>NC_044036.1:335241897-335562613 GCF_901765095.1 Microcaecilia unicolor | reverse complement strand
GACTGTGAATATTTTTGAGATCATCCTGTTGGATTAGAACAAATGGTCTGAGCCTTAATTTAAAGAAAACCAAATTGCTCATTATTCCGCAAACAAATCTTTTCCGGAGATGGTTAGGCGGTAGAACAAGAGGACATGAAATGAGATTGAAGGGGGGGCAGACTCAGGAAAGATGTCAGGAAGTATTTTTTTCACAGAGAGGGTGGTGGATGCTTGGAATGCCCTCCCGCGGGAGGTGGAGGAGATGAAAACGGTGACGGAATTCAAACATGCGTGGGATAAGCAGAAAGGAATCCTGTGCAGAAGGAAGGGATCCTCAGAAGCTTAGCCGAAATTGGGTGGCGGAGCAGGTGGGGGGAAGAGGGGTTGGTGGTTGGGAGGTGAGGATAGTGGAGGGAAGACTTATATGGTCTGTACCAGAGCCGGTGATGGGAGGCGGGACTGGTGGTTGGGAGGCGGGGATAGTGCTGGGCAGACTTATACGGTCTTTGCCCTGAAAAAGACAGGTACAAATCAAGGTAAGGTATACACATATGAATTTATCTTGTTGGGCAGACTGGATGGACCATGCAGGTCTTTTTCTGCCGTCATCTACTATGTTACTATGTTTTGAATTTGACCTTTGATATTCCCAAGGAATATGATTATTATCCTTAAACTGACTGTGCATTCTTTAATGATGAGTAGATTAAAGCTTTACCTTTATCTTGCTGATTTTTGTACATTGATAGTTAGGATTCTCATGGCTTTGTAGCTCAGCCAGAGTGCAACCACTTACCTGTTAACTAGTACTAGGTATTTCTGATCATGTTTCACCATGTTGCCCTGGCTTCCGGTGGAATGGCTGATCTTCAAAACCCTGTTGTCTGTTCCTCTTTGCTTGAAATGTCTATTGCAGGTTTGGTCACTGCATCTTAAAAAAAAATGTATAAGAGAATTAGAAAAGTACAGATTGAGAAGGTACTACCGGTGATCAAGCAATCGCCTGGTCCGGAAAATCCAAGAAAACACTAATAGAACCAAGGAATCAGAAGGGTATCAGTAGAAGTTTATTCATCAAAAACAGAAAGCCGATGTGGCCATGTTTCAGTGTCTACCTGTATCAGGGGTGTTATATATGAGATATGTCAGTAGCGTGTTTGCCATGAGCAATTGATGTGACGCTTTGACTGATTAATATTTGGAGATTCTGTTATATAGAAAGTACATAAGTATTGCCATACTGGGAAAGACCAAAGGTTCATCAAGCCCAGCGTCCTGTTTCCAACAGTGACCAATCCAGATCACAAATACCTGGCAAGATCCCAAAAAAGTACAAAACATTTTATACTGCTTATCCCAGAAATAGTGGATTTTCCCCAAATCCATTTAGTAACGGTCTATGGACTTTTCCTTTAGGAAGCCATCCAAGCCTTTTTAAAACTCTGCTAAGCTAACCGCCTTTACCACATTCTCTGGCAATGAATTCCAGAGTTTAAATACACGTTGAGTGAGGAAACATTTTCTCCGATTTGTTATAAATTTACTACATTGTAGCTTCATTGCATGCCCCCTAGTCCTAGTATTTTTGGAAAGCGTGAACAGACGCTTCACATCTACCCGTTCAACTCCACTCATTATTTTATAGACCTCTATCATATCTCCCCTCAGCCGCCTTTTCTCCAAGCTGAAGAGCCCTAGCCGCTTTAGCCTTTCCTCATAGGGAAGTCGTCCCATCCCCTTCATCATTTTCGTTCTTTTTGAATCCTGACAAATACAAATACTGATGTCCGCTGATTCCTTGGTTCTGTTGACATTTTCCTGGTTCCTCCATACCAAGTGATGGCTTGATCATTAAGGTATAGACCGTGCTTGCATTTCGGCATTTTTACACCCCCCAAGGAGCTGTATCAGCGGCTGTCCTCATCCCATCACAACCTAATAAATAGTTACATGATGACAGGATGTTTTAAAGCCTGATTTGGCCCATCCGTACCCTGGATTCATATCTGCATAGGTTTTCGAGAATGTGTGGTTATGAACTATGTTCTTGAGAAGTGAGCAGAACAGGAACCAGGTTCTTTATAGACACAGTGCACGCAGTTATCAACCCTTGCTATAAAAGGTAAATAATACCTGTGGAATTTAAATAGCTTTGCTAAGCCTGCAGTTTTTCCAAGCGCGGAAGTGAAGCTATTTTTTTTATTATTTGATGTTTGTTAAGTTCACACAGTAATTTGCAGCAACAAAGCCCAGCAGAGGAAACATGCTGACAGCGCATGAAAAGAGCAGGGAGCCGCCTTAATCTCTCTTCCATTTTCTCAGTGCTTGGAGTGAAGAGCAAATAGCCATTGGTCCGCTAAGCATACATAGGTGCTGATTGATGTGCGGCTTTATATGGCCAGATCTCCCTCAGCCAATCAGTGCTGAGATCTGGGAGCCCCACCTCTGAATTCTAAGCAACCTGGGCCAAGTGACCTTGATAATAAATTCTAATCAACTAACCGAAAATATTGTCAAGGAAATGTTTAAGGCTTCTACCCAGTTTAAAGGTATTACAGTGTAAACAGTTCAATCCTTTCAAACCCCCTTTCTTCCTTGTAAAATACCAGCTCTGTTAACTGCTTAGAGTGGATGCATTCAGATTTAAGCCTTTATTCATCACCTGCTTTCATTTTTTTAAGTCTTCATAAGCCCCAGATACTGTGAATAATTTGTGGGTTATTTTGCCATGCTTAAAACACATGTGTGGGTGTGTGTGTGTGTGTGTGTGTGTGTGCGGGGGGGGGGGGGGGAGGGAAGCCTTTTGTGGGCAACGCTGGATTTCTTTTGAGGAGGGGGGGTCAGAAGCTACTACTACTACTATTTAGCATTTCTATAGCGCTACAAGGCATACGCAGCGCTGCACAAACATAGAAGAAAGACAGTCCCTGCTCAAAGAGCTTACAATCTAATAGACAAAAAATAAATAAAGTAAGCAAATCAAATCAATTAATGTGAATGGGAAGGAAGAGAGGAGGGTAGGTGGAGGCGAGTGGTTACAAGTGGTTACGAGTCAAAAGCAATGTTAAAGAGGTGGGCTTTCAGTCTAGATTTAAAGGTGGCCAAGGATGGGGCAAGTACCTGGCAGAAAGCCAAATAGTAGCAACATTCCATGTAGAACCCCAAAGAGTAGCAAGATTCTAGAATTCTAAAGAATAACAAGATTCCATGCAGAATTTCAAAGTGTAGCAACATTCTATATAGAATCCCAAAGACTAGCAAGATTCCATTCAGAATCCTAAGTACATAAGTATTGCCATACTGGGACAGACCGAAGGTCCATCAAGCCCAGCATCCTGTTTCCAACAGTGGCCAATCCAGGTCACAAGTACTACTACTACTATTTAGCATTTCTATAGCGCTACAAGGCATACGCAGCGCTGCACAAACATAGAAGAAAGACAGTCCCTGCTCAAAGAGCTTACAATCTAATAGACAAAAAATAAAGTAATCAAATCAATTAATGTGTACAGGAAGGAGGAGAGGAGGGTAGGTGGAGGCGAGTGGTTACGAGTCAAAAGCAGTGTTAAAGAGGTGGGCTTTCAGTCTAGATTTAAAGGTGGCCAAGGATGGGGCAAGTACCTGGCAGAAACCCAAATAGTAGCAACATTCCATGTAGAACCCCAAAGAGTAGCAAGATTCCATTCAGAATCCTAAGTGCATAAGTATTGCCATACTGGGACAGACCGAAGGTCCGTCAAGCCCAGCATCCCGTTTCCAACAGTGGCCAATCCAGGTCACAAGTACTACTACTACTACTACTATTTAGCATTTCTGTAGCGCTACAAGGCGTACGCAGCGCTGCACAAACATAGAAGAAAGACAGTCCCTGCTCAAAGAGCTTACAATCTAATAGACAAAAAAATAAATAAAGTAAGCAAATCAAATCAATTAATGTGAACGGGAAGGAAGAGAGGAGGGTAGGTGGAGGCGAGTGGTTACGAGTCAAAAGCAATGTTAAAGAGGTGGGCTTTCAGTCTAGATTTAAAGGTGGCCAAGGATGGGGCAAGACGTAGGGGCTCAGGAAGTTTATTCCAGGCGTAGGGTGCAGCGAGACAGAAGGCGCGGTCTGGAGAAGCAGGACAAATGCCTGTGGCCTCAGTGACCTCCTTGACAAAGCTGAGGGATTTCACGAGCCAGAGATTCAAAGCGTCAGGTACTGGCTGGGCAATTTCCTTAGTTTTTACCTTAAGGTCCAGTGTATCTAACCCCTACCTTGTTTCTGGGGGAGGGAGGGAGGGATCAGGCATGAAATTATATCAATGGAGTGGTGCATGCACAGAGACCCTTGCTCAGCACAGATATTTTGTAGAATTGGGCCTACTCTTCGGAATGTTCTTCCTTTACTTCTTCGTCGGGAAAGCTCGTACGCTAAATTCAAAACGGACCTCAAAACGTTTTTATTGATCGATGCATGTGGTCCATGTTATGCTGCTGCTCTAGCTCGGAAACTTACTATCTTTCCTCTTTTCCTATATCGTATGCATTTCTTTTCCCCTTTTGGAAAATTATGGACTAATGTAAACCGCTCCGGAAGCTGTCTTAAGAGCAGAATATCAAACCTTTATAAACTTGAAACTTGACCATGGCATGGAATCAGGTGATCTCTTTTCCGGAAATGAATCGTAGGACGCTAAAGGGTTATCAACATTGGCTACCGTTAAGACAAGTTTGTTTTAGCACAGGTTCCATTTTATGCAATGAGACCTAGTTACTAAGGACTGGGGTTAACAGTAAAATAATCCATCAACAATAGCGCATGTTGATAACTTCCCCCCTAAGTCTTCCACCCCAAAGTCTGATTTTTAATGTGCATTTCTATTGGTGCATATAAATCTCTGGTTGAGATGTGGTGACCAGGATTGCACACAGTATTTGAGGTGCAGTCACACCATGGAATGATACAAAGGCATTATAACACAACATATGTTGTTACTTTGCCTTAAAGCAAATAAGGGACCCTTTTACTAAGCTGCGTAGGCACCTACGCACGCCCAATGCGGGTCAATTTTGAGTTACCACCCGGCTACCACATCGCCCTTGTGGTAATTTCATTTTTGACATACGTTCGCTAGGCGCACTGGAAAATATTTTTATTTTCTGGTGTGCGGGCGTTAATCGGGTGGTAATCGTCATTCTACGTGTGTAGACCATTACCACCCAGTTATCGCTTGGGACCTTACCACTAGGTCAATGGCTGGTGGTAAGGTCATAAGTACATAAGCACTGCCACGCTGGGAAAAGACCAAAGGTCCATCAAGCCCAGCACTCTTTCTCCGACAGCGGCCAATCCAGGCCCCAAGAACATGGCAAAAACCCAAAATTTAATAACGATCAATGGACTTTTCCTTCAGGAATCTGTCCAGACCCCCTTTAAACTCAGCAAGGCCAGCTGCCGTCACTACCTTGTCCGGCAATGAGTTCCAGAGTCTAACCACACGCTGAGTAAAGAAAACCTTTCTCCAATTTGTTTTAAACCTACCACATTCTAATTTCATCTTGTGTCCCCTAGTTACTACTACAACTACTACTTAACATTTCTAAAGCGCTACTAGGGTTACGCAGCGCTGTACAATTTAACATGGAAGGACAGTCCCTGCTCAAGGAGCTTACAATCTTCTATTATTGCTAGAAAGCGTAAACAAACGCTTCACATCTGTCCGCTCTACCCCACTCATTATTTTGTAGACCTCTTTCATATCACCCCTCAGCCGCCTTTTCTCCAGGCTAAAGAGTCCTAGCCGTCTTAACCTCTCCTCATAAGGTAGTTGTCCCATCCCTTTCATCATTTTCGTCACCCTTCTCTGCACTTTCTCCAATTCCTTTATATCTTTTTTGAGATGAGGCGACCAGAACTGAACACAATACTCCAGGTGCGGTCGCACCATGAAGCAATATAACGGCATTATAACATCCTCATGCTTGTTTTCCATCCCTTTTCTAATAATACTCAACATTCTGTTCACCTTCTTAGCCGCCGCAGCACATTGAGCGGAAGATTTCAACGTTCTATCCACGATGACTCCCAGATCCCTTTCTCGGTCCGTAACTCCTAAAGCAGAACCTTGCATGACATAGCCGTAATTCAGGTTCCTCCTTCCCACGTGCATCACTTTGCACGTGTCAACGTTGAACTTCATCTGCCATTTGGACGCCCAATCCCCCAGTCTCACAAGGTCCTCTTGTAATCTTTCACACTCCTCCTGCGACGAGACGACCCTGGATAACTTTGTGTCATCTGCGAATTTAATTACCTCACTAGTTACTCCCATCTGAAGGTCATTTATAAATATGTTAAAAAGCAGCGGTCCCAGCACAGACCCTGAGGGACCCCACTAACTACCCTTCTCCATTGAGAATAATGACCATTCAACCCTACTCTCTGCTTCCTATCTTTTAACCAGCTCTTAATCCATAATAATACACTGCTCCGATCCCATGACTCTCCAGTTTCCTTTGGAGTCTTTCATGAGGCACTTTGTCAAACGCCTTCTGAAAATCTAGATATACAATATCCACCGGCTCCCCTTTGTCCACATGCTTGTTCACCCCCTCGAAAAAATGCAATAGATTTGTGAGGCAAGACTTCCCTCAGACCCAAAATGGACGCGTGGCAATTTTCATTTTGCCGCACGTCCATTTTCGGCAAAAATGTGAAAAAGGCCTTTTTTACAGGTGTGCTGAAAAATGATTCTGCGCACGCCCAAAACACGTGTCTACACTACCGCAGGCCATTTTCAGCGTGCCTTTGTAAAAGGACCCCTCATTCTTTAATATTTCAGATTTTGTATGGTATTGCCCCTGACTCTATGTTGCCTCTTGTTACTTTGCCTTCTCGCAATTCAGTCTTTGGTGAAATAGATTGCATTTTCATTTTCCTGCCTGTAAGAAAGTAGCTTATAAATAATCTATATATTCAGTTACTTTTTCATATCAAGGGTACTAAATGGTAGAATTCTTTGCCGAAAAATATAAGATCACAATATGATTATTTGGTTTTTTCGCAAGTTTTTCAAATCTTTCCTTTTCAAAACAATTTCTGTCAGTCGATCCTGGTGCCTAATCTCCCCCTTCCATTCTCCCCATTATGCTTTATTATTGAATTCTTGATATATTTACGATTCTTTCCTTATTGATATGTGTGGGTTTATGCAGTGGCGTAGGAAGGGGAGGCGGTGGGGCGGTTCGCCCCGGGTGCACGCCACTGGGAGGGTGTCGGATCCGCTGGTTCCCTGCTCCCTCTGCCCCGGAACAGGTTACTTCCTGTTCCGGGGCAGAGAGAGCAGGGAACAGTTTTGGACAAGTTGAGGGGAGTTAGGGGGGCTGGAGACCCACCGGATCTCCAGGCCTCCCTGAACCTGGGGTGGGGGGATCGTCGGGGGGACGGTTTGCTTTATTGGGGGGGAAGGGGGGCCTTCTAGCATGCAAATGCATGCTGGAAACGGCTCACCATTCCTCCCCAATTATCTGCAAACTACAAACCCTAACGCCAGCTTGGAGCTGGTGTAGGGTTTGCTGCGGCCAGCGAACCAATCTTTGGCGCGCTGGTCGCTGATCATTGGGGATGAATATGTTTAGCCCTGTTTTGCATGCAAGTTGCGTTCAGAGCCCTCGAGCGCATTGTTTCATGCGCTCGGGGACTCTGATCATTGGGCGGTAGCAAACGCCGGCGCTAGTATGGCGCTAACAGCCTCTAGCGCCAGCATTTGCTTCTGATCATCCCCCTGTAAGTGCTTAGGTCAGGGCTCTTCAAATCCAGTCCTTGAGGTCCACAACACAGCCTGATTTTCAGGATTTCCACAATGTGTACGTAAGAGAACTATTTGCATTCATGGAAGCAATGAATGCAATTAAATCTCATATATATTCATTGTGGAAATCCTGAAAGCTAAGCTGGGTTGTGGACCTCAAGGACTGGATTTGAGGACCCCTAGCTTAGCATACTTTAGTAAAAGAGACTCACACTATATAGATGATTTATCATTTTCAAGTGGAGGAGTGGCCTAGTGGTTAGGGTGGTGGACTTTGGTCCTGGGGAACTGAGTTTGATTCCCACTTCAGGCACAGGCAGCTCCTTGGGACTCTGGGCAAGTCACTTAACCCTCCATTGCCCCATGTAAGCCGCATTGAGCCTGCCATGAGTGGGAAAGCGCAGGGTACAAATGTAACAAAATAAAATAGATACTATTGGAGATTCGACATGGAATGTTGCTACTCTTTGAGATTCTACATGGAATGTTGCTACTATTGGAGATTCTATATGGAATGTTTCTATTCCACTAGCAACATTCCATGTAGAAGGCTGCGCAGGCTTCTGTTTCTGTGAGTCTGACGTCCTGCACGTATGTGCAGGACGTCAGACTCACAGAAGCAGAAGCCTGCGCGGCCACATTGGTGATCTGCAAGGGCTGACTTCTACATGGAATGTTGCTAGTGGAATAGCAACATTCCATGTAGAATCTCAAATAGTAGCAGCAGTGGAGGAGTGGCCTAGTGGTTAGGGTGGTGGACTTTGGTCCTGAGGAACTGAGTTCGATTCCCACTTCAGGCACAGGCAGCTCCTTGTGACTCTGGGCAAGTCACTTAACCCTCCATTGCCCCATGTAAGCCACATTGAGCCTGCCATGAGTGGGAAAGCGCGGGGTACAAATGTAACAAAAAAAAAAGTCTGCTTTTCTTCTATGTTCTATTAATGAGTTTCTACTCCTGAGTAACCTTCTTTCTTCCTCTGCTGAAGGTGAAAATCATTGGAAGGAATTACTGCGATTTATTGTTCTGATAAGCTGCTACCTACCGCTTTGATCTTGCAGGTGCTCACAGGTGCACATGGTTGATTGCCAGTTTATTGCAGCATCTTATTTCGGTGTTATTTCATAGGGCATTTATAGGGCACCCCAGTCCAACTTCTTAATCAATTTACAAGTCTTTGATATAGTAATATCCACAGTGCAATGTCAGGTTTATTGAGTCTTAATTGCATCCCATTCCGGAAAGTTATTTCAGAAGCAGGATCTAGTTTTGCTTTGAGTGTACCAAACAAACAAACAAACAAAAAAAACCCCTATATAGCTTCATAGTTCAGTAAAACTATCCGTGAGTTTAAGAGATCTTGTGTTTCTTGAAGAAAATGGTGAGAAAATCAGTGGGACATGGGTTCTGTTCACGGAAAAAAGTCATGAGCTTGGAAGCAGTGCCCTGCTGGGGGCTGGAAACTGGCTTAAAAAAAACAGGAAATAGAGAGTAGGACTAACTGTCAGTTTTCATATGGAAAAGGGTCAGTAGTGGAGTGCCCCACGGGTGCATAATGGGACCCTTCCTGTTTAACATTCATAAATAATCTGGAGTAAGACGCAATGAGTGAGGTAATCAAATTTGCGGATTACGCAAAATTATTGAGGGGTCCTTTTACTAAGCCACGGTAAAAAGTGGACCGCGGTAGTGTAGGCGCGGGTTTTGGCCGCGTGCAGAAATATTTTTCCAACGCATGTACCAAGAATGCCTTTTTCTATTTTCTGAAAATGGATGTGCGGCAAAATCAAAATTGCCGCGCGTCCATTTTGGGTGTCTGACCTTACCACCAGCCATAGACCTAGCAGTAAGGAATCTGCGCAGTAACAACCTACGTGTGTCAGATGCAACTTGGCGTGCGTCCGCTACACGCATCCGAAAATAAGATATATTTCCCGGACGCGTGTAGCGTACGGGCACAAAAAATGAAATTACCACAAAAGGCATGCGGTAGTCAGGTGGGAAGTTCATTTTGGCGCAAATTGGGCGCGCACAGAGCCTTACGTGGCTTAGTAAAAAGGCCCCTGAATAAGCTGAGAGGACTGAATTTAGGACCCAAAATGGTGAACTAGATTGGAAACTGGTTGACGGACAGGTGAGAGAGGGTGGTGGTAACTGGAATTCACTCGCAGGAAAAGAAGTGAGTAGTGGAGTGCCTCGGGGGG
Organism: Microcaecilia unicolor; assembly: GCF_901765095.1. Classification (NCBI taxonomy): domain Eukaryota; kingdom Metazoa; phylum Chordata; class Amphibia; order Gymnophiona; family Siphonopidae; genus Microcaecilia; species Microcaecilia unicolor. The sequence continues at coordinate 335,552,639 of NC_044036.1, read as the reverse complement.
TCGGTGCTGGGGCCAATTCTGTTTAATATATTTGTGAGAGACATTGCTGAAGGGTAAGAAGGAAAAGTTTGCCTATTTGTGGATGACATAAACACCAATTTCTCACTGTCTGTCTCTGGAAAGTAAGATGCGAAACTCATGGACAGTTCGCCATTTAGGTGCCTCTTTCGAGATCACGCATCAGTTGCTTAGGTTCTGCTGTTACCTGAGACTTAACGGCACAAAATCATAGAGCAGTTTTTCCAAGAGAAAAGAGTTTAAAAGCGTGGCTTGTTCATTAGATCGTTGGATAGCTCAACAGTTTCAGATCGTGCTGTTTGTTTCCCCTCATGCTCTGAACCACCTTTGCTCACTAGTCAGATGAGTCCAGCTCCATGATCTCTACCTGCCAGTTGGTTTATGGGTCTCTCTAGCTGAGCTATTCTATATCTTTATCTGGATTGTTTCACTGTGTATCTGCTGACATCTGTGGTATCCTCACTGCTCCAATACACAAATAATTGCAAACACCTGTAATGTGCAAATTACTTCGCGAGATCACTTTACAGCTTCCATTGAAGCCAGATGAAAGGTATCTGGGCTCCTTGGATCGCTGGGCAGGTGGCAGTTTATTACAGCATTGGAGATAAGTGGGTATAGAGAATGACACGGGATGACTTTAAGGTGTATGCAAGATCTTTATCATAACCCCCCCCCCCCCCCCCCCCCCCCACCCAGCTGCTTATTTTCACAGAGGGCAATTTTCAAAACCATTAATCCCAATGAATTGCTCATCTGAGAAATGCCCTTTCCTCAGTCTGGCAAACGGGAAAGGGAGCTCCAGGTTGGGGTGTTCACAATTTAAACTGTATTTTATAAAAGGTTCATTGAACATAGGGGTCTTTTTAACTAAGTTGTGATAAGCGTTAGCACACACTTGCCACAGCTTAAAATGGTTTACTGAGGGATGCACTCAGGCATCCTATGGTGAGTTTAGAGGTGTGGTAGCCGTGTTAGTCCACTTTTAAAGGTAATCAATAGAAATAAAACAAAATAAAACATGGAAAAGAAAATAAGATGATACCTTTTTTATTGGACATAACGCAATACATTTCTTGATTAGCTTTCGAAGGTTGCCCTTCTTCGTCAGATCGGAAATAAGCAAATGTTGGTAGATGACAGTACAGTAATACCTCGGTTTTCGTTGACTTCGGTTGTCATCGGTTTCGGTTTTTGTCCATTTTCTTTTGCGAAAAATTTGTCTCGGATTTCGCCGGCATGCCCGTGTGACCTCGCTGCTAATTTTGCGAAAACAAAGGGAGACCCACGCATTCTCCTGCTCAGTGTGGTGTTGTTTCTCATTGTGTGAGCATCACCCCGCGCATCTAGCCAAACAATTCCATTGCTTTCCAGTGTTGATTCATATGGAAATAATTGCCTCGGTTTTCGTCGGTTTCGGATTTCGTCAATTGTTTTTGGACGGATTATTGACGAAAACCAAAGTATCACTGTATATATAAGAAAAACATCAAAGCATTTCAGTGACAGTCTAACAGGATGGGGGTGGGCAGGTGAGAGACAGGAAGAGTCAGGTGGATGAGGGACAGGGAGATACGCATGGAGATAGGAGGGTGACAATGCAGTACAATTTTATGGTTTATAATGGGCTAGAAAACCCAGATCTTTGTTAAGTCCTGTCTGGTGGGTGTCAAAATATGTGGTGAGTTTGAAATTGGTGAGCACTAACTGCATTCAAAACATTATTTTAGACAATTTGAGCAAACTGGAAGGCTCCTGCCCGCTTAAATAGTTTCACGCTGCCTAAGTGAGGAAATTCAGTGACACTTAACCAGAGAATGCTGCTGAATATCCCTTCAGACCACACAAACAAAAAGTGGGCAGGTCATGAGTGGCGCTGGGGAGGAGCCCCAGGTTATGCGGGTGCTGGCAAGATTCAGTGCCAGCACTCGCATAGCTAAGCGGTTGACCTGCATAACTTTTTTTTAAGTCCTGAGCCCTCCCACCAATGTCTCCTCTTCTCCCCCCCCCAACCTACATCAAGACACCCCACCAGCTGTGCAGGTAGGCCCTTCCCCCAGGACTGTTTTTATCCTTGGTGGTCCAGTAGAGTTGGGGGCAGGAGCTTAACCCCCTCGCTCCTGCCCCTTGTGGCACTTCTGCCATGATCTCTTGTGGCAGCTCGCGATACTACACGAAGTACCGGGAGATGCCATGAGAGGTCGAGGCAGCCATGTTAGACCAGCGCATGCAATCAATTAAGCTGCACATGCGACTTGGCTGCACAGCCAAATTTGGGCACGCAAGTTTAGTCACCATATATAGAATTTCTCCCTAATTGTTTTTAATGGCAACTTAGCACATGACCATTAATAGAAGAAATAGAAAATGGATCATTTTCCAGCTGTGGTGAAAATAGTGCACAGGAAAAGCACACGTAAGGGCACAATAAGGTAACTTTTTATTGCAACTTAGTAAAAGGACCCTATGAAGCCTTTTGTAAAATACCTCAAAGGATGCAGAAAAATATATATTTTTTAACATGTATAGTGAGACCAGTCATGTTACAAAAGTACCCAGGAAAACAAACAGCATAACCCAAGGCTTTGAAATGTTTTAGCAACATTTACACTTTTGAGCAGGCAAATTTGCACCCTAGAGACCCAAAACACAGCTGCCAGGCTCATATTTGGTAAACCACGCTTCGAAAGTGCTAAACCCCTCCGAGAAAAGCTGCACTGGCTCCCAATCAAAGAACGGATCATCTTCAAAATCTGCACCTTTGTCCACAAAATTATCTACGGCGTAGTCCCAGGATACACGACAGACCTCATAGATCTACCAACCAGAAACAGAATCGGATCATCACGATCATACCTAAACTTACATTACCCAAATTGCAAAGGACTTAAATACAAAACAACTTATGCATCCAGCTTCTCCTACATAAGCGCACAACTATGGAATGGACTCCCAAATGCCGTAAAAGTAACCCATCACCATCCAAACTTCAGAAAATCACTAAAAACCAACCTCTTCAAAAAGGCTTACCCCACCAATCCAACGTACATCCCCACACCCAGCAACACAGCACAACCAATGATCATACTGGACAATATACAATCTTCATTCCCTTTGACCTTCACGGTGCCTGACACACACCTACCTCATATGACCACAACACAACCTTGTATTTGTTATCAACCGACTGGCGAATGCCTTTACGGTACTATGTAAGCCACATTGAGCCTGCAAATAGGTGGGAAAATGTGGGGTACAAATGTAACAAATAAATAAATAAATTCAGTAAATGGCAGAGGAAAAAGAATGACACCAAGGAGATGCAATAACTTTTCTATAAAATGTTTTCCCTTGCAAAAGGCTTATGGAGGGTTTTTAGAAGGTTCAGGTGACAGCTTGAACTAGGAGCATTCATCGTGGCCATTCTTTCTTAAGACCTTAAGGAAGCTTTCTTAACTCTATTGTCAACCAGGGTATTACCTTCACAGCCTTCAGATCTGAGTCAACTTTTGTCATGTCAAGAAAAAGAAAATTGGATGTATTCCTAATTGCTAGAGCTGTGAATGGTCATGTGGACTGGAGAATCAGCAACGTATGCCCAGAACACTCTGGAGAAAGACGCATGTCTTTCTTTCCAGGTTAAACCACTGTTTGTTGTAATATGACCAGCATCGGAGAGAAGGGGATTTCTATACAGTGGTCAAGAATGGAACCACAATATTATCTCTGAGATTTTTCCATGCCAGCAACTGCGGAGAGTGATAGAATGGCAGTTTGTGGGAGACTTTACAAGAGGTGGGATGCTTATGCCCCCGTCTTGCTTATGCCTAGTTAAACAATTTCGCTGTCTGGCCCTGTCATAAACTGACAGCACCACCCATAGTGTGTGGAGGCGTATGGAACTGGAGAATAAATCTCTGAAAACTCAGAGTCTGAAGTACTCCAAGCCTCAAGCAGTAGGAGTATTCCAGAGTGATGATGAAAATAAGCTGCAACTATGATACAAAGATATGTTTTATTAGACTCTTGATTTACGCCTTTCTGCTGGTTCAGCCAACGTAGTTTACATATTACATGCAGATGCTTTCTCTGTCAGGGGCGGCCCAAGACAGTCTGTCGCCTGGCTCAAGGGGATGGTCTGCTACCCCGGCTCCGCCTTCCCCCCCACCCCCAGTCTGATATATCCCCCCTTCCTTCCAGAATTTACCTTCTTTTCTGGCTTTCCAAATGTCGGGGCAGCAGCGGTTCCCATACGCTGCCCTGCCGCCGGCCCTGACCCCTTCTCTCTACTGCGGCCCGCCCCACCTCCGAGGAAACAGGAAGTACATCAGAGAGGCGAGCCGTAAGAGAGAAGGGGTCGGCAGCAAGGCAGTGTATGGGAACAGCTTCCACCCTGACTTTTAGAAAGCAAGAAAAGAAGGTAAATTTGGGGAAGGGTGGGGGGCAGTGCCAGAATGTGGTGGGCATGGGAGTGCCGCCTGAGGCCCCCACCTCAGGTGGTCTAATGGTAGGGCCACCTCTGTTCCTAGTGGGCTCACAATCCAAGTTTTTGTGGGGAGGGTTTTTGTACCTGGGACAATGAAGATTTAAGTGACTTGCCCAGGGTCACAAGAAGCTGCAGTGGGAATCCAACTTAGTTCCCCAGGATCTCAGCTCACTGCACTAACCATTAGACTACTCCTCCACTTAAATGTAAATATTGCACACTCGATCAATGAAAAACACTAGTTTTAAATGACAATCCACCCATAATGCACACTTAAACACCTAAGTGACAGCAAAGCAGCTAAATGCTGTTCTGTAAGTGGCGTTCCACATAAATGCAAGGGTCACATGGGTGGGACACGGGAGGGGAATGGGCTAGACTGCCACTGAATGTGGACGTACCACACAAATGCAAGGGGGCATTCACATATGTGGGACACGGGAGGGGAATGGGCTGGACTGCCACTGAATGTGGACGTACCACACAAATGCAAGGGGGCATTCACATGGGTGGGACATGGGCTGGACTGCCACTGAATGTGGACGTACCACACAAATGCAAGGGGGCATTCACATATGTGGGACACGGGAGGGGAATGGGCTGGACTGCCACTGAATATGGACATATCACACAAATGCAAGGGGGCGTTCACATGGGAGGTACATGGGCGGGACTTCCATTGAGTGTGGATATACCAGATAAATGTAAGGGGGCATTCACATAGGTGGGACATGGGAGGGGAATGGGCTGGGCTGCCACTGAATGTAGATGTACCACACAAATGCAAGGGGGCATTCACATGTGTGGAACACGGGAGGGGAATGGGCTGGACTTCCATTGAGTGTGGACATACCACATAAATGTAAGGGGGCATTCACATAGGTGGGACATGGGAGGGAAATGGGCTGGACTGCCACTGAATATGGACATCACACAAATGTAAGGGGGCATTCACATGGGTGAAACGTAGGAGGGGATTTGACGGGGCTGTCACTGAATGTGGACGTACCACACAAATGCAAGGGGGCATTCACATGGGTGAAACGTAGGAGGGGATTTGGCGGGGCTGTCACTGAATGTGGACATACCACATAAATGCGAGGGGATGTTCACTTGGGTGGAATGTAGGAGAGACATAGGCATGACTGCCATTGAATGTGGACATATTTGCACTCTTGCCACATTTAGGTGTCCACAGTTATGCCAGGTCTACGGCTGATGTAACTGTGGGCACCTAAATTTTAGGTGCAATGGTGCTGGGTTGCACTTGTATTCAAGAATGGAATGTGGGCACCGTTATGGAACAGGCTCTTATCATGAGGCATCGGGAACCTAAAAGGAGGTGCCGCTTATAGATTTGCTCCCGAGGGCTGTACAGCCAAAACATATTCATTTTCTCTACTTTCCCACGTTGTATATGGAAATTTTCATTTAGTTTCGTTTTATTTGTGTTTGTTTGTTTCTGGGGCAGTTATAAATAGTCTACACACTTTCCAAAGAGTGAGCGCGATTTACCACACACGGAAGAAAAATGACATTACTGTTCTTGTCATTTTGGGCTAAAAATGACAAGAAATGTCAACAGCATTCCCTGTGTCATTTCAAAGGAATGAACATTCCCATTAGTTTACTTTTGCAATAATCCATGACTGCCCCACTCTGAAATCAACAGCTTCGCCTAAGCATCTCTCTCTAGTGCTTAAAATGTACAAAATGAGCTTTCAAATTGATTTTCCAATTACTTCACCCACTGCGGTGGTACAAGGCCATGTCGATTTAAGGCCACTGTATTTTGGCTCGCACAATGTCCGTACTTATCGACAGTGACCGCGACTTGGTGCCTGTTTTAAAATAAGGATGGTCTCTGTGTGTTTCCTTTTTTGACACATGGCACCAGTTCTTACAGTTCCTGTTCAACTGATGCGTTAAAATGCCTTGGCAGGATGCGGAGTTCCCTCGTACACATGAAGGGCCTCTTTTACTAAGTGAAGCGGAACAGGTAGACGTGAATCGCTTGTTTACTCTTTCAGAAAATACTAGGACTAAGGGGCATGCAAAGAAGCTACTAATTAGTAAATTTAAAATGAATCGGAGAAAATATTTCTTCATTCAATGAGTAATTAAACTCTGGAATTCGTTGCCAGAGAAAGTGGTAAAAGCAGTTAGCTTAGCGGGGTTTAAAAAAAAAGGTTTGGCTAGCTTCCTAAAAGAAAAGTCCACAAGTCATTATTAAAATGGACTTGGGAAAATCCACTGCTTATTAAGCAGCATAAAATGTGTGGTACTGTTTTGGGATCTTGCCAGGTACTTGTGACCTGGATTGGCCACTGCTGGAATCAGGATACTGGGCTTGATAGACCCTCGGTCTGTCCCAGTATGGCAACGCTTATATATAAGCCTGGTTTTCTATGTGCCTCAGTTCTCACCTCGTACCTCTAGGGCTACAACCAATGCAGCATGTCACAGGGTATTTAATGCTGTGCTATTCCTTTGTATTAATTTTGTAGTACTGAGGTCTCCAGTCACTCAAATCCCTGCCAATGGCAACAGATTTGATTTGCTCTACCACACTGTATTGCCAAGAGATTGCTCCAGACTCCCCATCATGCCTGGAAACCCCAACCTTTCCTACCTTTCCAGTGTATGAAAACCGATAATTATTCCCAACAGACTGCAGTCAAGAACAAAACCTCCCTATATGGATTTTTTTTTGTCCTAGTAGGGGTTCCCCTCAAAAAGCACTAATAACATCTAACTTACTAAAGACAGACTGTTAGACCGCAAGGACCTTGAAATATGATGGACTGGAAAAATATATTTTTGCAGGTTCATTTCTTTCCTATATGTATTTATTTACGTAGGGATATGTTTTGGTGTAAGATAAACAGGAGCTCACAATAATGACACTATGACCCTGAAACAGAGCGCTTTGAATGGTGGGAGTAATTAATCATGCATGTTCTAATTTTGTCAGCAGCTATGCAGGGAAAATAGGTTTTTATTACCTTCTCTCTTTCAGCTGCTTCTTTTGCCGATATCATACTTATTACCAGTGGAGTGTTTACTGAAAAGAGCAGATGATAGCTTAAAGAGGTTTGTTTTAGCTGGGCCAACGCCCAGCGACCAAGGGAGAATTTGCACTATGTAAGATAGAATTCACCAGCTTTAGAAATGGCCTTCTTCTGTAGTAAAGGGAAGTCACGGTATAGGCCTGAGTTAGCTGGAAGCTACTGAGCTGGACAACGACTGGTTGAGGTAACTACCTAGAGAATGACACGGGGACGGGGACCCGCAGTAACCACAGGAATGGGGATGGGGAAAGAGATTGCGGGGACGAGGCAGGGACAGATCCCATAGGGACAGTACTAGGGTTACGCAGCGCTGTACAGTTTCACAAAAAAGGACAGTCCCTGCTCAAAGGAGCTTACCACCTAAAGGATGAAATGTCAAGTTGGGGGCAGTCTAGATATCCTGAATGGAGGTATGGCACATAACCGCTATACCTCCATTCAGGATATCTAGACTGCCCCAACTTGACATTTCATCCTTTAGATTGTAAGCTCCTTTGAGCAGGGACTGTCCTTTTTTGTGAAACTGTACAGCGCTGCATAACCCTAGTAGCGCTTTAGAAATGTTAAGTAGTAGTAGTAGGACAGGGCGGGGATGGGGACAGAGCCCAAGGGGACAGGGCAGGGATGGGGACAGAGCCCACGGGGATGGGGACAAACTTTCTCCCCATGTCATTTTCTCCTTTGAAGCCTGTTAATGAACTGGAGTGTTATTTATGTTTCAATGATGCTGACAATGATATTTAGATTTTTTTTTTTTTTTTTAAACAAGCAAACATGCTGGCCACAAGTAGCAAAATTTGCATGGGGTTATCCTGTACATCCTGTTCCTAGCACATCTTCTAAGAAGACATCTTCTATTGCAGGAGGGATGGACTGAATCCTGAGATTGATGATGACTTCTTATTCATCCACAGATTAAAAAATCATAACAGTGCTTCATAGGGCATATGTCTTCCCTCTAGGGCACACAGAATACCATTCAGCTGACTCAAGCAAAAATCATTCTGATAGGCTGACTTGTAACAGCCAAACATCCAATCAGATCAGAGCAGGGCCGCCGAGAGACAAAGCTGGGCTTGGGCACCCCCCGCCCAGTGCACCACACATAAGTCACTCACAGTCACTGTGCAGTGTCATCAGCCCGGGGCCAGACCAACAAGCGACACCCCACGACAACTGGATATGGACAGGAGGAGGAGTAGGTAGCCCGCCGCAGCGCACGGAGCGCAGGAGGAAAGGAGCCACTCAGGAAACGCGTCATCAACGCGCGCGCCATGCACCGAGGCAGATAGGGACCGACCAGGCTGGCCACGTTGCCCACACGGCACACAAGCACCAGAGAGACTGAGGCAAGGAAAGACGAGGAGCGGAGGGAGGAGGACTGAAGCGGCAGTGCCGGCACACAGCTGGTTAATGTAAATGATGGGCCATCCGTCACACAGGAGGAAAGGAAACAGAGATTGAGTGCAGCGCAGCGCCGGGCACCCTTTCAGGCCGGGCCCGGGGAATTTTGCCCCCCCTCTCAGCAGCCCTGGATCAGAGACCACCAATCCAACTCTTAGTTTAGCCACACAGAGCGCACAGTTTTAAGCAAAAAGATCCATCGCTGCTCCTTACATAAGTACATAAGTATTGCCATACTGAGAAAGACCAAAGGTCCATCAAGTCCAGCATCCTGTTTCCAACAGTGGCCAATCCAGGTCACAAATACCTGGCAAGATCCCAAAAAAGTACAAAACATTTTATGCTGCTTATCCCAGAAATAGTGGATTTTCCCCAAGTCCATTTAATAACGGTCTATGGACTTTTCCTTTAGGAAGCCGGCCAAACCTTTTTTAAACTCCGCTAAGCTAACTGCCTTTACCACATTCTCTGGCAATGGATTCCAGAGTTTAATTACACGTTGAGTGAAGAAAAATTTTCTCTGATTCGTTTTAAATTTACTACATTGTAGCTTCATCGCATGCCCCCTAGTCCTAGTATTTTTGGAAAGCGTGAACAGACGCTTCACATCTACCCATTCAACTCCACTCGTTATTTTATAGACCTCTATCATATCTCCCCTCAGCCGCCTTTTCTCCAAACTGAAGAGCCCTAGCCGCTTTAGCCTTTTCTCATAGGGAAGTCGTCCCATCCCCTTTATCGTTTTCGTCGCCCTTCTCTGAACCTTATAATTATTATGTATCGTCAAGGGGATGTGGTAGCTGGGTGATTGTTCCAATTTGGTGTCCGCTGGACGCACGTAGGTGCCTACTTGTTTTAGTAAAAGAGCTCCTCAGTTTACAGAATGGGGGCATAAGTCAGTTACATGTTTAACTGCTAATTAGTGTCAATAAGTGATTGTTAACATCAAGTGGAGGAGTGGCCTAGTGGTTAGGGTGGTGGACCTTGGTCCTGCAATTCCCACTTCAGGCACAGGCAGCTCCTTGTGACTCTGGGCAAGTCACTTAACCCTCCATTGCCCCATGTAAGCCGCATTGAGCCTGCCATGAGTGGGAAAGCGTGGGGTACAAATGTAACAAAAGATAAAATAAAAATAAATATTGATAACATTTATAGAATTGGGGGAGGGGGGTTCATGTGAATGAGAATGCTAATGGGCTCTGGTAAACGATTGTTTTCTTGGCATTGGTAACCAGCGATGTGGTTACCACTGTTTTGTCATCTGAGCTAATTCATAGCTTGCTTTAGAATAGGAATAGGGAGCATGAGTTGGGGGGGGGGGGGGATGGTGAGGGGAGGTGAGCTTTCAACCCCTAGATATGCCTTTCATTCATACCCTAGAAGATTAAAGAGAGGACAGAATAATGAAAATGCAAAAGAAGGAAAATCTGCAGTGCTTCTGCCATAACATTCTGGTGCACAGTGTCTATAAATTTACAATCTAGAAACAAGACAAATAAATCTACCAAACTCTACACTTCATAGGATATTATCCAGCTTATAATTGAAAAAGAAAAACGCCTATATTGCGACCCAAATCTGGAGATAGACGTTTATCTCACAAAAACGAATAAAGCGGTATAATCGAAAGCCGAATTTGGACGTTTTCAACTGCACTCCGTCGCGGATGCGGACAAAGTTGATGGGGGCGTGTCGAAGGCGGAACTGGGGCGTGGTTATCGGCCGATCAGAGATAGGCGCCTTTCGCCGATAATGGAAAGAAAATATGCGTTTTTAGCGAGAATTTAGGGCACTTTTCCTGGACCCTGTTTTTCCACGAATAGGGCCCCAAAAAGTGCCCTAAATGACCAGATGACCACTGGAGGGAGTCGGGGATGACCTCCCATGACTCCCCCAGTGGTCACAAACCCCCTCCCACCACAAAAATATGCCGTTTCACAACTTTTTATGTTCACCCTCAAATGTCATACCCACCTCCCTGGCAGCAGTATGCAGGTCCCTGGAGCAGTTGTTAGGGGGTGCAGTGGACTTCAGGCAGGTGGACCCAGGCCCATCCCCCCCCCACCTGTTACACTTGTGCTGGTAAATGGGAGCCCTCCAAACCGCCCCCCAAACCCACTGTACCCACATGTAGGTGCCCCCCTTCACCCCTTAGGGCTATAGTAATGGTGTAGACTTGTGGGCGGTGGGTTTTGAGGGGGATTGGGGGGGCTCAACACCCAAGGGAAGGGTGCTATGCACCTGGGAGCTCTTTTACCTTTTTTTTTTTTTTTTTTTTGTAAAAGTGCCTCCTAGGGTGCCCGGTTGGTGTCCTGGCATGTGAGGGGGACCAGTGCACTACGAATCCTGGCCCCTCCCACGAACAAATGCCTTGGATTTATTCGTTTTTGAGCTGGGCGCTTTCATTTTCCATTATCACTGAAAAACAAAAACGCCCAGCTCACAAATTGGCGAATAAAACATGGACGTCTATTTTTTTTCGAAAATACGGTTTGGTACGCCCCTTCACGGACCCATTCTCGGAGATAAACGCCCATGGAGATAGACGTTTTTGTTCAATTATGTCCCTCCACGTAGCTAAATAGGGCTGTTTTAATCCCTTGTGGAGCCCTGCCCCAGCTACTGAGGATGGACCCTCTGCCTACCTTGTGGGCTGTATTATTTATTTTTATTTATTTATTTGCATTTGTATCCCACATTTTCCCACCTATTTGCGGGCTCAGTGTGGCTTACAATACTTTGAGAATGATGGCAGTACAATTGGTTACAGTACGATTATGGACTACATTATGATGAGTTATAGAAGACAGAGTAAATTCAGGATATCATTTGGGAATAGAACATCAGAGGATAACAGTGGTGAGTTGAGAGGCGGACAAACAATATCGAGGGAACATAAAGGTCTAACATTTTTATTTATGGGTAGGGTTTTAAAAACGCTGGAGCCACTGCCTTGAGAAGGAGAAACCCTTGTTCCTGCTGGGACTCATGTCAGAAGTAGAGGCAACGGGATGCATACAAAATTTGGGTCTATAACAGGCATGGGAAGAGCAGAGGAGAGTTTTAAGGGTAGCAGCCGCTGCTCTGGCAGAAAGTATTCTGGGCAGGATTCACTTATGGGACCCCCTGTTTTACCCCTAGGTAAAAGCAGTCCTGCAGATAAAGGTAAACTGCACAGGAATTGCAATCATTTGCAAACTCAAGTTATATTTTCCCTTGCACCGCGTTTGAAAATAAATATGTGTATATTTTTAAGTCAACAGTCTCTACATCGTTGCTCAGCAACTTTTCCAAGTTAACATTTCCCCCTTCCCTCACTTAATTATGGTCTAATTAAGATTCCTGGGATGAAGCTGTGAACAGCAGCTGAAGAGAAATCTAAGTACTGGGTCTTCAGTAGCTTTTCAGCACACCACACTTGTAAAATATTTATGTTTGAAATTCCTGACAGCAAATAATTCCAAGCCAAATGTAAAAATAATACTTTAATCCCCAAAGAACATTCTTTTACCCAGTAAATCCTTCTGATTCAGAAACGCATTTATTTTTCTTTAGAATTCAGGGTTTTTTGTGTGCGTTTAATCTGTCCTTTGATTTGTCGGGGAAGAAGCTTAAAGGGTAGACGTCGAATTCGTTTTCTTCCTGTGCCCACCAGATCCTTCCATGATAAATGTTTTTCAGCCCAGCTCGTGGGCCTGATTTATGAGTGCTATAAGAGAACATACCAGTTGCCCTACTGGGTCAGACCAAGGGTCCATCTAGCCCAATATCCTGTTTCCAACAGTGCCCAGTCTAAGTCGCAACTACTTGGCAGAGTTCCAAAAAGCAGCAAAACTTTCATGCTTAACCCTAAGGATAAACAATGGCTTTATCTATCTTAAAAACAGTTTATGGAATTTTCCTCCAAGAATTTGGCCAAGCTTTTTTTTTTTAAATTTATATCCAGCTACATTAACTGTTTTTACCTCATGATAGTATAATAGTATAATGCTCTGGCATTAATGCTTAATGTCAGAGCAGCTGCTGCTACCCTTAAAACTCTCCTCTGGTCCTCCAATGCCTGTTATAGACCCAAGTTTTGTATGCATCCCATGTCTCTACTTCTGAGATGAGTCCCAACAGAAACAAGTGTTTCTCCTTCTCACGGCAGTGGCTCCAGCGCTTTTACTGCAGCAATGGCAGGCTACAAGGTAGGCCCCAGAGAGGCACAGTGCGAAGGTCAGGAATTCACCGTGGCAGAGGGCCATAGCTGCCGAGAGGGGGGGACAGGGGGGACAAAATTCCCAGGCCTCCAAAGGGGGCCTGGCGCCGCAGTCCCACCCGCCCTCTGTTGTCGACCGTCTGCCACCAGGCGCGACCCCCTGCATTGAAATCACAGCGCCTCTCACCTCCGTGTGAAAGTGCTGCAGGCAGCAGGGCAGCAGATCGCCTCCCTTCGGGCCTCCTTCCCTCCCTGTGTCCCGCCCTCGTCTAACGTAACTTCCGCAAAGGCAGGACACAAGGAGGGAAGGAGGGCCAAAGGGAGGCGATCTGCTGCCCTGCTGCCTGCAGCGCTTTTACACGGAGGTGAGAGGCGCTGTGATTTCAATGAAGGGGGCCTGGCCCGGTGGCAGACAGAGGGGGGCGGACGGAGGGGGGCGGGTGGAGGGGGAGCAGCGGCGGCGACCTCGGGGGGGGGGGGGCAGGGGCAGGGCCCAGCCCAGTCTCTTGGCGGCCCTGAGAGGGCCCATCCTCAGTAGCTGGGGCAGAACTCCACAAGTGATTAAAACAGCCCTATTTATCTACATAACGTGTTAAGTGAAAAAATGATTCCTCACAATTGTTGTAAAAGTACTCCTATGTTATTTTCTTGGGGTGTCCCCTAGTCTTTGCACTTTTTGAAAGAGTAAATCAATTCACACAGTAGTAGTGGTAAAAGTTTTCCAAATTAAAGTACAGAATTTGAGCAAATCCTTGACAAGCTGGGCCTATGTTTCTGCCAGCTGGAGGGAACCCAGGAAAGAAAGGTCTGCTTGTTATGACATAAAGGTCCGAAAGGTGTTCGCAATATAACTCATTTGTACCATATGCACTCCCGCAGTAACCAACCACAGAACCAGAAGGAACATTCAATGGGTACTACTACTACTACTATTACTATAAATCACTTTTATAGTGCTACCAGTTGTACGCAGCACTTTACAATTGAACATGAAGAAGAAAGACAGTCCCTGCTCAAAAGAACTTAAGACATAAATAGGTAGAACTCTGAAATTTGTTGCAAGAGAATGTGGTAAAAGCAGTTAGCTTAGCGGGGTTTAAAAAAGGTTTGGCTAATTTCCTAAAAGAAATGTCCAATAAGTCATTATTAAGATGGACTTGGGAAAATCCACTGCTTATTTCTAGGATAACCAGCATAAATTCTGTTTTACTCTTTTGGGACCTTGCCAGCTACTTGTGACCTGGATTGGCCACTGTTGGAAACAGGATGCTGGGCTTGATGGACTTTCGTTCTGTCCCGCACCCTGAGTCAAGCGACACGGGGGGCTGGAGGTCTGGCGGACCTCCAGTCTCCCCGACCCCCCTGAAACAAGTTCTGGGGGGCTGGAGATCTGGTGGGTCTCCAGCCCCCTTAACCCCTCTGACATCCCCTCCCATGAATGGAGCCCTGGTGGCCCAGTGGGCCGTGTGTCAATCCCCTCCCCACCCTACCCCTGATGGTCTTAGTGGCCTTTCCCTACCCCCTACCTTTGGTGGAGAAGAGAGGTGGCCTCCTTCCTCTTCCATTGTTGCCACCTCGAAAATGGCGGTGCCCAGTGCTGCCCAGTAGATCCTAGGATGTGCTGGGTGGGGATTCACACCTTATAAGGGAGTTTCATCGTATGCCCCTCATTCTAGAGTTTTCCTTCATTTGAAAAAGACTCATCTCCTGTACATTGATGTCATTGAGGTATTTAAATGTCTCTATCATATCCCCTCTCTCTCGCCTCTCTTCCAACGTTTGCATATTGAGGTTCATAAGCCTGTCCCCATATGTTTTATGACGGAGATTGCTTGCTAATTTTGTAGCCACCCTCATCTCTCCCTACACTCCTTCCCAGGAACTCCGATCACTAGGCAAATCTCTCCTAATTGCACCCTTCTCCTCCATCGCTAACTCCAGACTCCGTTCCTTTTGTCTCGCCGCACCTTATGCCTGGAATAGGCTTCCTGAGCCGTTACGTCTAGCTCCATCCCTGGCCACCTTCAAATCCGGGCTAAAGACCTACCTGTTTGATGCTGCTTTTGACTCCTAACTTGTCACCTGCTCGTAACCTTTATCTTGTCTTCCTCTCTTCAATAGTCCCTTCCCTATGTGTCCTTCTATCTGTCCTACCCTTATCCTTATTGGTCCTGTCTGTCTGTCCTGAATTAGATTGTAAGCTCTTTTGAGCAGGGACTGTCTTTTCTTCACGTTCAATTGTGAAGCACTGCGTACGACTGGTAGCGCTATAGAAATGATTTATAGTAGTAGTACTAGTAGTAGGATCGATGAAGCTAAGAGGAAATAGATTTAGAAGGAATCTATGAAAATACTCTTTCACCAAAAGGGTGGTGGATGCATGGAATGGCCTCCCGGTGGAGGTCGTGGAGATGAGGATTGTGTCCGAATTTAAGAAAGTGTAGGACAAGCATGTGGTGGTACTGAGGATGGGCAGACTGGATGGGCCATTTGGCCCTTGTCTGCCGTCACGTTTCTATGTTTCTTATAAAAATGTATTTGAAAGTTTTTTGCATCAAGGGTGTTTCATTGTTGTTTGTCTATTAAAATCTGAACTCAGAAGACCTGTTCTGGGATCTTACCAGGTACTTGCGACCTGGATTGGCCACTGTTGGAAACAGGATACTGGACTTGATTGCGACGTTTATGTTATTAAGTAAGAATACTATATGCGACTTCCTTAGACACTCTAGTATAAAATTAACTCACAATGAAAGGTACAGTCTCATGAGTGCATAGTGCCCAAATCTGAGTCGTTTTCCTAGGTGACTCACATACAGTTCACTGGTTTGACTCATGTTAATAGCTGTTGTCAGCAGACGGGGACCACGGGAACCATCCGGTTTACCCATTTGCCCTCTGCCCACTATTACTGGAGGAGTGGCCTAGTGGTTAGAGTGGTGGACTTTGGTCCTGGGGAACTGGGTTGAATTCCCACTTCAGGCACAGGCAGCTCCTTGTGACTCTGGGCAAGTCACTTAACCCTCCATTGCCCCATGTAAGCCGCATTGAGCCTGCCATGAGTGGGAAAGCGCAGGGTACAAATGTAACAAAAATAAAATAGATACTATTGGAGATTCTACATGGAATGTTGCTATTCCACTAGCAACATTCCATGTAGAAGCCTGCGCGGCCACATTGGTGATCTGCAAGGGCCGACTTCTACGTGGAATGTTGCTAGTGGAATAGCAACATTCCATGTAGAATCTCAAATAGTAGCAACAGTGGAGGAGTGGCCTAGTGGTTAGGGTGGTGGACTTTGGTCCTGGGGAACTGAGGAACTGAGTTTGATTCTCACTTCAGGCACAGGCAGCTCCTTGTGACTCTGGGCAAGTCACTTAACCCTCCATTGCCCCATGTAAGCCGCATTGAGCCTGCCATGAGTGGGAAAGCGCGGGGTACAAATGTAACTAAAATAAAAAAAATAAAATAAACGTACCAGGCTAGTCCATATAACACAAGTGGAACAGTAGCTCACATACAGTAGTGAAGATCCAATGCATACTGTATTGTAAAATAAATAAATAATTATGGCCTCAGCCCTTCGGGCTTCCAAAAAGCTGTGCTCTTTTTGGAGTGACCTGCTTCTAGTATGGACCTGTTCCAAAATATTAGAAGGAGCTGGAAGTGACGTCCCGGTGGCAGGGTTAGTCAGGCCAATACAGCAGAAACAATTCAAGCTGTAGGGAAGCCATTCAGAGAACCACGGGCTGTTAGGCCTCCTGCAAGGGCAAAGCGGTCAACCTCTGACCCCCTCCCAATGGCAGTTAATTCTGCCTCCAGCACTATCCCATCTCAGTACAGAAACCCAGAACTGATGCCAGGAGTGTGGGACTCAGGAGTAGCGGAACACCTTTGTAGGTGGTGGGTACAAATCTAAAAACCTCCATCCTTAACCCCCAAGCTCCCTAGTTTCTTACATTGATTGGGGCAAAACGTTAGTTGGGTCATTGCTCCAGTAGTCCACTTCATTCTACTGGTTATGGTGGGATTAGTTGGCCTTGTGCAGTTGCTGCATCACATGTCAAACTGAGCATGTCCTACCCCTTTCTTCAGAAGACTGGACCTACAGTTTTTACATGTGAAAATGGACAGATTATATGACTGACTCTAGCTCTCCCTGGCTACCTGAAGTCTCCTGGTGACCCTGCTGTCTGTGGCGTGAATCCTATCAATGCATAATGCGATTCTAGGAGAATGCAACATTGAGGAAGAATCTTAGGGATCCTTTTACTAAGGTGCGCTGAAAAATGGCCTGCGGTAGTGTAGACACGTGCTGTGGGCACGCGCAGAATCATTTTTAGCGCACCTGTAAAAAAATGCCTTTTTACATTTTTTTTGCCGAAAATGGACGTGCGGCAAAGTAAAAATTGCCGCGCATCCATTTTGGGTCGGAGACCTTACCATCAGCCATTGACCTAGCGGTGAAGTCTCAATCAGTAACCAAGCGGTAATGACCTACGTGCGTCAAATGCCACTTGATGAGCGTAGTTGACGCGCGCCCGAAAATAAACAATATTTTTTGGACGTGCGTAACGGACGCGCGCCAAAAATGAAATTACTGCAAAGGCCACCCAGTAGCCAGGCAGTAACTCGGAATTGGTGCGCATTGGGCACGCATAGGCGCTTATGCGGCTTAGGGGGTCCTTTTACTAAGGTGCGTTGAAAAATGGCCTGTGGTAGTGTAGACGCGTGTTTTGGGCGCGCAGAATCATTTTTTACTGCAGCTGTAAAAAAAAAATGCCTTTTAAAAATTTTGCTGAACATGGATGTGTGGCAAAGTGAAAATTGCCGCGCATCCATTTTGGGTCTGAGACCTTACTGCCAGCCATTGACCTAGCGGTAAAGTCTCAATCGGTAACCAGGCGGTAATGACCTACGCGTGCCAAATGCCATTTGACATGCATAGCGGACATGTGCCAAAAATGAAATTACCACAAGGGCCACGCGGTAGCCGGGTGGTAACTTGGAATTGGCGCTCGGTTGCGCATAGGGGCTTATGCGGCTTAGTAAAAGAGTCCCTCAGAGAACAGAATGACTGAATAACGTGATGTAATTGCCTTAAACCAGTGGCATAGCCACAGGTGGGCCTGGGTGGGCAGGGGCCCACCCACTTAGGGCTCAGGCCCATCCAACAGTAGCACATGGTAATGAAAATGCTGCCCTCCACAATACTGGCACCATTGGAGTCGACTCTGTGGGTGCTGTGGGTGCTTGAGCACCCCCAACATTGAGAAAATTCCTTGTATGTGTCCAGGGAGGGGTTATTTCCATTGGGCTTAGCACCCCCAATAATTTTGAAAAGTTGGCTCCTATGACTGGCACCTTCGCATGCTCAGTTTTCAGCGCATGCCTGCTGCAGACTACCAAGGTGGAGACTGGAGAGAAGCATTTTCCTATTAGCTGAGATATTTTTTTGGTGTGGGGGTGGGGGAGAGAACATTTGGTGCCCACCCACTTCTTGCCTAGGCCCACCCAAAATCTGCTGTCTGGCTACGCCCCTGCCTTAAACTCTTGAAATGATTATTAAACACAGAAGCATTCAAAACACTCATTTGTAACCTGTAAAATAAGGAACAGAAATGCAGTGTAAGCCACAGAACTGACTAATTATCACTGGGTCAGCTCTTAATTGCACAAGAGATTTAAAGGAGAAAGGGGTTGTGTGACTGATATCCTGGGGGGAAGGGGAGGGGAGGGGTATTGAATTGTAAATCTTGAAACCCTGTCACTGGCTTTAGTTTTCTCAACAGTGCAAACAAAAATAAAAGGGTGTTAGCCATTGCCCAAGTAAAGAAAGCTAGCAAAGTTAACACTATGTCACTGTCAGCTTGCTTCTGTTTATTAAATACATCCTTCCAGCTCCTAATCTTCACAATTTCCATCTGAGGCCAGCCTTCAGCAAGCCGGGAGGTCTTAATTGCAGTAGAGGGTACAGAGTAGAGAGCTGCACGGCTTCCGTCCCCGCGGGAATCCCGCGGAACCCGCGGGATTCCCGCGGGGACGGAGGCAGTTCCTGCAGGGTTCCCGCGGGGATGGAAGCAGTTCTGCGGGGTTCCCGCGGGGACGGAGGCAGTTCCTGCGGGGTTCCCGCGGGGATGGAACCAGTTCTGTGGGCTTCCCGTGGAAGTGTAAGCTGCACCTGCACCAGCCTCTCATCTACCGAATACCAATTTATTTGAGTGCTGTCTCCTCCTCCTCTTCTTCCTTGATTTAACAGCATAAATGTGGAAAGTCTTCCATTAAGGAGGTGGTAGAGTCACAAATGATGACGGAATTCAAAAAGGCGTGGGATGAACACAGAGGATCTCTAATTAGAAAATGGAAGTTATATAAAAGCTAACCTTAAATGGCTGCATGTGTGTGGATGTGTCAAGTGACGCTTAGATGGCGACTCTGGCTGTGATGAACTAGAGCTGATACCTGGCAGACTTGTATGTTCTGTGTCTCATACATGGCAATCTGGTGTAGGATGGGCTGGAAAGGGCTTAGACAGCAACTTCAGTGGCTGGAACATGAGGACAGTGCTGGACAGACTTTTACGGTCTGTGTCCCACAAATGAGAACATGAATAGGCTGGAGTGGGCTTCGATGGCAACTCCAGCAGTTGGAACATAAGGATGGGGCCAGATAGAATCCTGTGGTCTTTGTTCTAGAAACACGAAAGAAAGACCATAATCAAGTATATAATATCACACTCGTTGATTTAATGATGAATTGATCATGAGTGTGACTATTGGGCAGAGTGGATGGACCGTTCAGGTCTATTTGCTGTCACTTACTATGTTACTATTAATCCTCTTTGCTCCCAGGCTGGTGCACAGACCTCAGCTCTGACACAGGCACGAGAATCAGATGTCACCTGACCTACTGGCGCGTGCATGTGGCGGCCTCTCAGCACACAATCCCAATGAATCAGAGACAAATCTTACATGTGCGCACCAGAGTGTTCCAAGTTTCAACTTCCGGTCCGTCCTTGCCTACAGTGTTGTGGCTCAAATCCAGAAAGGGAGCTGACTGGAACTTTCTTTTATGTACTATTAAATTCTTACGGGGATGGGTGGGGATGGGTTAAATTCTTGCGGGGACGGGTGGGGACAGGTTGGGATGGTTTAAATTTTTGGGGGGGATGGGTGGGGACGGGTAAGATTCCAGCGGGGATGGGTGGGGACGGGTAAGATTCCAGCAGGGACGGGCAGGGATGGGTAGGATTTCTGTCCCCGTGCAACTCTCTAGTACAGAGCACACATAAAGAAAGATAAGAACAGATCAAAATGAGGCCATGTGGGAGGAATGAACAAGGGCCCAGATGCATCAACCATGCGTAAAAAAATCTAAAACGTTAAAGTCCTTAACGAATTTGAAAAAACGAAGCACGCACCTAAAAAACAAGTCGCACATGTTCGGTGCGGTATTGAAAAGTACAATGTATCAAAGATTCGTAATCCCCGTCGGTAATCGGCCCCTAAAGCATGCGCGGAGCAGCCAAGCGTTATGCTGGCTGCTCTGCGCATGCCACAAACGTCCAAAACAGCAACAAGAAAAAAACACAAACACGTGGCTCCCCGCTTCCCCCTGCATCAAAAATAAACATACATCAAAAAAGGATCTGGAGGGGGCAAAGGCGCTCGTCAGAAGCGTCCAGTATGGACGGCCTTGCCCCCCTCCACCAAGGTCGCCGCTTCTGCTCGTATAAAATAAAAAATTAAAACAAAACTAAAAAGTTTAGCAGCCCCGGTCCCCCTCCCTGTCTCTCTCTGTACTCCTTCTCCCATAGCCCTGCCTCCCGGCATCCTCCGCCCCCGTGCCCCGCCCCCCTAAGCTCGTCGCCGCCGCTGCTCCCCCCCTCTACCGGACCCCCCCCATCCGCTTTACCGGCCCGCACAGCACCTCTCACCTCTGTGTGAAGGCGCTGCACGGGATGGAACAGCTGATCGGCGATCACTGCTGCCTCCTCTGACATTTCTCTGTTCTTCCTGGGCCCGCCCTCCTCTGACGTTAGCCATCTTCGTCAGAGGAGGGCGGGCCCAGAGACGTTTAATATGTCGCAGTAAATGATTCGGTGTGATCGTCGGTATTGTTAGTGCATCCCGAATCGCCAACATTAGAATGGTAGTTACTCTTTTGTATTCCATTTTCGTTAGCTGTTTGCTTCCTCGGAAAAAGGCCTTTAATGCATGCAACGGTTAGGAATTTCCTTCATTAAAGGGTTGTTAGAGGGTCGTTAAGGTTTAGTGCATCTGGCCCAAGGTGGGGTACAGCAAAAAATAAGCAGGACACGGGCAATAGACGACTACAGTAGGGGTGTAGAAAGACACACCCAAGTGGGTGGGTACAGGAACCCGCTCCCGCCCAGTATCTTCCCCCTCCCAGATGATCCGGTATTTAGGCGCTGTGAATTTGAGCGGCTAAGCTCCTGAAGAAGCCATTTCCTGGCAAAATGGACGGCTCCGTTTATTGAGCTTCACTGAGCCTTTGAAAAAAAGAAAGTTTTCCATTCAATATTTTGGACAGATAATTTATAAAAATGAGCATTTAAGAACATGTGTACTAAAATTTGGAGGTTTTTCTGACCAACGATGGTGTTGCTACTGTGAGTATGGAATAACCTCACAGTGACTGAGGTCTTTCTACCAGAAAAAAAAATTAGTAATCAATATATGAGAAATATGTGATATGTTGTTTAAATACTGAAATTTTGGATGGTTTTTAATGCTAGTGAAAATAGTGGCCATTGAGATGAATAGGTAGAAACAGCTATAAGTACGTAAGCATCGCCATGCTGGCACAGACCAAGGGTCCATCGAGCCCAGCACCCTGTCACCGACAACGGCCAAAAGGACAAGCAATTTGTCCTGCCCATCCTAGAAATACTGTATTATTCCCTCATCCATTCAATAACATTCTATGGCTTTTTCCTCCAGGAAGCCGTCCAACCCTTTTTTGAAGTCTGCTAAGTTAACGCCTTAACCACCTTTTCCGGCAGCGAATTCCAGAGTTTAACTACGCGTTGAGTGAAGAAAAATTTCCTCCGATTCGTTTTAAATTTACCACACTGCAGCTTCATCGCATGCCCCCTTGTCCTAGTATTTTTGGAAAGCATAAACAGGCGCTGCACATCGACCCATTCCATTACAATGACATTTGTTTCACTTCGTGCTTTTAGGAGGGTGAGTAGTTTTAAATGCCAAGGTCTAGATAATGGAGACCAGTCCTGGCTACTCCCTCTTCCCACCCCTGACTACTACTACTACTACTATTACTATTTAGCATTTCTATAGCGCTACAAGGCGTACGCAGCGCTGCACAAACATAAAAGAAGGACAGTCCCTGCTCAAAGAGCTTACAATCTAATAGACAAAAAAATAAAGTAAGCAAATCAAATCAATTAATGTGTACGGGAAGGAAGAGAGGAGGGTAGGTGGAGGCGAGTGGTTACAAGTCAAAAGCAATGTTAAAGAGGTGGGCTTTCAGTCTAGATTTAAAGGTGGCCAAGGATGGGGCAAGACGTAGGGGCTCAGGAAGTTTATTCCAGGCGTAGGGTGCAGCGAGACAGAAGGCGCGAAGTCTAGAGTTGGCAGTAGTGGAGAAGGGAACAGATAAGAAGGATTTATCCATAGAGCGGAGTGCACGGGAAGGGGTGTAGGGAAGGACGAGTGTGGAGAGATACTGGGGAGCAGCAGAGTGAGTACATTTATAGGTTAGTAGAAGAAGTTTGAACAGGATGCGAAAACGGATAGGGAGCCAGTGAAGTGACTTGAGGAGAGGGGTAGTATGAGTAAAGCGACCCTGGCGGAAGACGAGACGGGCAGCAGAGTTTTGAACCGATTGGAGAGGGGAGAGGTGACTAAGTGGGAGGCCAGCAAGAAGCAGATTGCAGTAGTCTAAACGAGAGGTGACAAGGGTGTGGATGAGAGTTTTGGTAGAGTGCTCGGAAAGAAAGGGGCGGATTTTACGGATGTTGTAAAGAAAGAAACGACAGGTCTTGGCAATCTGCTGGATGTGAGCAGAGAAGGAGAGAGAAGAGTCAAAGATGACCCCAAGGTTTCGAGCCGAGGAGACAGGGAGAATGAGAGAGCCATCAACAGAAATAGAAAACGGGGGGAGTGGGGAGGTGGGTTTGGGGGGAAAAATGAGAAGTTCGGTTTTGGTCATGTTTAATTTCAGGTGGCGTTGAGACATCCAGATAGCAATGTCAGACAAGCACGCTGAAACTTTGGTTTGGATGCAAGGTGAGATATCAGCGGTAGAAAGGTAGATAATGCCAAGGTCTAGATAATGGAGACCTGTCCTGACTACTCCCTCTTCCTACTACTACTGCTTATCATTTCTATAGCGCTACCGGACGTACGCAGCGCTTCACACTTGAACATGGAGAGACAGTCCCTGCTCAATAGAGCTTACAATCTAATTATGACAGACAGACAGGACAAGTAAGGGTTAAGGGTTAGGATAGACAGGACATATCAGGGATAGGGGACAGTTGAAGGTTTAGGTTTAGGAGTTAAAAGCACCCCTGTCACGCTTCCCCCTTGTGTAAATAGACTCTTTTCTAGAATGGCCTTTATTGATTTATTTATTTATTGGGATCTATTCACCACCTTTATGAAGAGATTCACCCAAGGCGGTGCACAGCAGGTACAGCTTAACATAAAACTTATAGTTTTGTTAACAGCATAACAATAGTAAAATAACCAAGAATAAACTAAAGGCCGTTTTACTAAGGCGCATATGCACGTACAGCATAAGTCAAATTAAAACTACCGCATGTCCTGGGTGGTAATTCTAATTTTGACGTCTGTCCAAAACACGCGGCAGAAAATAATTCCTATTTTCTACCACATGCCGCTAACCGGGCGGTAATCACCAATGTACGTGCGCTGACGATTACTGCTCGGTTAACGTGTGAGACCTTACCGCTAAGTCAATGGGTGGCGGTAAGATCTCAGGCCCAAAATGGATGCGTGCTGATTCATATTTTGTCGTGGGTCATCTTCGACTCCTCCCTCTTGGGGTCATCTTCGACTCCTCCCTCTCCTTCTCCGCACATATTCAGCAGACTGCTAAAACCTGTCGTTTCTTTCTCTATAATATCAGCAAAATTTGCCCTTTTCTTTCTGAGCACACTACCAGAACCCTCATCCACACTCTTATCATCTCTCGCTTAGACTATTGCAACTTGTTTCTTACAGGTCTCCCACTTAGCCATCTCTCTCCTCTTCAATCTGTTCAAAATTCTGCTGCATGACTAATATTCCACCTGTGTCGTTATGCTTATATTAACCCTCTCCTCAAGTCACTTCACTGGCTTCCTATCCGTTTCCGCATACAGTTCAAACTCCTCTTATTGACCTATAAGTGCATTCACTCTGCAGCTCCTCAGTACCTCCACTCTCATCTCTCCCTACATTCCTCCCCGGGAATTCCGTTCACTGGGTAAATCTCTCTTATCTGCACCCTTCTCCTCCACCGCTAACTCCAGATTCCATTCCTTTTATCTCGCTGCCTGGAATAGACTTCCTGAGCCGGTACGTCAAGCTCCATCTCTGGCCGTCTTCAAATCTAAGCTAAAAGTCCACCTTTTTGATGCTGCTTTTAACTCCTAACCCTTATTCACTTGTTCAGAACCCTTATTTTATCATCCTCACTTTAATATTCCCTTATCTCTTCTTTGTCCTAATTAGATTGTAAGCTCTGTCGAGCAGGGACTGTCTCTTCATGTTCAAGTGTACAGCGCCTGGTAGTCGCTCCTAACTTTAGGCATGGCCATTTGACCCAACTGAAATGTAAAATGTATAAATGTAGATGCCTAAATCAGGTGTTTATCCCCCCCTTATTCTATAACAACGCACATAAATGCTAGGAACATCCCAATTCTTCCCATGCCCCTCCCATTTCTGCACGACCTTTTTCAGATTACGCGTAAAATGTAGGCACGGATCCTGCACCTAAATTAACACATGTAAAGTCAAATTGAATTTAATTAGTGCCCATCATTTATTGCTAAAAAGCCAATTATTGACACCAATTGGCTTTTTATTCAATTAAGTTGCGCGCAAAAATTGGGCACATGCCGAAAGTTTTGGCGGCTTATATAGAATTCAGGGGTTGATGCCTAGTCTGCTTTCAAGCTATCTACTGAGCTGAGCTGAAGAAAATGGCCAAGTTCACCATCCTCTTCAGGCATTCCCCGTTGACGTGAAGGGATTCTGTACTGCCACAGCACAAGCCTGACTGCACAACCCAGAAAAAGCTGCTAGAGCCAGTGCAAATTATCTGCTATGCCAGAGGAGATCATGTTCAGGCGCCTTCTAACAGCCTTTGACTTGATGGTGTTGTTCCTGCTCGGTACCAGCAGCCAACATGAGGAAGCCAGACCTGTAGGTACCCATATGTCCATTTATTTGTCTTTCGCCTTCTGCAAATCACTGCTTAGGAATGCGTGTACAGTGGGGCAGCTGGGGGGCAGCTGACATTCAAATCCCAGACCTCCTGTGTGGCAAACAGGGATTTCAATGGTATGGAAACAACAGGCAATCACGGAACTGAGTTACATGCTCACGGTTTGTGTTGGTAGAAAGAAATATAAAGACACAAAATGAAAATCTTAAAGCTGCAAGCTACTGTAGATACTTTAAACTATCATCTTATCTGAACCTTTCTTTCTTTGGTCATTATGCACATGGGCGTTTATTTCAATCTCCTTTGCATTCTAACATATTTTATTTTCAGTCATTGCTTAGCCAGTTGTTCTCAAAGTAGTCCTCAGATACTTCCTGGCCAATCGGCATTTCAGGATATGTACAATAAATAGACAAAAGGTATATTT
The DNA here is from genome assembly GCF_901765095.1 of Microcaecilia unicolor. Taxonomy (NCBI): domain Eukaryota; kingdom Metazoa; phylum Chordata; class Amphibia; order Gymnophiona; family Siphonopidae; genus Microcaecilia; species Microcaecilia unicolor. The sequence continues at coordinate 335,526,591 of NC_044036.1, read as the reverse complement.
GTATACACTAACTCCAATGGATCTACATCAATCTCATGCATGTTCTATGTGGATACCCTGAAAACCAGATTGTTTAGCCAGGATTGGGGACAACCAGTAACCTAACTTCCTCATTGTTCTCAAGGCATCAGGTTGATATTTTATGCTTCTGGATTGCAACTGGTTGTCCATCCTTCCTACCCTATTGTGGTTATTTTAGAACAGTGGCGTAGCCATGTGGGGCCAGCTGATCTGCAAGGCTTCGTTCTGTTTCTGTGAGTCTGATGTCCTGCATGTACAGCGTGCAGTATGTCAGACTCAGAAACAGAACGAAGGAAGAAGAGGACCTCGGCTGGCGGGGGTTGGGGTTCCCCACCAGCAAAGGTAGGCGATGGCGGAGGGAGAGGGTTCGCGGCAGGAGGGGGGTCGTTAGGGCCATCGGCAGGGGGGTCAAAGTTGGTGGTGGTGGTGGCGGCAGTGGCGGGGGAGGGGGGCAGCGGCAGGGAGGCTAAAATGTGCCCCCTCACCTGGGGCTCTGGACCCCCCTCCCGCCGAAGTCTGGCTACACCCCTGTTTTAGAAGCTCTATTTGTGTTTTGGATGTTTGAAAAACAACATTTACACCAGCTTTCGTTGTTCAGATCCTATCTATCAGACAGGCAACAATCCATAATGTTGGGCAACACCTCATCGCCACCATGGGCAGTGACCTGTGGGGTACCACAAGAATTGATACTGTTGCCTATTCTGTTCAATATCTACCTCAAGCCACTAGCCAAGCTGATTAGGTCAATGGACACTGAGTTCTACATCTATGCGGATGATGTGCAGCTACTCAAACCCCATTGATTCTGACTTATCTACAGCCCTGAATAAACTAATTACCTGTCTAACATCAATTCAAGAATGGGCTAAGCACAACAAACTTTGCCTGAACCCAAGTAAATCCAAGCTTCTCTGGGTCCCTAACACAAGTGGACATGTACCTGACATCAAAATCTCTTTTGGGAAGTACAAACTGCCCCTCAAATCACAAGTCAGGAACCTTGGAATGCAGTTAGATTCAGGACTTACTCTGATTCTCCAAATCCAAGCAACCTTCAAAAGCTGCTTCTACTATTTACGACAATATAGCAACATAGTAGATGACGGCAGAAAAAGACCTGCACGGTCCATCCAGTCTGCCCAACAAGACAACTCATATGTGCTACTTTTTGTGTATACCCTACTTTGATTTGTACCTGTGCTCTTCAGGGCACAGACCGTATAAGTCTGCCCAGCACTATCCCTGCCTCCCACCACCAGCTCTGGCACAGACTGTATAAGTCTGCCCAGCACTATCCCTGCCTCCAAACCACCAGTCCCGCCTCCCACCACCGGCTCTGGCACAGACCGTATAAGTCTGCCCAGCACTATCCCCGCCTCCCAACCACCAGCCCCGCCTCCCAATCTCGACTAAGCTACTGAGGATCCATTCCTTCTGCATAGGATTCCTTTATGCTTATCCCACGCATGTTTGAATTCCGTTACTGTTTTCATTTCCACCATCTCCCGCAGGAGGGCATTCCAAGCATCCACTACTCTCTCCATGAAAAAATACTTCCTGATATTTTTCTTGAGTCTGCCCCCCTTCAATCTCATTTCATGTCCTCTCGTTCTACTGCCTTCGCATCTCCGGAAAAGGTTCGTTTGCGGATTAATACCTTTCAAATATTTGAACGTCTAAATCATATCACCCCTGTTTCTCCTTTCCTCCAGAGTATACATGTTTAGTTCAGCAAGTCTCTCCTCATACGTCTTGTAACGCAAATCCCATACCATTCTCGTAGCTTTCCTTTGCACCGCTTCAATTCTTTTTACATCCTTAACAAGATACAGCCTCCAAAACTGAACACAATACTCCAGGTGGGGCCTCACCAACGACTTATACAGGGGCATCAACACTCCCTTTCTTCTGCTGGTCACACCTCTCTCTATACAGCCTAACAACCTTCTAGCTATGGCCACCGCCTTGTCGCCTTCAGATCCTCAGATACTATCACCCCAAGATCCCTCTCCCCGTCCGTAACTATCAGACTCTCCCCACCTAACACATACGTCTCCCGTGGTTTTCTAAGTGCATCACTTTGCATTTCTTCGCATTGAATTTTAATTGCCAAACCTTAGACCATTCTTCTAGCTTCTTCAGATCCTTTTTCATGTTTTCCACTCCCTCCCGGGTGTCCACTACACTGCCTTTCTTCTTACATCGAGAAGGTAAATCTTTTCCCAGTTGTGGATGCCATGAGAACATCCAAACTAGATTACTGTACCGTACTCTACACTGGTCTGACTGCAAAGGGTCTGAACCAGCTCCAATTGATTCAGAATGGAGCAACAAGACTCATTGAAGGTTGCAAGTGACGTGACTACATCACACCATTTTTGCAAAAACTTCATTGGCCCCAAGTACTTGAAGAACCGGATGACCCTCTACACACCTCCAAGGACACGAAGGTCCTCCCAAGGGGTATCTATATGTTCCATCTTCGCTTATACCATACACTGTCTATTAAAATGTTCTATTACATATTGTGTTGACATTGAAAGTAGTATACTATGCCATATTTTGTATTGTTATTTGACTATTTTTACTGCTGTAATTGTCTATTGCTTATGTTTGATTTATTCTTACTGTACACCGCCTTGAGTGAATTCTTTCAAAACAGCAGTAAATAAATCCTAATACATACATACATACATAAATTGCATGGATGTCCAAATCCCAATTTTATAAAGCCAAAATATGGACATCTAAAACTGCAGTATGCCCATATCATAAGGGGATGTGATCTGGGCGTGTTTTGGGCTGAAATAGGGACAAGCCAAAATGCGGATGTCAAACTCCAATTTCAGAAGAGGAAGGGATATTCATGTGCAAAAAGATATTTATATCTTTATATCATATCATATTTATATCATATTTAGACTTGGTACTTGGCACAACCAGGGTTACAGAAAGGTGCTCCGATTGAGATATTCTCCACTGGAGGGAGTAAGGGAAGTCATAGTAGGTATTTTCTGTCCTTGGAGTGTTCCCGATTGGAAAATAAAAGTGAATTCAAAGAGCTGAAGTGGAATTTGAACTGGATCCTCTGCTCAGGTTCTTAGCCAGCTGCTCTAGCCTTTAGGCTACTCCTCCACATGGACGTCTGTGTGGCCATTTTACAAGACTGATGTTTCTCTGCTGCCGCACAGATATCCGCTTCCCTTGTTTTGCCTCGTTCATAGTTTGAACGCTTCAGTTTGTACAATGGATGCTCACGCTGGACGTAGCCAGGACTCAGATGTCCATTTCTCATGTATGTTTGAACAAGCTGTATGTCGGCAGATCCTGTTGTAAAATATATGAGAAATGGACATCCATATGTGACGCACTAACTTGAATGTCCTTATTCTGAGTTGGACATCTTTCTAAAATTTGACTCCATATTATCAGCGTATCTTTACTTTATATTGTATATATAAAGCAAACCACGGATAGGTCACTTAGGGCTTCGTTTATCAATCTGAGTTACCGGTTCCCATGCGGCAATGCCGACGGAGCCCATTCAAAGTAAATGGGCTTTGTCGGCATCACCGGACCGGCTTGATAAAAGAGGCCCTTGGTTCCTCTCTTAGTCATTCCCTTCCTAATACTAGGACTAGGGGACACGTGATGAAGCTACAAATTTAATATGAATTGGAGAAAATGTTTCTTCACTTGTGTAATTAAGCTCTGGAATTCATTGCCAGAGAATGTGGTAAAGGCGGTTGGCTTAGCAGGGTTTTAAAAGGGTCTGGACGGCTTCCTAAAGGAAAAAGTCCATAGACCGTTATTAAATTGACTTGGGAAAATCCACTGCTTATTTCTGGGATAGGCATCATAGAATGTATTGAGCTTTTCTGGGATCTTGCCAGGTATTTGTGACCTGGATTGGCCACTGTTGGAAACAGGATACTGGGCTTGATGGACCTTCGGTCTGTCCCAGTGTGGCAACACTTATGTACTTGGGATTCTGAATGGAATCTTGCTACTCTTTGGGGTTATAATGGAATCTTGCTACACTTTGAAACTGTGCATGGAATCTTGTTATTCTTTAGAATTCTAGAATCTTGCTACTCTTTGGGGTTCTACATGGAATGTTGTTATTCTTTAGAATTCTAGAATCTTGCTACTCTTTCAGGTCCTACATGGAATGTTGCTACTATTTGGGTTTCTGCCAGGTACTTGTGACCTGGATTGGCCACTGTTGGAAACAGGATGCTGGGCTTGATGGACTTTTGGACTGTCCCAGTGTGGCAATAATTTTGTACTTATGAATATCAAGTATGCAGCATTTATTTGTAATCCACTTACTACCAGTGTTAGGAAACTCAAATCAGGAGCCCTTTTGGCTACGTTTTGCGCAAGTGATTTGAGTTTGCGCTTGACTCTGTTAATGTTTCTTGCGGTTCAATAAAATACATTGCTTTAAAAAGTAAAAATAAATAAATAGATTTCTACCTTTTTTGTAAAAGAATTGGATGCTTTCTTCTAGCAGTGTGAGTAGTACTTTTAAGATCGCCTGCTATCTATACACATATGCATATGCACCTAGAATATTTTCTGTTAGGGTCAGAGGTATGAGCACAGCGATAAGCATGACCGTGCAACCCTGGCGGGTATGAGGACTGGACAGTGGCCTCTTGTGGTTGAAAGACAACAGGCCATGTGGGGTTAAAGAAACGAGCTGTGTGGGCTGACAGGAGACCTCTCGTGGTTGGCAGTTATCGGGCCTTGCGAACGGGAGAGAGACTTGGCATGGTCACCTATCAATGGACCATGCAACTTGGAGGGGAGCCCAGTGTAGTCATGGAGAACAAGAAAAGTTTCACTAGAGGATAGTTTTCAAATATTTTCTTCCCTGAGCTTTCCATGCTACATTGATGCTTTCACGCATCCCCATGCTGCCACCATGGTGCAGAGCTCTGATGAGGGGCAGCACCGAGGCAGCCCATTGCACAAACCATTTATGTGAGTGGGTATGGATGGCCACCTCATTCGAAAAGTTTGGTGGTGTTTAACAGGGAATTAATTAGGTGGGTACCTATCAAAGCATGCTTTTCAAAAATTGAGTAACCAACGTATCTATAATCGATAACAACTGAAACCTTTGGTTTATTCTTAAATTAACAATGAGCAACTCAGCCCTCAAGACCATGGCTGAGTGCCTACCAGTCCTTCACAGAATCAAGAGAAATTCTGGTTCTGAACCTTTACCACATGACTTTTACCTCCCAGTTACGGACATCTGGGCTAGTGAAAGAGCCAAGAATTTCAATTCGGGTCAACTAAAGTGTCAGGGAAAGAAGGAGCAGAGAGAGGACTGGAATTATCTCCCAAATCAGAGGGTGGTGGGGAAGAAGATGGGGGAGCTTAAGTTTACTGAAGTGAAGGGTAGCTCCTCTTGCTCAAGGTGAAGGGGGCACTGGGGAATAGCCCCCCGTCCCCCAATTCTCTGTTTATTTTCAATAACAAGTATCGTGAAGCTCCAGAGATAGCAGACTGCCCTGCTAAAGCTTCATCTTTTTCTCTCTGGTCTTTAATTTATTAACCACCAGGTCACTTGTGGCTCATTCATCAAATCAAATGGAGCTGTACTAGCGAGCATGTGGTACAAACATGTGTTATTTAGGGGTTGTGGGGGGATGGTTAACAACAACATTGCTTGCAAATGTACAGTAATGATTATATCATTTGAGTTGAGCCCAGCTGTGGCTTTAAGATGCCACACACAAGTCTTCTGGAATGCAGGAGATATTTCAGGCAAAAAAAAAAAAGAGGTAATAATTAATTCATTTATTTGGATTTATTACGACATATGTCTTTATCATGTTCACAAGGGACCCGATATATGAAAAGCAGTTGGCCATTTGGTGCATTGCCGAATATATAGTTGCTTTTAATTTTAGAAAGTCTGGAGGAATTATGTGTATATACTAGTAAAAAAGGCCCGTTTCTGACACAAATGAAACGGGCACTAGCAAGGTTTTCCTCGGAGTGTGTATGTTTGAGAGAGTGTGTGTGAGATTGACTGTGTGAGAGAGAGAGAGTGAATGTGCGAGTGTGTGTGTGTGATAGAGAGAGTGAGACTGGGTGCGAGTGTGTGAGAGAGAGTGTGTGTGTGAGCATTTGAGTGTGTGCCAGGGCCCTCCCTCCCGCCTTCTGAGTTCCAGGGTCATCCCCCCTCCCTCCCTCCAAGTCCCAGGGTTGTTGTCCCCCTCCCTCCCTCTGAGTTCCAGGGTCGTCCCCTCCCTCCCTCCTTGCCTCCGAGTTTCAGGGTCCCCTCCCTCCCCTGCATTATGCTGTCTCCCATGCATTCATCCATATGCAGGCAACGTCCTCTGAGCCCTGCCCCCTCCATCCATCCATGTGCAGCATCTCTCCCCTGCCCCCTCCACCTCCCTCTGAGTTCCAGGCACCCCTCCCCCCTCCGAGTTCCAGTGTCCCCCTCCCTCCCTCCCATTTCCAGGGTCCCCCCTTCCTCTGTCCCAGTTCCAGGGTCCCATGGAACTGGGAGGGAGGGGGGACGGAGAACGTTGGAGGAGTGACGTCAGCAGGTGGTTACGATCCCAGTGAGACACATTGGAATGTTGGAGGAGCAAATTATTATATTAGATAGGGGGTTATTATCTATAGATTGTCTAGGGTTAGGTACCATGTTGATGTGCACTGAGAGGCCCTTTTACCACGCTGCGGAAAAAATGACCCTGCGGTAGTGACGGCTGTTTTTGCCAGACGCCAGGGCCCTTTTTACTGTAGAAGCTAAAAAGCCTGAAAAAACACATGGCCATGTGGTAACCTTGCACTTACCGCGTAGCCATGTGTGTGTGTGGGGGGGGGGGGAGCACTTACCATCACCCATTGAGGGGGTGGTAAGGGCTCCTTTGCTACCCTGATTGTACCAGGAGAAAAGAGGTCCACGCCTTCCACAAACGTACAAACAAGTCAAACCAAGGGTGGAAGAAGACCAAGTCCAAATGACCAGCCCAACAGCTGAGTAGGAGCTTCAAAACAAGTTTATCAGGACCCAACATGGTCTGTGTTTCAGCCAAAAGCCTTCTTCAGGGGTAGGGTAATGTGATACTCCAGCACGACTCAAACAAAAAGTAGTGGTGCTCAACAAGGCACAGACAAATGGTCACTGTCTCCAGGAAAGAGCTCTGTCTCAGTAACCTAAATACAAATCAACTTACGCGTCCAGTTTTTCCTACATAAGCACCCAACTGTGGAACGCATTACCAAAAGCCTTGAAAACGACAGATGGCCACCTAAACTTCCGGAAATCACTAAAAACCAAGCTGTTTAAAAAGGCATACCCTACCGATCCAACTTAAATGCCTAATCTCTGCAACACAAGCAAACTTTAGGTGCAGATTACACGCCTATATTTTGCACGTAAATGCCAGTTAGATCTAATTAGCGCTAATAATTGTTTGTTAAAAAGCCAAATATTGGCTCTAATTAGTTTGTTATTCAGGTAAATTGCATGCGCAAATTGGACGCACACCCAAATTTGCGAGTGCAATTTTTTGGCAACTTTTATAGAATTAGGGGGTAAATCTTGGTGCTCTCTCTTGAATCTATCCCTTTTTTGGAAAGAAGGCACGTTATTAATGACATTCATTGAGAATGAAATAGATTTCAAATGAAAACCAGACAAAAACGTTCCGGGTGCCCATCTACTCTAACATTTGTAGTTCTACTCAATCCCAATAAAAACAGCGCAGATAACAATAAAGAAATCAGCAAATGCTGTAGGAATTACAGTTACAATATTACTACTACTACTTATCACTTCTATAGCGCTACAAGGCATAAGCAGCGCTGTACACCATACACGAAAAGACAGTCCCTGCTCAAAGAGCTCACAATCTAAAAATGGAATGTTGCTAGTGGAATAGCAACATTCCATGTAGAATCTCCAATAGTAGCAACATTCCATGTAGAACCTCAAGTAATAGCAACATTCCATAATCTCAAATAGTAACGACATCCCATGTTCCACTGCACTAACCACTAGGCTACTCCTCCACTAGCAACATTCCATCTAGAAGCCTGCCCTTGCAGATCAGCAATGCGGCCGCGCAGGCTTCTGTTTCTGTGTAGGACGTCAGACTCACAGAAACAGAAGCCTGTGCAGCCATGCTGCTGATCTGCAAGGGGAGGCTTCTACATTACTACTACTACTACTTATCACTTCTATAGCGCTACAAGGCATAAGCAGCGCTGTACACCATACACGAAAAGACAGTCCCTGCTCAAAGAGCTCACAATCTAAAAATGGAATGTTGCTAGTGGAATAGCAACATTCCATGTAGAATCTCCAATAGTAGCAACATTCCATGTAGAATCTCAAGTAATAGCAACATTCCATAATCTCAAATAGTAACAACATCCCTTGTTCCACTGCACTAACCACTAGGCTATTCCTCCACTAGCAACATTCCATCTAGAAGCCTGCCCTTGCAGATCAACAATGCGGCTGCGCAGGCTTCTGTTTCTGTGAGTCTGACGTTGCTGATCTGCAGGGGCAGGCTTCTACATTACTACTACTACTACTTATCACTTCTATAGCGCTACAAGGCATAAGCAGCGCTGTACACTATCCACACAAAAACAGTCCCTGCTCAAAGAGCTTACAATCTAAATAAGACAGGTAATGGACAGAACAAGTAAGAGGCAAGGGGAATTAAAGAGGAGGGGATAAAGGTGCAGGCAAGTAAGCAGTGGTTAGGACTGGAAATCAGCGTCAAAGAAGTGGGTTTTTAGCTTGGACTTAAAAACGGCCAAAGACGGGGCTAGACGTACATGCTCGGGAAGTCTATTCCAGGCGTGTGGAGCAGCGAGATACATTGCAATACAATGGCGTAGACGAAGAATGATATTAAATTAGGGGCTCTTTTAATAAAGGGTTGCCACGCGGCAACCCGGAACTACAGCTGGCCCAACATGGCCACCGGTGCTAGTTCTGCCTCAAGCACGGATCATTTCTGGCACTCTTGAAATTGTTTCTATAATTATTAGCGCAGCGCAAACCCCGGCGGTTTACCACACGGCCATGTCAATTTTGGGCCCTTTTTTACCCACTGCGGTAAAAAGAACCCTGGCGTGTGGCAAAAACAGCTGCTGCTGTCGCTACCGCAGGGCCCTTTTTACTGCAGCTTGGTAAAAGGGGCCCTTAATTAATAACGTCCCAAATATCGTTGAAAAAAAATGTTTTCAAAATTTACAAAAGACTATGTATGAGGGTTGTTAGTGCAATCATTAGTACTGAGTCATCTGGACTACTGTAATTCCTTATGCGCGGGATGCAAGATTCAAACCATCAAGAGACTTCAGACTGCCCAGAACACCGCAGCCAGACTGATTTTCGGAAAGGCAAAATATGAAAGTGCTGGACCCCTTACAGAAAACATTGCACTGGCTTCCTCTGAAAGATCGAATTGCATTCAAAATAAGCATCTTAGTCCATAAATTTATATTTAAATCATTTTTATTGATGGTACAATGCAAAAATTACAGTTGATAACTTAAACAACCGAAACCTTAAACCATCAGTCATTTTCAATTAAACCCTAGCTCCATCCCCCGTCCTCTTAAACTACCCCCCACTCTATGATTCAAGCTTTTAATCGATGGGAACATATCTTGATACCTTTACCATACTAAATTATTCAATCAATTTCTCCGACAATCAGCAAATACTACATTATCACCATCTACAAAATCTGTCCCCCACTTTTAACTCCCCAACACCCCCCACCCTTTTCCCCTTCCCTTTCCCTCTCTTAATTACTGTGAAAACATACCCCCCAGCCACACCTCCTACCCCCTCCCCTGCTGCCATGCCATGAACCATAACATACCACGCCTTACGAGTTAAATATCCTGCTCCGTGCCACCGACGTTATGGAATCCCAAAATGGGGCCCATATCTGGCAGAATATAGCCCCTCTAGGCGAGGCTAGGTCTCTCACAGCTCTAAGCTCCAACGAGCAAAGAAAAATCATCCTTGCACGCCATTGCGAGAGTAATGGGCCATCCGGCGTAATCCACAGGTGTAAGATGACCTTTTTACCTACTAGCACTGCCTTTTTAAGGAATGGCTTCAACCCTTTTGGAGAGATCTGAGATAAGTGAAATCTATCAAACAACAACGACGGTCTGCAGTGCCAGATAATCCCCCACAGACCTGACACCTGATTGCAAATCTGTCTCCAGAAGTCAAAAACTTCTGGACATTTCCAAAACATGTGTCCCAGGTCTGCCAGGGAATAGCTACATTTCAAACATTTATTGTCTCTTCCCATACATGCCCTCCAAGCCCTATGTGGGGAAATAAACATACGTGTCAAAAACTTATATGATGTTTCCCGCAGCGCCACACTCTCGGAAACTCTTGGGATGTCCAAAAAGCATGCCTTCAATTGCTCCGCTTGAATACCCACCACCAATTCTCTATTCTATTGTATTGCTAATTGCCCATAATCATAGTCACCAAGTTGTTCCCGAAGCCCTGCATGATAGTATTTAAGGGGAACCGCCCTCTGTGCGTCTAAAGCCAAGATGGTTAGTAACTTTTCCCACCTTTCTGGGTTGATTGACGAGGGGGGGAGTGACCGCAGATAGTGACGCAACTGAAACATTGCAAAAGGATCCTTCCTTATAGCTCCAAATTCCCTTGCTAATTCCTCCAGGGTCTTCAGGGTCCCCTCTTCTGTGTATATTTGATGAATGTACAATATACCATGAGAAGCCCAGTTGGCAAAAGTAGCTGACATTATTATTTATGGAGATGCCCTTTCCTATGTGTCAAACCTATGAGATCTACCAGAGAGAAATAACAAAAGTCCATCACGCACTTACTTAAATCTTCATTACCCCAATTGCAAAGGACTTAAATACAAATCAATACGTGCATCCAGCTTCTCGTACATCTCTACACAACTATGGAATGAATTACCGACCACCTTGAGAACAACACATGACCTGATGACCTTCCGGAAATGACTGAAGACTTATTTGTTCAATAAAACGTACAAAAAAGATCCCCCATAAAAAAAACCGGCACCTCAACTTCACCAGATACAAGTTTAATGGAACTTTTCAAATTTGTTTATCCCAACTTACACCCAAATTATTGAACATTATATCTTGTCCTGTTATCATTATGTTATGTTTTATCTATTTACCCACTTCTCATTATACATAATTTTCTGTGCACCTTAACTGCAATAAGGCTGAAATTGTTATTCTGCTAATATGATTACCATGATATTCTCATGCACCTTATTTGTTATCTATATTCTGATTTTCTTATCCCATTAATGTGATTGTAGTTGTATTATATTGGAAGCCACATCGAGCCTGCAAATAGGTGGGAAAATGTGGGATATAAATGCGGCAAATAAATAAATAAATAAATTTGAGAAGAACGCAGATTCCAGATTTTATTGGCTTGGAAAATAAAAGAACTATTATGCACTTCTTTATAATGAATGTTTTTGATTGAGGGAAACCCGAAATTTGAGAAGACAAAAATTGTGGTAACTTGCTTGATACTGAATATGAAATTTATTGAAGATATTTGGAAGTGGGTTGTACCTCGATAACAGGACATTCAGGTATATTACAGTCACTAGAAGTTGGGAAATTTATTGAAGACTAGTAAAAGTGGCGAGGGCGGGGACCGGAGCGATTTCCCAACCCCCCTCCCTCCCTGCCAACCCCTTCGTTGTTCTGCCATTGCTCCACCCTCGAGGGCAGGGCCCGGAGCGATTTTGGTGGCTTCACCACCACAAACCTTCGAACCTTTTTGAAGGAAGTCAGGGCTTGGCTTCACTGACGTCAGTGTCCTCAGAACGTTGAGGGTGAGTTTTATTATAGTAGATATTCTTAAGAAAGTGATAAAATAATTTTACAAATAGTTGTCTTTGAAGGAAGCTAAAATATGGAAATCGACACTCTACATCAATCACGTAATGATATTAATATCTATTTCCAGGGAGTGACACTCACCAGTGTCTACTCTAAAAGACTCGTTGGGAAGGATGAGTCACACAGCGTACACCGCTCTTTCTAATGGAATTATCACCACCTGAAATACCTGCTCAAGTAAAGGAACTGTGCCCAGGACCAATGCAGAAGCAATTCCAACCAAGAGTCCTGGATCTGCAACGAAGACTCCAGCGCAGCTTGTACAAGGTATCAGAGGAGCTAATAAAAACGGCCTTGCGATGACAGACTGAGCACTTTCCTGTATAACTTTTGTGTTGGTTTTGCATCCTGATGAAAGAAACATGCATGATTTATCAACGCCCATTAAAAAGAAATAACAACATACTGGAGAGATAATCTTCTAAAAATGTTTTTGTCTTTCTTGCCTTTAATCCTTCCTTCTTCGAATTCCCCCTTCCGCTACTATCACCGCTCACAGCTGGTATGCCCAGGGAGCTGCAGGAACCCTTACCAGGCTGTGGAACACCCTCAATACCACTCAATTGACCAATATCTGCTGCTGCTGTAGTTGGCAGCCATATTGGGCAGGAGTAGGGTTACCATATGTCCGAATTTACCTGGGCATGTCCTCTTTTTGAGGACATGTCTGGGCAACCGGGTGGTGTTTTGCCAATCTGCCCATTTGTTTGGATTTCTGGAAGGACGGGCAGATTGCTAGCCTCCCCTCCCCTTACTTACTACCAGGGGCGTATCTGAAAGTCGGCGGTAGCGGGGGCCGAAGCCAGAGTGAGGGGGCACATTATAGCCCCCCCAGCTGCCGCCGCCGCCATTTCCGACCCCCCCCCCTGCCGCCGTGGGTACCTTTGCTGGTGGGGGACCCCAACCCCCACCAGCCGAGGTCCGCTTCCTCCTGCCGCTGCGAGGTTTTTTAAGTTCTTCATTGGGATTCGTCCTCCGTCACTCTGTGCTGCTGTTCAAAGAAGCTGCTAGCTGAATGCAGTTTCGGACTGAGTCTGACATCGCTGCTGCACGTTGTACGTGCAGGACGTCAGACTCATGTACAACGTGCAGCAGCGACGTCAGACTCAGTCCGAAACTGCATTCAGCTAGCAGCTTCTTTGAACAGCAGCACAGAGTGACGGAGGACGAATCCCGATGAACTTAAAAAACCTCGCAGCGGCAGGAGGAAGCGGACCTCGGTTGGTGGGGGTTGGGGTCCCCCGCCAGCAAAGGTACCCACGGCGGCAGTAGGGGGGTCCAGGGCGAAATCTGCGGGGGCCCAGGTCCCTGTGGCCCCACGCAGATACGCCCCTGCTTACTACTGCCCTGGTGGTCTAGTGACTTCTTCCGCCTTCAGGGCAGGAAAGAGCCCCCCTGTTTCCTGCCCGGAGCGCTGCCCTGCATGCATTCTTCCTGTTGCTGATCTCAGCGCCGATTCAAAATGCCCGCCAAGAGTTGAAGTGACCTCACGAGACTTCAACTCTCGGTGGCCATTTTGAATTGGCGCCGAGATCACCAACAGGAAGGATGCATGCAGGGCAGCGCTCTGGGCAGGAAAGAGGGGGCTCTTTCCTGCCCTGAAGAGGTAACTAGACCACCAGGGCAGTAGTAAGGTAAGGGGAGGGGGGTGACGGGGAGGGGGAGTGACGGGGTGTGTGACATGGGGGAGGGGAAAATGTGACAGGGGCGGAGCGAAGGTGTGAAATGGGGCAGGGTGGGGTGTAAAAGGGGGTGGGGTGTGTGGTGGGGGCGGGGCATGTGTCCTTCTTTTGGGGGGACAAAATATGGTAACCCTAGGTAGGAGGAGTGGCCTAATGGTTAGTGCAGCAGGCCTTGATCCTGGCAACCTGGGTTCAATTCCCACTGTAGATCCTTGCGACCTTGGACAAGTCACCTAACCCTCCATTGCCCCAGGTACAAAAACTTAGACTGTGAGCCCTCTAGGGACAGAGAAAGTACCTGCATATAATGTGTACAGTGCTGCATACATCTAGTAGAACTATAGAAATAATAATAATTAGTAGTAGTAGTAGTCTTTCCTTTTTCTTCAGACCTGGGCGCTTGACCTCCATGGTGTGCCTCGATGCAACTGGTCCTGATGGGAATGGTCAGCTTGAGACAGCCTAGAGCAACCTCATGAAAGACTCCAGAGGAAATTGGAAAGTCATGGGATAGGAGGCGGTGTCCTATTGTGGATTAAAAACTGGTTAAAAGATGGAAACCGGTCTGTGCTGGGACCACTGGGCCCCTTAATCGTTGCAGCAGGGGTTACACTGTTCAGATCATGGCATCCAATGAAATCCTAAACTCACATTAGGACAGATGGTAACATATGAAGACATCCTTTTCACAGATTAGGCTTATTTCCTGATACAACATAATGAGAAGTTTCTGAAGTCCCAGTTCCCTTCAATAAAGTTAGTGGAGAAAAAAAAAACCTGCTATAATGTCTCCAGCTCCAATAAATAACAGATGGGTGCTATAGGATATTTTAAAATAGCTATGTCATCTGTTTCCCTAGAAGACCATAATTACAACTTTACGTGCCAAAATAAAGTGAGACAGAATTTCTATAAAAATCAGTGCATGTTCTTTCTTCTGCGTGATAGGATCTGTGAGCCTGGTAGATAAACAGTTCATGGCAACATGCAGTAGGTATCCTGCTCATGCCATACGTGACCACACAACAACCCCATGTGAGGTGTAATTGCATAGCGAACACACGCCATGCCCATGGAACACTGCAGCTCCAAAGACTTTTCATCATCTCTTGCACGAGAAAAGTGAGCTGGCTGAGCAAGAAGTTGTGAAAAATGCAGTCAGTCTTAAACAAGGCAACCTGTTTGGGGGGGGGGGGGGGTGGTGGTTACAAAGCAGTGGGCTTACTGCTCGCTAATCCGTAAATACTGTCAGGCTACTGCGCAGGACCCCTTTTACCGCAGCTTGGTAAAAGGACCCCTAAGTTCTTTCTAGTGGATCTATCTAAAATCTAAAGCAGACTTGTCTTGTCAAAGAAATCTGTCTGGAAGTTTGAAAAATTTACTTGAAATCCTTTTAGATCTGCCACCAGACTAGGTTACTGTTAGGAAAAGCTTATCAAATTGACTGAAAACATTTCCTAAGGGATCAATATTCAGTGCTATTTAACCAGCCAGCATCGCCCCCCTTTTGCTGCAGCTTGATAAAAGTGGTCCTCAGCGCCGTATTCTGTAATGAACCGCTCCTAAATTCTAACGAGCACAATTCAAAAGGGGGTCATGGCTGTGGGCGGGGAAATGACCGTTTCATGGGCATTCCAAAATTTGCACGATTAGTTATAGAATTCGACGCCTAAATCTGGGTGCCGCTTATAGAATACGTTTCACGGAGAGGGTGGTGGATGCTTGGAATGCCCTCCCGCGGGAGGTGGTGGAAATGAAAACGGTAACGGAATTCAAACATGCGTGGGATAAACATAAAGGAATCCTGTGCAGTAGGAATGGATCCTCAGAAGCTTAGCCAAAATTGGGTGGCGGAGCAGGTGGGGGAAGAGAGGTTGGTAATTGGGAGGCGAGGATAGTGGAGGGCAGACTTATACGGTCCGTGCCAGAGCCGGTGTTAGGAGGCGGGACTGGTGGTTGGGAGGCGGGAAATAATGCTGGGCAGACTTGTACGGTCTGTGCCCTGAAAAAGGCAGGTACAAATCAAGGTAAGGTATACACATATGAGTTTATCTTGTTGGGCAGACTGGGTGGACCATGCAGGTCTTTTTCTGCCGTCATCTACTTACTATGTTTAGGTGGAAATGTTTACTGTGCGGGTTTTTTAGGTACCTTATGTAGAATCTGGCTAACAGTTCCACGTCCACTCTCTGCCCATGCCATGGAAAAAAATCTTAAAAATGCAGTAATGCACAGAAACAGACAAACTACACAAAACCTCTTAACACGGTTTTGCAGTAGCCTGTCTCTGTTCATTAACCAAGTGTCAAGGGCTTAACATCCTTTAGTAAAAGACCCCCTTAACAAGAAACCATTCCCTCTAATTCATAAGAGCTCAGGACTGTGGCATCTGACTGGACATCATTTGTTCTATATATGTTCAGTGGTGGAAAATTGTGAAGAAGGAACCTCTAATCCTGTTTAAATTCAAGCCAGACTGTTAAATCAAGCTTTTTCCAGTGCTTAGGAGAAAATGATTTAATTTATTTCATGTTTTAAAGATAATTATCTTCTTGATGTTCCTCAAAAGTACAAATGCCTCAGAGCATTTAACATATGTTATTTCTGCTATCTGAAGAGACAGATTCGGTAATTGTGGAAATGACTAACAGGAGTAGAAGATTTTGCATTTAAGCTGTCAACCTGGTCCGGGTGTCATTTCAGCTCACTTCAGGAAAGCCTAACGCTTATTAAACATGCCAGCTACAATTTGCTAGTTCTTCATTTTGTCATACATTTTTTTTGAAAATTAAATAATGAAAGCAAGCAGTCCTCTGGGGTGCTCCTTTTGGGGGTGAGGGGAAAGCCCTGCACGGTACAGACTTGTCAGAATCCCAGCGGAGGTTTGTACGGTTAATCTGCCCTATTAGTTCAGAAGATTATTTTGCAGTCTTGACTGGATCCTGATGCCCCTTCCATAGTACACTGGAAGAATGCAATGATTGAAAAATGTAAAAAATAAAGAGAAGGCTAAGAACGAGGGCGAAATTTGAGTGGACAGAAAGGCAGAAAAGAACAAAAGGTGAGAAAGAGCTAAAAAGGCAAAGATCAACATGTCAGAGACAGGTGTAGTGAGGGGATGGAACAAGACAGGAGGAGAAGGGGCAGAGGAGAAAAGGCAAATGTGCAACAGCTGATTGGAAGGAGAGTTAGCAGAAGACTACTACTACTACTATTTAGCATTTCTATAGCGCTACAAGGCGTACGCAGCGCTGCACAAACATAGAAGAAAGACAGTCCCTGCTCAAAGAGCTTACAATCTAATAGACAAAAGATAAATAAAGTAAGCAAATCAAATCAATTAATGTGAACAGGAAGGAGGAGAGGAGGGTAGGTGGAGGCGAGTGGTTACGAGTCAAAAGCAATGTTAAAGAGGTGGGCTTTCAGTCTAGATTTAAAGGTGGCCAAGGATGGGGCAAGACGTAGGGGCTCAGGAAGTTTATTCCAGGCGTAGGGTGCAGCGAGACAGAAGGCGCGAAGTCTGGAGTTGGCAGTAGTGGAGAAGGGAACAGATAAGAAGGATTTATCCATGGAGCGGAGTGCACGGGAAGGGGTGTAGGGAAGGACGAGTGTGGAGAGATACTGGGGAGCAGCAGAGTGAGTACATTTATAGGTTAGTAGAAGAAGTTTGAACAGGATGTGAAAATGGATAGGGAGCCAGTGAAGGGTCTTGAGGAGAGGGGTAGTATGAGTAAAGCGACCCCGGCGGAAGACGAGACGGGCAGCAGAGTTTTGAACCGACTGGAGAGGGAGAGTTAGCAGAAGACAGATAAGAAACCAGAAAAGAGAAACTTGGACCAACGTGATTGAAAAAAAAAATGTCCAGAAAGCAGAGGTTAAAAAAAAAAAGAGTTTTATTTTGAATTTGTTAACTGGAATATGTTAGTTTTGTGAAATGTGCATGACAGATAACTTTGTATTGTTTTCAGTACAAACAGAAATGAATTTCTCTTTTTATTTCTCCAGTGTTGCAGCACACGTTGAGTTTAACCTTTTGGGGCTCCCAATTCAATTTTTCTCTTGTGATAGAGACACATCCAGGATAGTTGGGTTAAGGCAGTTTCAGTCTGAAATACAAGCCCCAGAAGGCATTGCAGGCAAGGAGCCAGGGGGTGAGATGAAGAACCCAGACTGGACTCCTAGCTGCAATAGGGGAAGACATAGGTGTAAGCTGGCAGGATGTGTAGATTGGCTGCCACTAGGGGGAAAGAGAGATAGGAAACCCTGTGTGCAGGAACTCATCATTAGTCTAATGCTTAACTCAGCTGGTATGGGTGTGGGGGAAGCTAATGGAAGGAGAATGATTGGTTGTGGTAGCAGAAGCCAGGGATTGATTAGGCAGGTGGGAAGGAGTCCCAAGGGAGAAGCAGTTGAAGGCTGAAAACCCTTGGGTAAGAGAGGTCCCTAAAGTATTGAATCTAGCAGTGAAGCTGATGCAGTCTGCTGCCCCTCACTACCTCTCTACCCTCATCTCCCCTTACGTTCCCACCCGTAACCTCCGTTCACAGGATAAATCCCTCCTCTCAGTACCCTTCTCCACCACCGCCAACTCCAGGCTCCGCTCATTCTGCCTCGCCTCACCCTATGCTTGGAACAACCTTCCTGAACCCTTACGCCAAGCCCCCTCCCTGCCCATCTTCAAGTCTTTGCTTAAAGCCCACCTCTTCAATGCTGCGTTCGGCACCTAACCCTTACCGTTCAGTGAATCCAGACTGCCCCAATTTGACTGCCCCTATCGGACCGACCGTTCACTTGTCTATTAGATTGTAAGCTCTTTGAGCAGGGACTGTCTCTCTTTGTTAAATTGTACAGCGCTGCGTAACCCTAGTAGCGCTCTAGAAATGTTAAGTAGTAGTAGTAGTAGTAGGGTATGAGAAGTCCCTAAAGTATGGAACCTATTATGAAGGTAAAGAGAGTAGAAGGTAGAAGAAACTGCTGCTTTGTGATTTAACTGTGATGATGAACTGAATGAACTGCTTCTATTTGGAATTGAACTACTGTTATTGTGCCCTGGATAAAGAGCCCAGACTGGAGCTTACTGTGAGCCTGTATTGAATCCTGGTATGTGCTGATAGCCTACTGCTTAAAGGGGATTATTTGTCACACACTTTCAGGTGGCTTATATGTGCTTAATATTGAAGGTGAATGCTGCTGTTGAAGCTGTGTATCAGGTCTACTAGAAACCTGCATGGAATAAAGTCCTTAAGAGTGAAGTTGATGGTGGACATTTATTTCTTGACTGTACCAGGAGCCTGTGGCTGGAGGAGATTGTTCTATCCTTGGCTGCACATAGAGGTCCCTGGTTACAGTCTACAAATGTTCATTTCTAATTTGTGACCCCTTGTTCTGTGTTTGGTAAGGGTCTGTCAGTATGTGGTAATAATGGCAGGTGGGGAGATTGGGAAAGTCAGGGGGGAGAGGGGATTGGGGGCCTACTCTTTAATTACTGCCCTTGCACCTAGCATGTCTAACACAGGTCCAGACCCCTGCTGAAGCTGGCTGGGCAATCCACAAGCCCCGACGGCTGAGGACCACCTCTGAAGGTGGCTAGAACTCCTTTGTACTAAGCTCACCCATCAACAGCAGCATCCCTGAATCGCTGACAACGGCAGTCCCCATGAGCACAGGGACACTGCTGCTGGCTGTTGAGCTTGGTGAAAGGGTGTTCTGGATGCCTTCTGAGGAGGTCTTCAGCTGGCCAGTGGCGTAGCCAAGGGTGCCCAGGCCCATCCATTTTGGGCTCAGGCCCACTCAGTAGCAGCACACCTATGATGGCAACGATGCCCAAGCCCCAGCAGCCGAAAACTCCCAACAACTGTTCCTCCTGCATACCGTGTAAATAGCAGATCTTCACCTGCAGTGAGTAGCGACTAATACTTACTGCTCAAACCAGCCCCATAGCCTTCCCTCTGATATACTTCCGCCTATGCGGAAACAGGAAGTTGCATCAGAGGGAAGGCTGTGGGGTCAACATGAGCAGTGTGTATTAGTTGCTGCTCGCTGCTGGTGAAAAGCTGCTATTTAAAAGGTATGCAGGGGATGGGGGGATGCTTGAGAGACCATATGGCATGCAGGCGAGTGAGGGAGAGACCAAATCACTTGTGGGACAAGGCAGAGTTCTTCTGCTCACCCATCTTGGGCCCAGGCCCACCCAAAATTGGGTGTCTGGCTACGCCCCTGCGGCTGGCAGATTTTGGGAATCTTCATCAGCTAAGATATTTATATTTTGAGTTGGGGGTGTGTGGGTGGAGAGCAGAAAGGGGGCAGAGACTGGGGGAGGGCAAGGATGAAGAGAAAATTTAATGCCAACCTTTTATAACACCTGACATAGCACTGAATTGCAAGGAGGCGGAGCATATTCGGGTCTTCCAGTTATGCGTGTAGCTTACAGAATACTCTACACTACACGCATCACTTGGCAGACTTAAGCATGCCAACATGCCTTTTATTGACATGGCATAAAAGGGCACACCTATAGATGGGCATGCCAATGCCAACCTTAAGCTAGTATTCTCTCACAGAATCTTGGCACCATTATGGAATTGGCGCTAAGTACCTGGCATTGACGTACCTAGATTGAGGTGCCAAGTTACAGAATTGCCCATCACATGTTTTGAGTGTGTGTCTGTGGGCCCGATATTCAGACCACGGGAGTTAGCCTGGCTAGCTCCTGCGGTTGGCGCTGAGCCTGTATATTCAATGCCCGGCCATTTCCATTGACCATCATTGAATATCCAGTTTATTTTTGGTTGGTTCAAACTTAACCAGCCAAGCTAATATTCAGCACTGGCTGGGTTAAGTTTGAACTGGCCAAAGATAGGCCTGGTATTCATGTCACCAAATATGGCCACCAAACTTGCGCTGAAAATTCATGGATAGCTGGTTAAGGGCCATTTAATTGGCTGGGTGCCAATCCTCGCTGGTTAAATACTTCTGAATATTTGGGGGGGGGGGGGATGTTTGCTTAACCATGATGGCGATGATTCTACACGACAGTAGTTGTAAGAAGGCACTGTAAAGACATTTTGGTGAAGGGAAATGGTACTTCAATGGTACCCAACGCATAATTAAACTCTGGAATTCGTTGCCGGAGAACGTGGTGAAGGCGGTTAGCTTAGCAGAGTTTAAAAAGGGGTTAGACGGTTTCCTAAAGGACAAGTCCATAAACCACTACTAAATGGACTTGGGAAAAATCCACAATTCCAGGAATAACGTATAGAATGTTTGTACGTTTGGGAAGCTCGCCAGGCGCCCTTGGCCTGGATTGGCCGCTGTCGTGGACAGGATGCTGGGCTCGATGAACCCTTGGTCTTTTCCCAGTGTGGCATTACTTATGTACATTTTTTTCTTTTTCTTTTTTTTTTACAAAAAATTAGCTTCAAGAGGCATTAAGAAAGAAACCTGAAGGGAACAAGCTCAGAAGGATAATGAACAATAGATAAATCTGTCTGAACAGGCAACAGGTTAACCTGGAGATGCCCCTTTGCTAGAGTGAAAATCCATTTGGCACAGTGCAAATTCCAGGAATGCTGCTTCTTCCTTCAATGCCATGTTGCATTTAATTACATTTTAATGTTGTGAGTTTTTGATTCAAGAGATCCAGAGTTTAAAGGAAATCTTGAGTGCACCTTGGCAAGGGCAGCTGTGGTACGTGACTGTACCTATATTAAAGCGCCGGCAGTTTTAACACATTGTCTTAAAGGAATTTACCCATGATGCATCCTGCACTTTACCTCAAGTCATATACAGTAAATCCAGAGACATAAGAATGAAGAAAGTGATCCATGCCATTGGTAATATCGCACAGCTCTGCTGAGCCACAGTAATGCATTAATTGATTCAGTACCAGCAGAAGAAGCCGGATCACAAGCTGGACTGTTGGAACTGATGGTGCAAGCTCAGTGGTTTGCCAACCGGTGCAGGGTCAGCATCAGGGCTGGCCCAATCATTAAGCAAGACAAGGAAGTTGCCTAGAGCAGTATCTTCTTGGGGGCAGCAAAAAGCTGCTACAGTCAAACAAAACAATGGGTCTGGATAGTCACAAAAACTCAGGGGCCCTTTTAATAAGCCACATAGGTGGAGGGGCATAATCGAACGGCACCGGCCATCTATATGGCCGGCGCCGCAAAGAGCGGTCCCGAACCGTATTATCGAAAAAGATGGGCGGCCATCTTTCGTTTCGATAATACGGTTGGGGCCGGCCAAATGTCAGAGATGGCCGGGTTTGAGATGGCCGGCATCGGTTTTCGCTGATAATGGAAACCGAGGCCGGCCATCTCAAACCCGGCCAAATCCAAGGCATTTGGTCGTGGGAGGAGCCAGCATTCGTAGTGCACTGGTCCCCCTCACATGCCAGGCCACCAACCGGGCACCCTAGGGGGCACTGCAGTGGACTTCAAAAATAGCTCCCAGGTGCATACCTCCCTTACCTTGTGTGCTGAGCCCCCCAAATACCCCCCAAAACCCACTCCCCACAACTCTACAACACTACCATAGCCCTTATGGGCGAAGGGGGGCACCTAAATGTGGGTACAGTGGGTTTGGGGTGGGTTTTTGTCACGGTTGTGCCCCTGTTTCATGCTCTCATTCATCTCGCCACCTGGTGGTCAGACCTGGTGGCTGCGATGGATGGTCTGTTTGCTGTTTCCCATGTTCCAGAAGTCAGGCCGGTCCGGTCCGGATCTTCCAGCCTTCCAGACTGCCTTGGGACTTTTGGAACTTAGCAGCACCCTTACCTGGTGAACTCCCTTGTCAGTTGCCTTTATGAACCACCTGGATACTTTCTACTTTGCCTTGGCAACAGAGGTCATCTGATGAGCTTCTCGTCAGTGAGAGTTGTTGCAGTGCTTCCTGCTCTTCTTATCCTGTGGTGGACCGGCCCTGCTTGTTTCCCTGGTTTACTTCTCCTGCTCGCTGCCTGCCCTGATTTCTGCTGGTATCCTGACTATTCACTGCTTGCTGCCGCCTAAGACTCTGTTTGGTTTCCTGGAAGCCTCTACTGTGTCTTGTCCTGCCTGTTCCAGCTTGCTCTACTTCAGCTGCAGCTTCAGTCCGGCTGCTCCAATCCTGGTTGAATCAGACTGTCTGTGTTCTGCCTTGTCTCTTGTTTTTGGGGGGATTCTCCTGCCACTGCCGCTCCTTGGCAGCAGCCCAAGGGCTCACGTGTCCTCACTAACGTGACAGTTTTGGAGGGCTCCCATACCACCACAAGTGTAACAGGTAGGGGGGGATGGACCTGGGTCCGCCTGCCTGAAGTGCACTGCAGTACCCACTAAAAACTGCTCCAGGGACCTGCATAGTGCTGTGATGGAGCTGGGTATGACATTTGAGGATGGCATAGAGGCTGGCAAAAAAATGTTTTTATATATTTTTTGGGGGGGTGGGAGGGGGTTGGTGACTACTGGGGAAGTAAGGGGAGGTGATCCCAGATTCCCTCCGGTGGTCATCTGGTCAGTTGGAGCACTTTTTTGAGGCTTGGTCCTAAAAATAAATGGACCAAGTGAAGCCGGCCAAGTGCTCGTCAGAGCCGGCCTTTTTTCCATTATCGGCCGAAGCCGGCCATCTCTTAACCACGCCCCTGCCCCGCCTTCGGTACCCTGCCGACACGCCCCGTTTAACTTTGGCTGGCCCTGCGACGGAAAGCAGTTGAAGCCGGCCAAAATCGGCTTTCGATTATACCGATTTGGTCGGGTTTAGGAGAAGGCCGGCCATCTCCCGATTTCTGCCAGAAGATGGCCGGCCTTCTCCTTCAAAAATAAGCAGGATAAGCACCTACATTTGTCCAATGTGCGTCAGTTTGGAATTACCACCTGACTATCACGTGGCCTGGGCTGAAATTTCATTTTTGATGCGCGTCCACTACGGGCGCCGTAAAATAAGCTTTATTTTCCAGTGTGTGGCGCTTACCAGGTAGTAAGAGGCATTCTACATGTGTAGACCATTACCGCTGGTTAACGCATGAGACTTTACCACTAAGTCAGTGGGTGGCGGTAAGGTCTCAGACCCAAAATGGATGCGTGCCAATTTTCATTTTACCGCATGTCCATTTTCGTCCAAACTTTTTTATAAGGGATTTTTTACAAGTGCACCGAAAAGTGGATCTGCGTGCATCCGAAACACGCACCTACACCAGTGCAGACCATTTTCCGGTGCACCTTAGTAAAAGGATCCTTCAAAGAACCATTAGCATGACCTTTAACCTGCATTTTTATAGGATGTTTACATGGTGATCATGATTGTTCACTAGGGTCCTGAAATGTAATGGAGACACCGCCCAAATTGCAAAAAAGTGATGTACAAAAATGTCCATTCTGAAGACTTCACTTACCTACGAACCAAATTACGACCCAAAATAAGAAATCTACAGGAATATACTAGATTCTGCAAAATCCACAAATCATTCCTATTCAAGCAACCCCCCACAAAGAACAACCATATCTCAAACAATTAATTATTACCTGAATTGGTTATTACTCTGTTTACCATTAACCTTCTCTTTGCTTCATGTACAATTTTTCATTCATAATAGATTTTCTAAATGTTAAACATCCATAGCTATCCCAGTATGTTTATGATACTGTATTGTAAAATTGGATTCTTACAACAAGTTACTTTCTTATGCATGAGGAGTGGGCTAGTGGTTAGGGTGGTGGACTTTGGTCCTGGGGAACTGAGTTCAATTCCCACTTCAGGCACAGGCAGCTCCTTGTGACTCTGGGCAAGTCACTTAACCCTCCATTGCCCCATGTAAGCCGCCGCATTGAGCCTGCCATGAGTGGGAAAACGCGGGGGTACAAATGTAACAAAAAAAATATTCTTTGTTATGTATCCTATACTGTTTATTGTAAGCCACATTGAACTCAAACTTGCTAGGGATAATGTGGGACATAAATGTCACAAATAAATTAAATAAATAGAGAAGATGCTTTAAGTCTGAAGTTTACCTGTGGTGATGTGACAGTACGTATACCTCATCACAAGTCTAGGAACTATGTAGACTACCTAGCTGGGTTTAAAGTCAGAAAAGGGGTGTGGCTATGTCACTTCCTATGACATCACCAAAGGGGTGGGACTTAGGGGCAGGGCTATGGAAAAGGAACAGGGTTTGAGGCAGGACGTAGGTTGGGCAGTGACATCAGCAAAAGGCGTGGTATGCTCCAAGGCTTTTCCCTCCTTCAATAGTAATTTTCGAGAATGATATATTATTTGAGTATCACTTACCTTTTGAATATACTCTGGTATTGAAATCATAATGTAAAACATTTTACCTTTCTGATGTTACATTTTGTAAATTATTATTTTTTTTTTGTAGTATTTTTATTGGTTTTCAATACAATGCAATCATGAAACAATAACTATATAAGAGTAACAGTAAACAGTTATACAAAGTTGGTAAGAAAGAAAAAGAGAAAAAAAATACATTGCATACAAATGCCATATACACCCAAAGAACAACAGCAAATGACATTTAGCACAAGTTACATTAGGAATTTTTGAAGTAAGATACGATGGGAGACCATTTCTCCTCATGCAGGGCAAATTTAAATGATTTTTTTTGCGAGATATGTTTCCTATTTATACGTTTGAAACAATAGATTCCACCATTCTTGGTATGTGACCTGATCCAATGATTTCCAGTGCAAAAAAATTACCTTCGAAGCCAAAGAAAGCATAGTATTAACAATTGCCCATTCATTAGGTTTTAAACTATTCTGAAAACATTGGTCTTTATGTATCACATATTTATAAGATATTGAACCCGGGAGGTGGAAAACATCTAGCAATAGTGACCAGACGTCTTTCCAGTAGTTTTGAATACATGCACAATCAAATATAAGGTGTTTAAAATTGCCTTTCTGAGACTGGCAAAGGCTGGAATTTGAGGGGTCAATCGTATGTAGTTTAAGAGGCGTCCACAATGCCCTATTTTTAATTTTCATTCATTTATAAATAATACAGCCATCTCAGCTTCCCCTCCCAAACGATTAAACCAATAGCTAAATATTTTTAAAAGCACCCTTCCCCAGGCTTCCCCTGTCCCCTTCATGCTCCACAGTACCCCTAGATACATCAGCATTGTAACCCATTGCTCTAGGGTCAAAAACAGCAGCAATCACTCCCAGCTGTGATTGACCTGCATCATTCTAAAAAAGGAATCTGCGGCAATCTTTGGACTTGCAAATATGAGAATAGAATTAGATGTCAAAACTGGGGAGATTGGAGCCACCCTGGGCAGGTAAGGGGCAGTGGTGGAGGAAGGGCGGTGGGGGCGGTCCGCCCCGGGTGCATGCTGCTGTTCCGGGGCGGAGGGAGCAGGGAGCCAGTGGAGCCGACAGGCGCGCGGCTGCTCTCTGCACCCTCTAGCAGCCATGAATGTACCTGGGGGGGGGGCTTGATGCACTGGGGACGGGGGTGTCATTGCGGTGGGCGGGGGGTGTCGGGCTGCATCCTGGGGGGACGGACGCCGCTGCACCCGGGGAGGGGGGGGTGCAGCAGTGATCCGCCCCGGGTGGCAGCCGACCTAAGATCACCACTGGTAAGGGGGAGGCTTTATGTAAAGGTTATTGTGTTAGATGGAAGAGACGGCATCCATCTTTTACAAACTTAGGGCTCTGTTTACTAAGGTGTGCTAGCGTTTTTAGCACGTGCACAAAGTATATGTGTAGGCACCCATAGGAATAATGGTTAGCGCACTCTAAAAGCACTAACACGCCTCTATTGCGGCTTAATACACGAGACCCTTTGATTGTGGGTCCTGCAGGGACAGAGAATCACCTAAGTGTACCTACTACTACTTAATATTACCTGAATGTAACTCACCTTGAGCTCATACTGAAAAAGGTGTGGCCAAAATTCAAATACATAAATTAAAGAATCCTGCAATTAACTGAATACATAACCTGTGAGAGATCTGAATGCAGTGAGAAAAAAAGATCAATTACAAAAGAACACTGAAACTTTAATCCATCCCGGTTTCATCTTTAATATACATTATCATTTTTGAAGGTCGTCTTTAGTTTTCAGGAAATGTATCCAGCTTTTGAGCTGCTATCAGAAATCTTAGTTATGTATATTTCATTTGCTACAAAATAAAGACCTAGAAAATAAATTGTTGATGGATATGTATTCTGGTGTCCTTGAAAGAAGTCCCTGCTTCAAAAAGTAAGAGTACATAAGTACATAAGTATTGCCATACTGGGAAAGACCAAAGGTCCATCGAGCCCAGCATCCTGGTTCCAACAGTGGCCAATCCAGGTCACAAAATACCTGGCAAGATCCCAAAAATGTACAAACCATTTTTTACTGCTTATCCCAGAAATAGTGGATTTTCCCCAAGTCCATTTAATAACGGTCTATGGACTTTTCCTTTAAGAAGCCATGCAAACCTTTTTTAAACTCTGCTAAGTTAACCGCCTTTACCACATTCTCCGGCAACGAATTCCAGAGTTTAATTACACGTTGAGTGAAGAAACATTTTCTCTGATTCGTTTTAAATTTACTACATTGAAGCTTCATCATATGCCCCCTAGTCCTAGTATTTTTGGAAAGCGTAAACAGACGCTTCACATCTACCCGTTCAACTCCACTCATTATTTTATAGACCTCTTAATCCCAACTCTAGGTCATTTATAAATATGTTAAAAAGCAGCGGTCCCAGCACAGACCCCTGGGGAACCCCACTAACTACCCTTCTCCATTGAGAATGCTGACCATTTAACCTACTCTCTGTTTTCTATCTTTTAGCCAGTTTTTAATCCACAATAGAACACTACCTCCTATCCCATGACTCTCCAATTTCCTCTGGAGTCTTTCATGAGGTACTTTGTCAAACGCCTTCTGAAAATCCAGATACAGAATATCAACCAGCTCACCTTTATCCACATGTTTATTCACCCCTTCAAAGAAATGTAGTAGATTGGTGAGGCAAAACTTCCATTCACTAAATACGTGTTGACTTTGTCTCATTAATCCATGCTTTGAATATGCTCTGTAATTTTGTTTTTAATAATAGTCTCTACCATTTTGCCCGGCATCGACGTCAGACTCACCAGTCTATATTTTCCCGGATCTCCACTGGAAACATTTTTAAAATCGGCGTTACATTGGCCACCCTCCAATCTTCGGTACCACGCTCGATTTAAAGATAAATTACATATTACTAATAATAGCTCCGCAAGCTCATTTTTCAGTTCTATCAGTACTCTTGGATGAATACCATCCGGTCCAGGAGATTTGCTACTCTTCAGTTTGTAGAACTGCCCCATTACATCCTCCAGGTTTACAGAGAATTCATTAAGTTTCTCCGACTCGTCAGCTTCAAATACCATTTCCAGCACAGGCATCCCACCCAAATCTTCCCTAGTGAAGACCGAAGCAAAGAATTCATTTAGTCTCTCCGCTACGGCTTTGTCTTCCCTGATCGCCCCTTTTACTCCTTGGTCATCTAGCGGTCCAACCGATTCTTTTGCCGGCTTCCTGCTTTTAATATACCTAAAAAAATTTACTTTGTGTTTTTGCCTCCAACGCAATCTTTTTTTCGAAGTCCCTCTTAGTCTTCCTTATCAGTCCTTTGCATTTGACTTGACATTCCTTATGCTGTTTCTTATTATTTTCAGTCGGTTCACTTTTTCCATTTTCTGAAGGATTTTCTTTGAGCTCTAATAGCTTCCTTCACCTCACTTTTTAACCATGCCAGCTGTCGTTTGGTTTTCCGTCCTTTTTTAATACGCGGAATATATTTGGCCTGGGCTTCCAGGATGGTGTTTTTGAACAGCATTCACACCTGATGTAAAATTTTGACCCTCGCAGCCGCTCCTCTAGGTTTTTTTTCACCATTCTTCTCCCCAGTGAGGGGAGGCGGGGCTGGTGGTTGGGAGGCGGGGCTAGTGCTGGGCAGACTTGTACGGTCTGTGCCCTGACAATGGCAGATACAAATCAAGGTAAGGTATACACAAAAAGTAGCACATATGAGTTTATCTTGTTGGGCAGACTGGATGGACCGTGCAGGTCTTTTTCTGCCATCATCTACTATGTTACTATGAGGGGCATAATCGATCTATTTTGGCGGCGGCGCAACAGCTGACCGGAACCGTATTATCGAAAAAGATGGCCGGCCATCTTTTTTTTCAATAATACGGTTTAGCCTGGCCAAATGCCAGAGTTCGCCGGGTTTGAGATGGCTGGCTTTGTTTTTCAGCGATAATGGAAAAAAGTGCCGGCCATCTCAAACCCGGTGAAATCCAAGGCATTTAGTCACGGGAGGAGCCAACATTTGTAATGCACTGTTACCCCTCACATGCCAGGGCACCCTAGGGGGTACTTCTAAAAATGTTTAAAAAATACAAAAAAAGCTCCCAGGTGCATAGCTCCCTTACCTTGGGTGCTGAGCCCCCCCAAATCACCCCCAAAACCCACTGCCCACACCTCTACTCCATTACCATAGCCCTTATGGGTGAAGGGGGGCACTTACATGTGGGTACAGTGGGTGTTGGGGAGGGGGTTTGGAGGGCTCAACACTTAGCACCACAAGTGTAACAAGTAGGGGGAGGGGGATGGACCTGGGTCTGCCTCCCTGAAGTGCACTGCACCCATTAAAAACTGCTCCAGGGACTTACATACTGCTGTCAGGGACTTGGGTATGACATTTGAGGCTGGCATACAGGCTGGTAAAAAAGTGCTTTATTTTTATTTTTTTTGGTGTGGGAGGGGGTTAGTGACCACTGGGAGACTACGGGGAGGTCATCCCCCATTCCCTCCAGTGGTCATCTGGTCAGTTGGGGCACCTTTTTGAGGCTTGGTCGTGAAAATAAAAGGACCAAGTAAAGCCGGCGAAATACTGCTTAACGCCACTTTTTTTCCCATTATCCGCGAAAGCTGGCCATCTGGTAGCCACGCCCATGCCCGCCCATGTCCCGCTTTCACTTTGCTGGCGACACGCCCCTTTGAACTTTCGCCGGCGAGGCAACGGGAAAGCGGCGATGCTGTCAAAAAAGCAGCTTTTGATTATACCGATTTCGCCGCTTTTCCGAGATCGACGGCCATCTCCCGATTTATGTCGGAAGATGGCTGGCAATCACTTTCGAAAATAAGCCCGTATGTTACCACGTATTTTATTATAGTCTCTTTTTTAAAAGTTAAACGCTAACGTATTTGATTTCCTATGTATACTTACTTCAAAGCTACTACTACTACTACTTAACATTTCTAGAGCGCTACTAGGGTTACGCAGCGCTGTACAAATTAACAATAAGGACGGTCCCTGCTCGGAAGAGCTTAGCTAATATCAAATCCAATCATATTATGATCACTGTTATTAAGCGGCCCCAGCACCATTACCTCCCGCACTAGATCATGCGCTCCACTAAGGACTAGGTCCAGAATTTTTCCTTCTCTCGTCGGCTCCTGTACCAGCTGCTCCATAAAGCTGTCCTTGATTTCCTCAAGGAATTTTACCTCCCTAGCATGCCCCGATGTTACATTTACCCAGTCAATATCGGGGTAATTGAAATCACCCATTATTATTGTATTGCCCAGTTTGTTTACGTCCCTAATTTCCTTTAACATTTCTGCATCCGTCTGGTCATCCTGGCCAGGCGGACGGTAGTACACTCCTATCACTATCCTTTTCCCCTTTACACATGGAATTTCAATCCACAGTGATTCCAAGAAGTGTTTTGTTTCCTGCAGAATTTTCAATCTATTTGATTCAGGGCTCTCGTTAATATACAATGCTACCCCTCCACCAATTTGATCCACCCTATCACTACGATATAATGTGTACCCCGGTATGACAGTGTCCCACTGGTTATTCTCCTTCCACCAGGTCCCAGAGATGCCTATTTTCATTTAGTGCAATATATTCTAACTCTCCCATCTTATTTCTTAGGCTCCTGGCATTCGCATATAGACATTTCAAACTATGTTTGTTGTTCCTGTTTACATCATCCTTAGTACTTGACAGTACTAATTTGCAATCTTTTCTCTGATTTTAATTTTTATTTAAGGACACCTGATCTACTACAGTATCTTTTACTACCTCACTATCAGGATACCCTACCTTCCCTGTTTTGGTGATATCTTTGGAAGATACCTTATCCCGAACCATGCGCTTTTGAGCGACTGTAGGCCTTTCCCCCATTTCTAGTTTAAGAGGGCCTGTTGCACTTCAGTGCCCAATTCATAAGCGTCCTCCTGCGTGAACACTCACTTATCCATTGAAAGTTATTTTTTGGCATCGTGTCTTCATGAAGTAGGCGCTCAGAACGGGACTTACTAAGGCACACAGCTTTTTCTATAAATTTACACCAACTCTGAAGAAGGAATACGTTTGTGCATGTTCTCTACTGCAATGCCGTTTCCGCTTCACCTAAAATAAACCTCTGGAAATACTTACATTCAGCCTGCATAAAAATACAAATGTACCTTGCAATGTCGTCTCCACCCAAACTGTGACTGTATCTCAAATCTTAATTGATATGATTTATTTATGGCATTTGTATCCCACATTATCCCACCTCTTTGCAGGCTCAATGTGGCTTACAATTCGTCATGGATTCTGGAATTAGTCGTGAATATACATTTGGTTTACAGAGGGTTTTGTGTTACATGGTGGTGAAGTACATGACGGAGTTAAAGCAGAAAGACATTATAAGACATTATAAGACAGTCTGGAAGTTTTAAAGATTATACAGTTACACATGTTGATCTTTGTGATATATCTTGTCGAAGAGATAGGTTTTCAACAGTTTGCGGAAATTGGTCAATTCATAGACCGTTTTCAGGTTACGTGGCAGCGCGTTCCAGAGTTGCTTGCTCGTATAGGAAAAGGTAGATGCATGCATTGATTTGTATTTCAGACCCTTGCACTTGGGATATGATTAAAGGTAATCTTTATCTACAAAATAAGATTGAAATTCTGGAAAATTACCAACGTTCAAATACCCTTAGGCTTATAAACTTTCCTAAGCAACTATTAATTTCACCTCTTATCCCTTTTAAAAAACATTTGACAGAGATTCTGAAAATTCCTGAACAGTCCCATCCACTTATATCAAAAATTTACTATGTAACGCCTTTCCTGAAGAAGGATTTAGAGCATGAACATAGAGTGGAAGTGCCTGTGGAAACTTTGGACTTGAACCTAACACAAATATTAGAAGATGATAAAGTGGGGTTGACTACTGCAACACTTAAAGTAACTTTCATTTTGCAACCTGATAGAGACTGGATACTTAAGCAATATTTTCTTCAAAGAGAACAAAATAAGAATGTACCTACCCTGTTTCCCCAAAAGTAAGACATCCCCCGAAAATAAGACCTAGTAGAGGTTTTCCTGAATTGGTAGATATAAGGCCTCCCCCGAAAGTAAGACCTAGCAAATGTTTGTTTGAAACTAGGGCCACCGAGAGCTGGACAAGGCCGCCCCCCCATCTAAGGTCACCGGGCCCCCCTCCACCCACCCTCCGTTGCTCCCGGAACTAACCTTAAACGCCTCCTTTCACCTTCACAGCAGCAGGGCAGACCTCTCCTTCCTTCCGTGCCCCGCCCTCGTGGACGTTACGTCAGGCGAGGGTGGGACACAGAAGGAAGGAGTGGCCTGCCCTGCTGCTGCTTGCTGCGAAGGTGAAAGGAGGCATTTAAGGTTAGTTCCGGGAGCGACAGAGGGCGGGCGGGCCAACCCCGATCCAATCCCGATGTTGCCCCGAAAAATAAGCCAGCCCCTGAAAATAAGACCTAGCGCATTTTGGGGGGCAAAAATTAATATAAGACAGTGTCTTATTTTCGGGGAAACACGGTAGATGTCTCTAAGGTCGCACAAAAGAAAAGACAAGAATTTCTGAAATTACGCCCAAAGGCTCTTCAATTGGGCGCATTCTTTTGGTTAAATTTTCCTTGTAAATGTGTCATAAAACTTAATTCTCTTAAATATATTTTCTTTGATGCTAAACAGCTGATCGCTTTTTTGGATGCTAAGTTAGCTAGTTTATCTACGCCACAACCAAGGAATCTGATAACTTTTACGCCGTACTATATAATATCACTCGTACTTCCTTTTTGCCACCTTTTTCCTATTTCTTTTCAAGTAGAAATAATTTAAAGGTTTCCTTTGTAATTGTGTAATGCCTCCATATTTGGGGCTAAAGATGAGTTGTTTGTAATTAATTTCTTAATATCTATTTTTGACTTGTAATCATGTTTTCTATTTCAAGAGTATGTACTTGAAGTAAAATATAAATGCAAATAAAGATTTTTTTTTAATGCATAATACAAATGTACACCGCAATGCCGTCTCCACCCAAACTGTGACTGTATCTCAAAGTCTTAATTGATCTCGGTCAAAAATTAGCACTCCGGCACACACTGTACAATTTTTGGGTCATCTCCTAGGGGTCCTTTTCAAAAGGCACGCTGACAAATGGCTTGCGGTAGTGTAGGCGCAGATTTTGGGCGCGCAACAATCCATTTTTCAGAAAGGCCTTTTTTAAATTTTTGCCAAAAATGGACATGCGGCAAAATGAAAATTGCCGCGCATCCATTTTGGGTCTGAGACCTCACCACCAGCCATTGACCTAGTGATAAGGACTCACGTAGAAGCCAGGCGGTAATGACCTACGCGCGCCAAATGCTACTTGGCGCGCGTCCATTACACACGCCCAAAAATAAACATTTTTCAGACGCGCGTATCGGACGAGTGCAAAAAATAAAATTACCACAAGAGTCACGTGGTAGTCGGACAGTAACTCCATTTTGGCACATGTTGGGCATGCGTAGATGCTTACGCGGCTTAGTAAAAGGACCCCCTAATCCCAAAAGACACCTCTAAGGGGGAAGTTATCAGCATGGGCTATTGTTAAGTTGGTGTATTTTGTGCATGCTAAAACGCTAGTTCGCCTTAGTAAACAGGGACTTTAAATTGTGAGTCCTCCAGGGTCTCAAATACCCAGCGTATGTGAATGTGACTCACCTTGAGCTACTACTGAAAAAGGTGTGATCAAAATCCAAATAAATAATATAAATAATAATATCAGGGAGAGCGTTGCCTAAATGAAGTCTGTAGGGTAAATGTAGAGGAAGAAAAAAGCTGACAAAATCTGGACAATTCAGCCGTAGGGTTCGTAATGCTTGCCAAGCCACTAACTAATATGATTGCCAGCATTTGAAAATTCCTTGGGAGAATACGACAAGGAAGGAAGTTTAATCACCGTTGAAGAGGATTATCTGCCTCATTCTGATCATGGAGCTAATGACGTGAGAGCCAGAATTCCTGAATAAACTGGGCAAGTCACTTAACCCTCCATTGCCCCATGTAAGCCGCATTGAGCCTGCCATGAGTGGGAAAGTGCGGGGTACAAATGTAACAAAAAAAAAAAAAACAACAACCCATAAATCCTGTAGAAATCCAAGTCCTTAAAACAGATGTCAAGACATTGAAGTTATTAACCTTCCACTGTTGTGTATTTAGAATTTAGGTTCCTTTCCTCCAATATTCAGCTGCATTGACTACCAGGGTTTTTGTACGCAGGATAGCGCACAACCGGTTAAGTCAATATTCAGACTTAACCAGCCATGGCTTAGTGGGTGAAGATAGACCTGCCTTTTATACGGCCTTTTTTGGCATAAACCAACGGATTCTATCTATTATGCCAAGATTTCTATGCAGAAAGTGAAGCGTATTCCCTAACAATGCACATAACTTAATTAGTTGGCAAGCTAATCACTGCTGATAATTGCCTTGTAGCGCTATGGAAGTGATAAGTAGTAGTAGTAATAATGTAGAAGCCTGCCCTTGCAGATCAGCAACGCAGCCGTGCAGGCTTCTGTTTCTGTGAGTCTGACGTCTTCTGTGAGTCTGACGTCCTGCACGTGCAGGATGTCAGACTCACAGAAACAGAAGCCTGCGCGGCTGCATTGCTGATCTGCAAGGGCAGGCTTCTACATGGAATGTTGCTAGTGGAGGAGTAGCCTAGTGGTTAGTGCAGTGGAACATGGGATGTTGTTACTATTTGAGATTCTGGAATGTTGCTATTACTTGAGATTCTACATGGAATGTTACTACTAGTTGAGATTCTACATGGAATGTTGCTACTATTGGAGATTCTCTTGCTACTATTTGAGATTCTACATGGAATGTTGCTGCTAGTTGAGATTCTACATGGAATGTTGCTACTCCACTAGCAACATTCCATTTTTAGATTGTAAGCTCTTTGAGCAGGGACTGTCTTTTCATGTATGGTGTACAGCGCTGCATATGCCTTGTAGAGCTATAGAAGAAATAAGGAGTAGTAGTAGTAATGTAGAAACCTGCCCTTGCAGATTAGCAATGTGAGTCTGACGTCCTGTACGTGCAGACGTCAGACTCACAGAAACAGAAGCCTGCACGGCCGCATTGCTGATCTGCAAGGGCAGGCTTCTACATGGAATGTTGCTAGTGGAGGAGTAGCCTAGTGGTTAGTGCAGTGGAACATGGGATGTTGTTACTATTTGAGATTCTGGAATGTTGCTATTACTTGAGATTCAACATGGAATGTTGTTACTATTGGAGATTCTGTTGCTACTATTTATTTATTTATTTTATTGCATTTGTATCCCACATTTCCCACCTCTTTGCAGGCTCAATGTGGCTGAACAATCTCGGGTGTAGAAGAGATTGAAGGAGGCACTTATTGTTTCATAATGGAGCATATACTTTCATCGGTGTATTTATTTTACACTGCTACACCCGAGATTGTTCAAGACCCCTGAGGCAGGCCTTTGGGCCGAAACACGGCCGTGTCGGGTCGTTTTTTGAAAATCTTTAATAATTTGTTTGGTATTCCTCCTTGGTTCATCCTCACTTTTTTTTCTACATCTCACGGTGTGTGAGGTCATTTACCTCCTTTTTTGCTGATTTTGGGTGTGTAGTTTTAAACACTGGGATATCAGCTAAGCATATTCTATATACTGTGCCTAAATATGCTTCGGGGAAAAAGATTTTCCAGGCGCCATATATAGAATCTGTTCCATTACTATGTGGCAACCCTTTAGTAAAAGGGCCCCTTAATGAATAAACAAGAAAGGAAATGTCAACATCAAATCAAAATGTCCTTTCTAGAACGATTTTCAGAGATCTGACGAAGAAGGGCAACCTTCGAAAGCTAATCAAGAAATGTATTAAGTTATGTCCAATAAAAAAGGTATCATCTTATTTTCTTTCCATGTTTTATTTTGTTTGATTTCTATAGATTCTACATGGAATGTTGCTATTCCACTAGCAACAATCCATGTAGAAGTCGGCCCTTGCAGATCACCAATGTGGCCGCGCAGGCTTCTGCTTCTGTGAGTCTGACGTCCTGCACGTACGTGCAGGACGTCAGACTCACAGAAACAGAAGCCTGCGCAGCCTTGTACATGGAATGTTGCTAGTGGAATAGCAACATTCCATGTAGAATCTCCAATGGTATCTATTTTACTGTCATAGTAATGCTTGAATGTTTTCACTTATATACACTGTCAGCTAGCACATTTGCTTATTTCCGATCTGACGAAGAAGGGCAACCTTCGAAAGCTAATCAAGAAATGTATTAAGTTATGTCCAATAAAAAAGGTGTCATCTTATTTTCTTTTCCATGTTTTATTTTGTTTGATTTCTACAGAGAACCATTAGAATTGTACAAATAAAAGTGGGTCGAACCTGTATGAGATTTCTTTAGAAAAGTGATTCTTTGGAAAATGTTAGGAATTATTCCTCCTGTTCAAGTTGTAATGCCACCATGTTGGCAGTTATCACTGTGAACAGGACTTTCATGCTGTGACAGGTGCCCCCCCCCCCCCTCCCCAGTCCTGGCAGGTTCCACGTAATCAACTCTCTCATCAGTTCAATCCAAGATCTACTACCAACTCATTCCAGATTCTCATAATCCTGTTTACAGCTTTGCATCATGTGAAATGATTACGTATGATGCAGATATTAATCACATCCTTGACTTAAAAGTGTTTCCAAAGATCACCAACCAAGTGCCAGGTACAAGAGAAAACAATCATGTTTGAAAAAGGAAGATGAGGCCAAGTGCAGGTAGGTCAACCAATCCTCATGACAGTGTTTCCTGGTTTCCCTTGAACTAGTGTTAGTCAGCCAATATTCTTTAAAATAAGTTGAATGTACGGTACTGGCTCTTAATTACTTTGCTTCTTGCTCTTAATTAAATCAAGGTCAAAGTTTGGGACAACGATTGGAAGTATTTTCTCTGGGAGGAAACACAAGTGGGTAAATTTAACTTCTTTTTTCTACAAGCATGAGAAATAAGGCCAATAATTATTTTCATTTTCTAGACACCCAGACCACTTGTGGCAGCCATTTACAGAGGTCAGCTGCAAGGGGCAGGGACGAGGGGGCTTTGCTCCTGCCCCCAATGCCCCCCCTAGGACCACCAAGGATACAGGTAGGCCTGAAGGGCCCTACCTAGAACAGGAGGGTGGGGTTGAGGAGCAGGCTCCTTCTGGGAGGGAGGGCTTTGATTTTCATGGCCTGGGGGGGGGGGAGAGGTTAGGAAGGAAGGTGGGTTTTTTAGGAGGTGGGGAGGGGATTGGGACTTCTTTAAAGGGAAAATATAGTTATAGGTTACCATATTTTGTCCTCTGAAAAAGAGGACACGTGCCACACCCCTGCCCCACCCACACCACGCCCCTTTCACATCCTCGTTCCACCCTTTCTCACTCTCACCCCACCCCCTGTCACATATTCCCCTCCCCCCCGGGTCACATATTCCTCTCCCCTGTCCCTCCGTCACCTCCCCTCCCCCGGGTCACATATTCCCCTCCCCTCTGCTTACTTACTATCTACTGCCCTGGTGTCTAGGGACCTCTTCGGGACAAGAAAGAGCCCCTTTTTCCTGCCCAGAGTGCTGCCCTTGCCCTGCATCCTGTTGCTGTGACGGTCTCGGGATTCAAAATGGCCACCTAGAGTTGACGTCTCGAGGCTGCTTCAACTCTCAGCGGCCATTTTGAATCCCGAGACTGTCACACAGCAACAGGGTGCAGGGCAAGGGCAGCACTCCGGGCAGGAAAGAAGGGGCTCTTTCCTGTCCCGAAGAGGTCACTAGACCACCAGGGCAGTAGATAGTAAGTAAGGGAAGGGGAGAGGAGGCTAGGATAGGTCCGCCGCCCGTCCACCTGTTTGTCCAGAAATCCGGACAAACGGGCGGACTGGCAAAACCCGCCCGGACGCCCAGACATGTCCTCAAAAAGAGGACATGTCCGGGTAAATCCGGAAATATGGTAACCCTAGTTATATGGCCGACATTCAGTGCAGGAATCTGTATAGCTAAGTGAACAGAATTAGGACAGCTTTTGAACTGCCTTAGGGGTCCTTTTAGGGCCTACGTGACCTCAACGGGCACCAATTCCGAGTTACCGCCTGGCTACCGCGTGTGCCAGAAAAGAATTTTTATTTTCTGGCGCGTGGCGCTACCGGCGAAGAAAGGCATTTGACGGGTGTAGACCCTTACCGCCCGGTTAATGCGTGAGACATTACCGCTAAGTCAATGGCTGGCGGTAAGGTCTCAGTTCTAAAATGGATGCGCATCAATTTTCATTTTGCCATACGTCCATTTTTGGTCAAAATAAAAAAAGGCCTTTTATTACAGGTGCGCTGAAAAATGGATCTTTGAATATATTTTTATTTTATTTTTTATTTATTTTTGTGTTTTTATGTTTTTTTTGTAATTGTGATTTATTGTATTTGCAATGTTTTGTAAGACTATGTAACAATGATAAAATATGATTATTGAATCGTCAAACAAGTATATATTAAGTTCTTTATTGGTATAAAAAACTGATATATTAGTCCCTTTGGTATGGATATGAAAAATGGATCTGGGCGCACCTACACTATCGCAGCCCATTTTTCAGCACACCTTACTAAAAGGACCCCTTGATTCACCTGCTTAGCAATGCGGGTGCCACACTGAATATCATCAGCGCCCCCTAACTGCCAGCTCCTCCTAAAGGCCACTTTTTAAACTGCTCCTGACCTGCCCTTTTTTTTTTTAAATGGGTGGTTAGAGGTGATGTTTAGTGGCAGTGCCAGGGTTAATGCTGCTGAATATCAGGGGGTCGGTGGCCACAGGGGATTTGAGTGGGCTTAAATCACTTTGAATATTGGCCAGTATATCTTTATTCCTTGGCTCAACAATTTGTATATTCCCTGACTTATCTGAAATGACACAGAGGCATAGGAAGAATTTCTTGGCTCGTAGACTTAGCCCTTGGGCCATATTTCCTGCAAAGTGTTGTGTTTCATATTTTGGTCATTTTTTCTCTTTTCTTTGAGCATAAGGAACTATCGGAATTTATTGTGACTACAGAAGGAGTAAGCGTCATGATTAATCCTGATGTCCCTTCCATAATTTAAGCACATTCCCGAGTGTGTGTGTGTGGAGTGGAGCAGGGGCAGCGGCAGTCTGAGATGGGGAGTGGAGCGGGGGATGGTGGCAGCGGCTGCGGCAGCCCTGCCCTAGGCCCTGCTCTGTCTCTCGGCAGCCCCGCTCCTCAAATAAAGATAAAATAGGTTTTGCAAGAGAACATAAGTAGAATAAAATTAAGAGACATTATATAGGTTATCTGAAGGCTTAGGCAACATTTTACCTGAAAATGCTAGCCACTTCTTAATCTCATCTCTGTATACTGTCTGAAAAGTTTTGCTTTCAGGAAGGGATTGAAATGACATGGTGGTGAGTTATAAGAAAGACTTAGGGCCCCTTTTACTAAGCCATGTGGAGGGGCATAATCGAACGGGGGTGCCCATCTCTAAGGACGGCCCCGTCAAGGGGCATCCCCGACCGCTATTATCGAAACAAGATGGGCGTCCATCTTTTGTTTCGATAATACGGTCAGGGACGGCCAAATTTCAACATGTAGGTTGACCTTAGAGATGGCCGCCCTTAGAGATAGCCGACCTCGGGTTTTTCCAATAATGGAAACCAAAGACGTCCATCTGAAAAATGGCCAAATCCAAGCCATTTGGTCGTGGGAGGATCCAGCATTCGTAGTGCACTGATCCCCCTGACATGCCAGGACACCAACCGGGCACTCTAGGGGGCACTGCAGTGGACTTGACAAATTGCTCCCAGGTGCATAGCTCCCTTACCTTGGGTGCTGAGCCCCCCAACCCCCCTCCCAGGCCCGCCTGCCTGAAGTACACTGCACCCACTACAACTGATCCAGGAACCTGTATACTGCTGCGATGGACCCAAGTATGGCATTTGAGGCTGGCATAGAGGCTGCCAAAAAAGTATTTTTAACCTTTTTTATGGTGGGAGGGGTTTAGTGACCACTGGGGGAGTAAGGGGAGGTCATCCCCGATTTCCTCCAGTGGTCATCTGGTCAGTTCAGGCATCTTTTCACGGCTTGGTCATGGAAAAACAATGGACCAAGTAAAGTTGGCCAAGTGCTCCTCTTCTTTTTTCGATTATCGACCGAGGACGTCCATCTCCTAATCACGCCCCAGTCCCGCCTTCGCTACCCTGCTGACACCCCCCTATGAACTTTGGTCATCCCCACGATGGAAAGCAGGCGAGGGTGTCATAAATCTGCTTTCGATTATGCCGATTTGGCCGCCCTTGCGAGAAGGCAGCCCATCTCCCGATTTGTGTCGGAAGATGGGCATCCTTCTCTTTCGAAAATGAGCTGGATAGGCGCCTACACACGTCCAATACCCAGCAAATTGGAATTACTGCCCGGTTAAAGCATGGCCTTTGCGGTAATTTCAATTTTGGCGAGTATCCACTACGGGTGTCTGAAAAATAATTTTTATTTTCAGACGCAGGTAGTGGAGGCGCACCAGGTGGCATCTGACGTACGTAGGTCATTACCGCCCAAATTCTTTACCGCTAGGTCTATGGCTGGCAGTAAGGTCTCAGACCCAAAATGGATGCGTGGCAATTTTGATTTTGCTGCAAGTCAATTTTTTGGGGGGAAAAAAAGACGGCTTTTTTACAGGTGCGCTGAAAAATGATTCTGCGCACGCCCAAAACCCACGCCTAAAATACCGCAAAACATTTTTCAGCGGGCCTTAGTAAAAGGACCCCTTAGTATCCCTCTCCAGGACAGATATATATATATTGCTGAACTGTTCAGCATAAAATGAGTTTAAAGTACTTTAATTGTTTATTTAAATACACCGGGACCACTTTTTCTACACTTATCTAATGGAGTTTCAGAAAGAGCGGAAAGTTTATAGCAAG
Organism: Microcaecilia unicolor; assembly: GCF_901765095.1. Classification (NCBI taxonomy): domain Eukaryota; kingdom Metazoa; phylum Chordata; class Amphibia; order Gymnophiona; family Siphonopidae; genus Microcaecilia; species Microcaecilia unicolor. The sequence continues at coordinate 335,485,673 of NC_044036.1, read as the reverse complement.
ACAAATCTTCCTTACCAAGGGATTTGTATGGCAGGCAGTCATGGAATCAGGCAAAATAAATTAGCAAAAATTTAATTAGAAGGTTTCAATCCTGACACAAATGACAGCTGGAACATGGAAAAAAGATCACATTTTGCTCCAGAGACTGCTTAATTTTTGCATGTCTGGTGAGAAACTGTTTAACTTACACATGTATTTATAGATTTTGATAGGGGCCTTTTCTCGTTTTGGCATGTTTAAAAAGAATTTATGTTCAAGGCAGCCCCCTTGGATATGTTGCTCTGGTGCTCCGGAATCCGTGGTTGTATGAAGAAGTTGGCTTCAGCATGTCAGGCGAGTTCCCAAATTTAGGGGGTCCTTTTACTAAGCCGTGGTAAAAAGTGGCCTGCGGTAGTGTAGGCGCGGGTTATGGGCGCACGCAGAATTATTTATCAGCGCGCATGTAAAAAAGGCCTCTTATTCCCCCCCCCCCTGAAAATGGACGTGAGGCAAAATCAAAATTGCCGCGCGTCCATTTTGGCTACCGCCAGCCATAGACCTAGCGGTAAAGAATTTGTACGGTTATGACCTACGTGCATCAGGTGCCACTTGGCACACGTCCACTACGTGCGCCAGAAAATAAATGTAAGTGCGTAGCGGATGCACGCCAAAAATGAAATTACCGCAAGTGCCACATGGTAGTTGGACGGTAAGTCCATTTTGGCGTGTGTTGGGCGTGCATAGATGCTTACGCGGCTTAGTAAAAGGGGCCCTTGGTTCTCAATCTTTTCCAGACAGGTTGAGGGTAGTTTGCTAAACTATTTTCATAGCTGAAGCACTATTTTTGGTTCACAAATGGGGCTCTTATGAAGCAAGATAGTAGATGACGGCAGAGAAAGACCTGCACGGTCCATCCAGTCTGCCCAACAAGATAAACTCATACGTGCTACTTTTTGTGTATACCCTACCTTGATTTGTACCTGTCCTCTTCAGGGCACAGACCGTATAAGTCTGCCCAGCACCATCCCCGACTCCCAACCACTAGCCCCGCCTCCCACCACCGGCTCTGCTACCCAATCTTGGCTAAGCTCCTGAGAATCCATTCCTTCTGAACAGGATTCCTTTATGTTTATCCCACACATTTTTGAACTCCGTTACCTTTTTCATCTCCACCATCTCCCGTGGGAGGGCATTCCAAGTATCCACCACTCTCTCCGTGAAAAAATACTTCCTAACATTTTTCTTGAGTCTGCCCCCCTTCAATCTCATTTCATGTCCTCTAGTTCTACCGCCTTCCCATCTCCGGAAAAGGTTTGTTTGTGGATTAATACCTTTCAAATATTTGATCGTCTGTATCATATCACCCCTGTTTCTCCTTTCCTCCAGGGTATACATGTTCAGGTCAGTAAGTCTCTTATCATACGTTTTGTAACGCAAATCCCATACCATTTTTGTAGCTTTTCTTTGTACCGCTTCAATTCTTTTTACATCCTTAGCAAGATACAAACTCCAAAACTGAACACAATACTCCAGGTGGGGCCTCACCTACGACTTGTACAGGGGCATCAACACCTCCTTTCTTCTGCTGATCACACCTCTCTCTATACAGCCTAGCAACCTTCTAGCTACGGTCACCGCCTTGTCACACTGTTTCGTTGCCTTCATATCCTCAGATACTATCACCCCAAGATCCCTCTCCCCATCCGTACATATCAGACTCTCACCGCCTAACACATACATCTCCCGTGGATTTCTACACCCTAAGTGCATCACTTTGCATTTCTTCACATTGAATTTTAATTGCCAAACTTTAGACCGTTCTTCTAGCTTCCGCAGATCCTTTTTCATGTTTTCCACTCCCTCCCGGGTGTCCACTCTGTTACAAATGTTGGTATCATCCACAGAAAAGCAAACTTTACCTTCTAACCCTTCGGCAATGTCACTCACAAATATATTGAACGGAATCGGCCCCAGCACCAATCCCTGAGGCACTCCACTACTCACCTTTCCCTCATCCGAGCGAATTCCATTAACCACCACCCTCTGGTGTCTGTCCCAGTGTGGCAATACTTATGTACTTATATATATATATATGTCACAGGCATAAATAGACACAACTGTAAAAACAAAACAAACAAACAAACAAAAAAAAGCTGAAAATGAAGCTTTGCCTGCCTGACCTGATTATTTATTTATTAGGATTTATTTACCACCTTTCGAAGGAATTCACTCAAGGCAGTAAAGGCTAATTTAAAAACAATCCTGCAATTAATTGAATGCATAACCAGTGAGAGGTCTGAGTGCAGTGAGGAAAAAAAAAACCCACTTACAAATGAACACTGAAACTTTAATCCATCCCAGTTTCATCTTTAATATATAGTAACATAGTAGATGACGGCAGAAAAAGACCTGCATGGTCCATCCAGTCTGCCCAACAAGATAAACTCATATGTGTATACCTTACCTTGATTTGTACCTGTCTTTTTCAGGGCACAGACCGTATAAGTCTGCCCAGCACTATCCCCGCCTCCCAACCACCAGCCCCGCCTCCCACCACCGGCTCTGGCACAGACTGTATAAGTCTGCCCAGCACTATCCCCGCCTCCCAACCACCAGCCCCGCCTCCCACCACCGGCTCTGGCACAGACCATATAAGTCTGCCCAGCACTATCCCCGCCTCCCAACCACCAGCCCCGCCTCCCACCACCGGCTCTGGCACAGACCGTATAAGTCTGCCCAGCACTATCCCCGCCTCCCAACCACCAGCCCCGCCTCCCACCACCGGCTCTGGCACAGACCGTATAAGTCTGCCCAGCACTATCCCCGCCTCCCAACCACCAGCCCCGCCTCCCACCACCGGCTCTGGCACAGACCATATAAGTCTGCCCAGCACTATCCCCGCCTCCCAACCACCAGCCCCGCCTCCCACCACCGGCTCTGGCACAGACCGTATAAGTCTGCCCAGCACTATCCCCGCCTCCCAACCACCAGCCCCGCCTCCCACCACCGGCTCTGGCACAGACCGTATAAGTCTGCCCAGCACTATCCCCGCCTCCCAACCACCAGCCCCGCCTCCCAACCACCGGCTCTGGCACAGACCGTATAAGTCTGCCCTCCACTATCCTCGCCTCCCAACCACCAACCCCTCTTCCCCCCACCTGCTCCGCAACCCAATTTCGGCTAAGTTTCTGAGGATCCATTCCTTCTGCACAGGACTCCTTTATGCATATCCCACGCATGTTTGAAACATTATCATCATGATCTTCCCACAACATCACCCTGTTTTTGGTCACACCGGAGCCTGCAAAGGCCTCTCCGGTACTATGTAAGCCATATTGAGCCTACAAATAGGTGGGGAAATGTGGGATACAAATGTAATAAATAAAAAAATCATTTTTGAAGGTCGACTTTAGCTCTCAGGAAATGTATCCAGCTTTTGTGGCTGCTATCAGAAACCTTGTTATGTGTATTTCATTTGCTACAAATAAAGGCCCAGAAGATAGCTTGTTGATGGACACGTATTCTGGTGTCCTTCAAAAAGTAAGAGGAGCCTGCTCCACTTCAGTGCCAATTTCATAACTGTCCTCCTGCTTGAACACTCACAGAAGAGATAAGCGAAGGCAACTGCCATGAACTTCATCAACTGTTCATTTCTTGGTTGTTTTTTTTTTTTTTTATTAATTTCCAATTTTATTTTACAGGAGAACTTGTACAGAAAGACGTATCATCGCTGCATTTCAGGAAATGGCTATAGACATCATATTTTCAGTGAGAAGTACTACTAAAGTCCACAATCAGGGCAAGGCACAATTCAAGGATTTACCCTTCACTGGCTCCCTATCCGTTTTCGCATCCTGTTCAAGCTTCTTCTACTAACCTATAAATGTACTCACTCTGCTGCTCCCCAGTATCTCTCCACATCGTCCTTCTCTACACCCCTTCCCGTGCACTCCGCTCCATGGATAAATCCTTCTTATCTGTTCCCTTCTCCACTACTGCCAACTCCAGACTTCGCGCCTTCTGTCTCGCTGCACCCTACGCCTGGAATAAACTTCCTGAGCCCCTACGTCTTGCCCCATCCTTGGCCACCTTTAAATCTAGACTGAAAGCCCACCTCTTTAACATTGCTTTTGACTCGTAACCACTTGTAACCACTCGCCTCCACCTACCCTCCTCTCTTCCTTCCCGTTCACATTAATTGATTTGATTTGCTTACTTTATTTTTTGTCTATTAGATTGTAAGCTCTTTGAGCAGGGACTGTCTTTCTTCTATGTTTGTGCAGCACTGCGTACGCCTTGTAGCGCTATAGAAATGCTAAATAGTAGTAGTACTTGTGACCTGCATTGGCCACTGTTGGAAACAGGATGCTGGGCTTGATAGACCTTTGGTCTGTCCCAGTGTGGCAACACTTATATACTTATGTACTTGGGATTCTGAATGGAATCTTGCTACTCTTTGGGGTTCTATATAGAATGTTGCTACACTTTGAAATTCTGCATGGAATCTTGTTATTCTTTAGAATTCTAGAATCTTGCTACTCTTTGGGGTTCTACATGGAATGTTGCTACTATTTGGGTTTCTGCCAGGTACTTGCCCCTACGTCTTGCCCCATCCTTGGCCACCTTTAAATCTAGACTGAAAGCCCACCTCTTTAACATTGCTTTTGACTCGTAACCACTTGTAACCACTCGCCTCCACCTACCCTCCTCTCCTCCTTCCTGTACACATTAATTGATTTGATTTGCTTACTTTATTTTTTGTCTATTAGATTGTAAGCTCTTTGAGCAGGGACTGTCTTTCTTCTATGTTTGTGCAGCGCTGCGTATGCCTTGTAGCGCTATAGAAATGCTAAATAGTAGTAGTAGTAGTCTCTTGTAACCAGAGCTAATATTGTGATGTCATAATGCCTCAGGCCACCAATAAGGGCCAACCTCATCAGTGATGTCACAATGGCTTGATTGTCCTATACTTGGCTCACTTTTATTACATAGCTCTTTGAGCAGGGACTGTCTTTCTTCTATGTTTGTGCAGCGCTGCGTACGCCTTGTAGCGCTATAGAAATGCTAAATAGTAGGAAATAGTAGTAGTAATCTACTGATAATTTTAGGAAAAAAGAATAGAAGGTATTCCGAATATATTTCTTTACGGAGTGGATATAATAGGAGCGTAGTCGAGTCCTGTTTAGAGCCCAGGAAGGATCACAAGTGTTCACTTTAAAAAAAAAAAAAACATATTTAACAGATTGAAACTTTATAACACATTTGCAGGGAAAGTTAAACCAAAAAGGTTCCACCTAATTGAAGCACACGAGAACGAAGTTTCAAGAAGGGTTGTCGCCGCCTCTTTTGTGTTTGTCTAGAAATATCAGGAAAAACTTTAACTTTACAGTTCAGAAAATCTTCCTGTCGGTGTTTGAAGACAGACTTTAAAATCCAATCTCGATCAGGCTGAAGGACAAAGTCCAAAAACTACTAAAGACCCATCTCTTCGACAAGATAAACCACAAAGATCAAATCGTGCGAAACTCTCATATATTTTCAGAAATGTTAATAATACCTTCTATTATATTACATTACCATTACCATGCAATCCAACATCCTTCTGTAACACTAAATGTCTATTCTCTTATCATTACCACTATCCATGATGTATTGTAAGCCACATTGCGCCTGCAAAGAGGTGGGAAAATGTGGGATACAAGTGCAATAAATAAATAAATAATGTCCACAATTAAGGTGGCAGGTTTTACACCCAGTAAATCATCCTCTGTAAGTTTGTGAGAGATTTAAATTCAATCCCTCAAATGGAATCCCTATGTTTGGTGAGGAGTGGCCTAGTGGTTAGGGTGGTGGACTTTGGTCCTGGGGAACTGAGAAGCTGATTTCGATTCCCACTTCAGGCACAGGCAGCTCCTTGTGACTCTGGGCAAGTCACTTAACCCTCCATTGCCCCATGTAAGCCGCATTGAGCCTGCCATGAGTGGGAAAGCGCAGGGTACAAATGTAACAAAAATAAAATAGATACTATTGGAGATTCTACATGGAATGTTGCTACTATTGGAGATTCTACATGAAATGTTGCTACTGTTGGAGATTCTACATGGAATGTTGCTACTACTGGGGATTCTACATGGAATGGAATGTTGCTATTCCACTAGCAACATTCATAAGTACATAAGTACATAAGTAGTGCCATACTGGGAAAGACCAAAGGTCCATCTAGCCCAGCATCCTGTCACCGACAGTGGCCAATCCAGGTCAAGGGCACCTGGCACGCTCCCCAAACGTAAAAACATTCCAGACAAGTTATACCTAAAAATGAGGAATTTTTCCAGTCCATTTAATAGCGGTCTATGGACTTGTCCTTTAGGAATCTATCTAACCCCTTTTTAAACTCCGTCAAGCTAACCGCCCGTACCACGTTCTCCGGCAATGAATTCCAGAGTCTAATTACACGTTGGGTGAAGAAAAATTTTCTCCATGTAGAAGGCTGCGCAGGCTTCTGTTTCTGTGAGTCTGACGTCCTGCACGTACGTGCAGGACGTCAGACTCACAGAAGCAGAAGCCTGCGCGGCCACATTGGTGATCTGCAAGGGCCGACTTCTACATGGAATGTTGCTAGTGGAATAGCAACATTCCATTTAGAATCTCAAATAGTAGCAACAGTGGAGGAATGGCCTAGTGGTTAGGGTGGTGGACTTTGGTCCTGGGGAACTGAGAAGCTGATTTCGATTCCCACTTCAGGCACAGGCAGCTCCTTGTGACTCTGGGCAAGTCACTTAACCCTCCATTGCCCCATGTAAGCCGCATTGAGCCTGCCATGAGTGGGAAAGCGCAGGGTACAAATGTAACAAAAATAAAATAGATACTATTGGAGATTCTACATGGAATGTTGCTACTATTGGAGATTCTACATGAAATGTTGCTACTGTTGGAGATTCTACATGGAATGTTGCTACTACTGGGGATTCTACATGGAATGGAATGTTGCTATTCCACTAGCAACATTCCATGTAGAAGGCTGCGCAGGCTTCTGTTTCTGTGAGTCTGACGTCCTGCACGTACGTGCAGGACGTCAGACTCACAGAAGCAGAAGCCTGCGCGGCCACATTGGTGATCTGCAAGGGCCGACTTCTACATGGAATGTTGCTAGTGGAATAGCAACATTCCATTTAGAATCTCAAATAGTAGCAACAGTGGAGGAATGGCCTAGTGGTTAGGGTGGTGGACTTTGGTCCTGGGGAACTGAGGAACTGAGTTCGATTCCCACTTCAGGCACAGGCAGCTCCTTGTGACTCTGGGCAAGTCACAACCCTCCATTGCCCCATGTAAGCCGCATTGAGCCTGCCATGAGTGGGAAAGCGCATGGTACAAATGTAACAAAATAAAATAGATACTATTGGAGATTCTACATGGAATGTTGCTACTATTGGAGATTCTACATGGAATGTTGCTATTCCACTAGCAACATTCCATGTAGAAGGCTGCGCAGGCTTCTGTTTCTGTGAGTCTGTACGTGCAGGACGTCAGACTCGCAGAAGCCTGCGCGGCCACATTGGTGATCTGCAAGGGCCGACTTCTACATGGAATGTTGCTAGTGGAATAGCAACATTCCATTTAGAATCTGAAATAGTAGCAACAGTGGAGGAGTGGCCTAGTGGTTAGGGTGGTGGACTTTGGTCCTGAGGAACTGAGTTCAATTCCCATTTCAGGCCCAGGCAGCTCCTTGTGACTCTGGGCAAGTCACTTAACTCTCCATTGCTGCATTGAGCCTGCCATGAGTGGGAAAGCGCAGGGTACAAATGTAACAAAAATAAATAAATAAAATGTTTAGTAATATTTGTTCAGTTGATTTCTTAACATATGGTGCTAAATAATATATTTTAGAAACAGGAGGATAGTGTTGTTCTGACATTTTTAGCACTTCTGAAAGGTGCTTCTTAAAAGCTATCAAAGGAGCCACTGCAGACACTTTAGGAAAAAATCAACTGTTCATTTCTATTTGGAATTGGTGGGAATTTGAACCTGGGTTCCGGGTTTCACAGCTCTGCTTTTTAAGCGCTCACGGACTCGCCCAACTCCCGATCAGTCGTCTTTTTATGTTCTTGTAAGTGAACACAGAAACAAGTATTCAAATGTGCTTAAGAAGGCAGCAGCAGCAGCATTGCCGACGCAACAAGCGATTTTTCTTTGAATTTAAACACGTAACTTTAGCTGTTTAAGTCAATAAACAGCAAAGTAATCCATATCAAATTTGGGAGAGGAGTTTTGGGGATGGGGTTATAAGTTATATAATGAACATCCACATTTAGCTGCTCTCCAGATAATTTTAATAGGTTAACTCCAAATGCACAAAGCAATTCCCTAACTTCACACGCCGATGCCATGCACTGAGGGGGGGGGGGTGTCTTTTAAAATGACGTGCCAGCATTTTTAGCGCACGCTAAAAATAAGTGTACGTTAAATGCTAGAGATGCCCATATATTCCTTTAGGCATCTCTAGCATTTAGAACGCACTAACCATTAGCATGGGCTAAAAACTCTACCACGCCTTTGTAAAAGACCCCCTGACTGCCAGTCCCAAAACAGCATCTGTGCGCAAATGTGTCATTATAGAATATTAGCATAAGTTGAAATGACCACATCTATATTTAGGTGCAACCATGTATGCAGACGAAAGACGACACAACTAGCTGTGCCATGTAATGCATGTAACATACAGGAGTCTATAATTTATGCTTGTAAGCTGGAGACACACTCAGGCCCCTCTCATGCTCTGTCTTGTGTATACCCTCCTTGCAGTTATGAGTTACCTTATAGAGTAATGTGTAGTGCAATTATGCGTGTGTCCATTATGTTGGCACTTGCGTACATAAGTACATAAGCATCGCCATGCCGGGACAGACCAAGGGACCGTCAAGCCCAGCACCCTGTCACCGACAGCGGCCAAAAGAGCATGCAGTTTGTCCCACCCTTCCTAGAAATACTGTATTATTCCCTCTTCCGTTCAATAACATTCTATGGTTTTTTCCTCCCGGAAGCCGTCCAACCCTTTTTTGAAGTCCGCTAAGTTAACCGCCTTAACCACCTTTTCTGGCAGCGAATTCCAGAGTTTATCTACGCGTTGAGCAAAGAAACATTTCCTCCGATTCGTTTTAAATTTAGCTTCATCACATGCCCCCTTGTCCTAGTATTTTTGGAAAGCGTAAACAGATGCTCCACATCGACCCGTTCCATTCCACTCATTATCTTATAGACCTCTATCATATCTCTCCTCAGCCGCCTTTTCTCCAAGCTGAAGAGCCCCAGCCTCTTCAGCCTATCCTGATAGGGAAGCCGTCCCATCCCCTGTAGCCCAAGTTGATAACTTCTCCCCTAAGAACTAGGATTTAAGGTGACTCCTAAGCTTCTGAGGAATTCCTAATAAGACATTCCATCAAAAGATGAAAAAATGCCCCATCTCTATACTTTGGGTAGTTCTGCCTTTCTGACGCTATGTAAAATAATTCCGTAATTTCTAGCATGGCGCTAATCCAGCTGTAATCGGGCAGCACCGTGCACTGCCTGGTTACCACCAGGTTACCGTGCCACCTTAGTGGGCGATGCTAGGTGCCCCCCTTGCATGGCCTCATGGTAAGAATAATCTTACTGCATGGCCATGTCTTTTTCAGGGGCTTTTTACCCACTGTAGTAAAAAGGGCCCTGGCGTGTAGCAAAAATGACCCCTGCCGCTACCTCGGGGCCCTTTTTACCACATGCCAGGGTATTCGAGAATCTTATACCCTTGCACCAGCCCTGGAAATAGACTCCCAACAGAGGTGGTGGAGATAAAGACTCTATTTGAATTCAAGACCCGGAAGAGTTTTGAAGGACTTGAAGAGAGCCGCCAAATTTCATGAAAATTGAGACGAAACTGAAGAGTAGCGTTATTCACGAATATTGAAGAGACTGATACTTATGTAGCTCCCTGAGCATCTTTTTAGGAAGGGGGTTAAGCCAGAACAGTATCATAATCTGCTATTTAATCCCCCAATTTCCACCAGTCTTTCTCCGTTTCAACTGTCACTCTGGTAGGCACCACAATAATAAGAAGGCCCAGATATGTGTTTAACCCTTTATCCAAAATCTGTCTAGATAATCAGTTCTAGCCTTCCTTTCAGCAACGTGTCAGTGGGAAAGTTTCAAAAGACAGAAATTTGGATAAATAGTCTACACGTGGCCTAATGGTTAGAGCACCAGTCTTGACATCCGGAAATGCCCAGTTCATATCCCACTGCTGCTCCTTGTGACCTTGGGCAAGCCACTTAATCCTCCATTGCCTCGGGTACTAACTTAGGGGTCTGTTTACTAAGGCATGCTAGTACTTTTAGTTAACGCTAGAGACACCCATGTATTCCTATGGGTGTATCTAGCGTTAGCGCATGCTAAAAACGCTAGCGCACCTTAGCAAACAGGGCCCTTAAGTGTACCTGAACGTAACTCACCTTGAGCTACTACTGAAAAAGGTGTGAGCAAAATCTAAATAAATAAAGATTCTAGAATTCTAAAGAGTAACAAGATTCCATGCAGAATTTCAAAGTGTAGCAACATTCCATGTAGAACCCCAAAGAGTAACAAGATTCTTTGGGATGGAGGAGTGGCCTAGTGGTTAGAGCACCAGTCTTGCAATCCAGAGGTGGCCAGTTTAAATCCCACTGCTGCTCCTTGTGATCTTGGGCAAGTCACTTAACCCTCCATTGCCTCAGGTAGATGGTGAGCCCTCCTGCGACAGAGAAATATCCAGAGTACCTGAATGTAACTCATCTTGAGCTACTACTGAAAAAGATGTGAGCAAAATCTAAATAAGTACATAAGTACATAAGTAGTGCCATACTGGGAAAGACCAAAGGTCCATCTAGCCCAGCATCCTGTCACCGACAGTGGCCAATCCAGGTCAAGGGCACCTGGCACGCTCCCCAAACGTAAAAACATTCCAGACAAGTTATACCTAAAAATGCGGAATTTTTCCAAGTCCATTTAATAGCGGTCTATGGACTTGTCCTTTAGGAATCTATCTAACCCCTTTTTAAACTCCGTCAAGCTAACCGCCCTTACCACGTTCTCCGGCAACGAATTCCAGAGTCTAATTACACGTTGGGTGAAGAAAAATTTTCTCCGATTCGTTTTAAATTTACCACACTGTAGCTTCAACTCATGTCCTCTAGTCCTAGTATTTTTGGATAGCGTGAACAGTCGCTTCACATCCACCCGATCCATTCCACTCATTATTTTATACACTTCTATCATATCTCCCCTCAGCCGTCTCTTCTCCAAGCTGAAAAGCCCTAGCCTTCTCAGCCTCTCTTCGTAGGAAAGTCGTCCCATCCCCACTATCATTTTCGTCGCCCTTCGCTGTACCTTTTCCAATTCTACTATATCTTTTTTGAGATACGGAGACCAGTACTGAACACAATACTCCAGGTGCGGTCGCACCATGGAGCGATACAACGGCATTATAACATCCGCACACCTGGACTCCATACCCTTCCTAATAACACCCAACATTCTATTCGCTTTCCTAGCCGCAGCAGCACACTGAGCAGAAGGTTTCAGCGTATCATCGACGACGACACCCAGATCCCTTTCTTGATCCGTAACTCCTAACGCGGAACCTTGCAAGACGTAGCTATAATTCGGGTTCCTCTTACCCACATGCATCACTTTGCACTTGTCAACATTGAACTTCATCTGCCACTTGCACGCCCATTCTCCCAGTCTCGCAAGGTCCTCCTGTAATCGTTCACATTCCTCCTGCGACTTGACGACCCTGAATAATTTTGTGTCATCGGCGAATTTAATTACCTCACTAGTTATTCCCATCTCTAGGTCATTTATAAATACATTAAAATACATAAATAAATAAAATAATAATTAATATTAGGGAGGGTGTTGCCTAAATGAAGTCTGTTGGGTAAATGTAGAGGAAGTTGCATTCTGAACTTCTTTTCTGTACCAAGTTATTTGCTTGTGTTTGTATTTGAAAACTTAGGGACCCTTCAACTAAGCTGCAATAAGTTTGTACTTACTGCTTGGCCATTTCAGGGGAGCACTTACCCATTGAGATAGTGGTCAGGGCTTCCGCGCTAACCCGTCAGCAACTGGGCACTGCATGGTGCTGCTCGATTACTGCCGGGTTACCCCATGCAGCAATAGTTTTTTCTGGAATTTTCTGAGGCAGTTTCCGATTTGCCACATGGCAAGCCCGTTACCATCTGGCAACCCTTTAGTAAAAGGGCCTCTTAATGAATAAACGTCAACATCAGATGAAAACATCCTTTATAGAACGATTTTCAGAGAACCATTAAAATTGTACAAATAAAAGTGGGTCGAACCTGCATGAGATTTCTTTAGATAAGTGATTCTTTGGAAAATGTTAGGAATTATTCCTCCTGTTCAAAATGTTCTAGCAAGTTGTAATGCCACCATGCAGTGGCGTAGCCACAGGTGGGCCTGGGCCCACCCACTTAAGGCTCAAGCCCACCCAACAGTAACACTTGTTTAGCAGTAGCTGATGGGGATCCCAAGCTCTGCCAGCTGAAGACTTCCCCCTGATGGAAATGAAAATGCTGCTCTCCACGATACTGGCACCTGCACATGCTCAGTTTTCAGCGCATGCCTGCTGCAGACTACCGAGGTGGAGAGAAGCATTTTCCCAGTAGGCCCACCCAAACTCTGCTGTCTGGCTATGCCCCTGCCACCATGTTGGCAAGTAACACTGTGAACAGGAGTTTCATGCTGTGACAGGTGCCCCCCCCCCCCCTCCCCAGTCCTGGCAGGTTCCGCGTAATCAACCCTCTCATCAGTTCAATCCAAGATCTACTACCAACTCATTCCAGATTCTCATAATCCTGTTTACAGCTTTGCATCATGTGAAATGATTACGTATGATGCAGATATTAATCACATCCTTGACTTAAAAGTGTTTCCAAAGATCACCAACCAAGTGCCAGGTACAAGAGAAAACAATCATGTTTGAAAAAGGAAGATGAGGCCAAGTGCAGGTAGGTCAACCAATCCTCATGACAGTGTTTCCTGGTTTCCCTTGAACTAGTGTTAGTCAGCCAATATTCTTTAAAATAAGTTGAATGTACGGTACTGGCTCTTAATTACTTTGCTTCTTGCTCTTAATTAAATCAAGGTCAAAGTTTGGGACAACGATTGGAAGTATTTTCTCTGGGAGGAAACACAAGTGGGTAAATTTAACTTCTTTTTTCTACAAGCATGAGAAATAAGGCCAATAATTCTTTTCATTTTTCTAGACACCCAGACACACTCGCTGCATTTACAGAGGTCAGCTGCAAGGGGCAGGAGTGAAGGAGCTTCACTCCTGCCCCAGTGCCCCCACTAGGACCCCCAGGGATACAGGTAGGCCCAGAGAGCCCTACCTACACTTTGAGGAGGGGGGGGAGGAGAAGCTCTTTCTGGGAGGGAAGGCTTTGATTCTCATGGGCTAGGGGGAGGGGTTAGGAAGGAAGGTGTGGTTTTTGAAGGTAGGGAGGGGGATGGGAGCGGGTGTCGGTCGATATTCATTGCACGACTCTGTATAGCTAAATGAGCAGAATTAGGACAGCTTTTGAACTGTCCTAAATTCACTCGCTTAGCTATGCGGGTGTCAGCACTGAATACCATCAGCACCCCATAACTGCCAGCTCCTCCCAAATGCCACCTTTCGTACTGCTCCTGACCTGCCCATTTTTTAAATGGGCGGTTAGAGGTGATATCAGTTGCACTGCCAGGGTTAATGGCACTGAATATCAGGGGGTCAGTGGCCACAAGCAGAGCCGCCAAGAGACAAGACCAGGCCCGGGGCAAGGCCGCCCCGCCTCTGCCCCCCCCATCGCTCCCCCCACCGCTGCAGTCCACAGTCTCACCTGCCTGCCTCCATGGCTCCGGGCCCCCTGCATTCAAAAGCGGCAGTCGCAAATCGCCTCTCTTCTGGCCTTCCCTCCCTATGTCCCGCCCTCATCTGATGTAACTTCCAGTTTCCGCGAGGGCGGGACACAGGGAGGGAAGGCCCGAAGGGAGGCGATCTGTGACTGCTGCTTCGAATGCAGGGGTCCCGGAGCCGAGGAAGCAGGCAGGTGAGACCGGGGACTGCAGCGCCGGTGGCCTGACCCCGGCGCCGGGCCCCCCTTGGAGGCCCGGGCCCGGGGAATTTTGACCCTCTGGCCCCTCCTCTCGGTGGCCCTGGCCACAAGTGATTTAAGTAGGAGGAGCTTCTCCTGCCCACTTAAATCGCTTTGAATATTGGCCAGTACATCTTTATTCTCAGTATACATAAGAACAGTTCCTTGGTTCAGTGGTTCCCAAATCTGTTCCTGGCTGGTTTGGGTGCCTTCAGGACCAGATTTGGGAACCACTGCCTTGGCTCAAAAATTTGTTTATTTCCTGACTTATCTGAAGTGACACAGAGGCACAGGAAGAATTTCTTGGCTCTTAGACCAAGAGTCATGGCCCTTGGCACCATATTTATTGTAAAATTTCTTGCAAAGTGTTGTGTTTCATATTTTCAAAAACCAGGAAGAAGGTGGAGTAACAAAACGTACAAACCAACCAACTAGAAACCTTACATCATAAGTATATAAGAAGAAAAGCCTAATATTAAACAGTAGGAGAAGAAAGCCTCTGCGGTCCCAAACCAACTTAAAACTCAGCGGTATTTAAGGGACTCCAAATTTCAACCATCGCCATAAAAACCCTCCTGTGTTATTTTTATTGTCCAACATCTAACGAAGGATCCTTTAAACCATCTTAATGCAAAAAAACATAAATAGCTTAGCTTTAGTCTTTAATCTTTAGTCCATCGCCTCTGTCCGACGGTGGCCAGTGTTTCGATAACTGCTTCAGGGACTAGCAGTGTCCGATTATCAGTACAGCTCTTTGAGGCCTCTGATTTTTTGATATTGTTGACTCATATTTTGGATTTGCGCATGCAACTTATTACTTAAGACAATCAGAGACGATAATTGTCACTTAAACAACCCTTATTTTATCATCCTCACTTTAATATTCCCTTATCAATTGTTTGTCCTGTTTGTCTGTCCTAAATAGATTGTAAGCTCTTTCAGCAGGGACTGTCTTTCTTCTTCTATGTTTGTGCAGCGCTGCGTACGCTTTGTAGCGCTATAAAAATGCTAAATAGTAGTAGTAGTAAGCTCTGTCGAGCAGGGACTGTCTCTTCATGTTCAAGTGAACAGCGCTGCGTACGTCTAATAGCGCTTTAGAAATGATAAGTAGGAGTAGTAGTAGCAACTTATTACTTAAGACAATCAGAGATGATAATTGTCACTTAAACAATTATTGACACTAATTGACATTAATTAGAATTTACGCACACCACTTGCTAGGTGTATTCTTTAAAGTGATGCGCATAATTTCGAATGCATTCTGACAAAAATGGGCTTATGGCCATGAGCGTGGAATGGACAGGCTGTGGGCATTCCCAAAAACTATGCACAGGGTTATAGAATACATCTGCTCCATGCCTAATTTATGGGCCTATGATCAAAACCCGGCACTATTCAGGATAGCGCTCTCAAAATGCCGCCATTCCACCTTCGTAGTAGCACAAAATAGCAGCGCGGTCATGATCAGAGTTAATATAAGCAGATATAGCCAGCGCTGGTGTAGCCCTAACCCCCTCTAAACAGCGTGATAAAATATGCCAAGCATCTGGGGCACACGCGCACTAATCTGATGCTCTAAAAAGAAGCCAGAGACAACGCTCATATGCATAGGTGGGGGCGTGCCATCGTGTACGTCCTTGCATAGGACAGCTCATCGGTGTGTAGTAAAGTGCACTCTGACATAAAGCGTGACAGAACATGCTGTCTGAAAATACCGTAAAAATAGCTGCCGGTATGCACACTGCCGAGGTGCTGCAGCGGCTAAGAAAGCGCACAGAATGTTGAGTATTATTAGGAAAGGGATGGAAAACAAACGCGAGGATGTTATAATGCCGTTGTATCGCTCCATGGTGCGACCGCACCTCGAATATTGTGTCCAATTCTGGTCGCCGCATCTCAAAAAAGATATAAAGGAATTGGAGAAGGTGCAGAGAAGGGCGACGAAAACGATAGAAGGGATGGAACGACTTCCCTATGAGGAAAGGCTGAGAAGGTTAGGGCTCTTCAGCTTGGAGAAAAGGCGACTGAGGGGTGATATGATAGAAGTCTACAAGATAATGAGCGGAGTAGAGCGGACAGATGTGAAGCGTTTGTTTACACTTTCAAACAGCAACAAAACCAGGGGACACAAGATGAAGCTAGAATATTGTAGATTTAAAACAAATAGGAGAAAGTTTTTTACTCAGCGTGTAGTTGGACTCTGGAACTCGTTGCTGGAAAATGTAGTGACAGCAGCTGGCCTTATGGAGTTTAAGGGGGGTTTGTACAGATTCCTGAAAGAAAAGTCCATTAAACATTTTTTTTTTTTTTGGGGGGGGGGGGGTTGCCGGGTTCTTGAAGCCTGGATTGGCCGCTGTCGGAGACAGGATGCTGGGCTTGATGGATCCTTGGTCTTTTCCCAGTATGGCGGTGCTTATGTGCTTATGAGGTAGGGGCCTGAAGACCTGGGGGTTCATCCTCCCCCTTGCTGGGTCTCCGTCCTGTATGCCTACCTGCGTTTCTGCACTCGTGCGATAACAAGCAAGCACTATTGAGAGACCTCCATCACACATCTCTAAAGAAAAGTTGACAAAAGCACTCAAAATTACCGAAAAACTCTTCAGAGCACGCTGGAACAAGAAGCAGGCAATAAAGTGTCTTCCAAGCTTGTCCTTCTGACACTACTTCCAGCTCACGTGGGAAGAAGAGAAAGGAGGTAATTACACATATATAACTTCTTTTTTTTTTTTTTTTAGCTCTGACAATAATGCCAGCCAGGACCTGGAGTTATTTTGCGGCGGTGTTTTCTGTCTAACGCCATTCAACACCTCTGTTCATTGCAGTACTAGTTTTTGATCATCTATGAGGAACAGGAAATGGCCTTATTTACATGAGATTGAGTACATTTACATGCCATCTGCGTAAGTGCATGGCACGCTCGCTGTTTACAGCGGGAACCCCGCTGATCATCCCACGTTGGTGAGTGCGTGCACAAAAATGACGCTAATGGCCTTTAGTGCTTGCATTGAATTTTGATCATTGCCAAGAGTTAGGCGCAGGCATAGCAGCTAGGCATAAAACAATGCACGACCTAACAGCCTTCCGGAAATTACTAAAGACCAACCTGTTCAAAAAGACATATTACAATGATCCTTCATAAATGACCTGACATCAGGATCCAAGATGGCGATTTGAGCTGTGTGGGCGTTTTCTTACCTCCAAGGGATAGTTGTGGTAAAACGCCAGAATTTCCCCATTTTTGCTTCAAGAATGGGGAAAAGGAAGGGGAAAACGAAGGTTCAAGCCTCCCCGAACCTTGTTATGGGTCCCGCTGTTCGTCAAGCCACACTAGAAGCCTTCGGGATGAGACCGCTCGAAGCCCAAGCTCCTGCTTCGACGAGACCCGCAGAAACGGGTCAGAGCATAGAGGAGGTGACGTTGAGTCCCCCCGCAAGGGCAGCCCCCCCGCCACCAAGAGGTGTTCAGACGCCGATGGAGAGGAATCGGATGGAGGAAGCGGTTGTGCAGCCCCTGCCCGTTCAGCTGGGAGGACCTGTCGGCTTCTCTACCCCTATCGGAAACAACACAGGGAGAGCTGGAGGCATCGCTGTCAGATCGAGGTGACACCCCGGAAGGTGGCGGGATAGTGGTAAGACCAGCTGTTGTTACACTAGAAGTGCTCTGGGACTCAATCCAAGGACTAAACGCTTCCCTTAAAACGATAACAAACTCTCTTAAAGAGGAGATTGTGGGGGTTAAACAAATTTCCCAAACTTTGACTGCCAAATCTCAAGAACAATCAGATAAAACAGTACTGTTGGAAGGAGAAGTCGCTAAACTTAAGAATATCACGACAAATTTAATGAAAGATAAAGAAATCCAAGCACGAAGAATTGAATTTCTTGATAATCAGTTTCGTAGGAATAACTTGCGGTTTATAAACTTTCCCAAGTCTCCATTGATTCCTGCGGTGGAGATGTTAAGGAAATACTTCAGTGACATCCTGGGTCTACCAGTGGAGAGTTTTCCACCCATTGTTAAGGCCCAGTACATAACAGGAGCTACAATCAACTTAAACGAACAACAACCACAAAATCAGCAGTTAAATTTAACTGAATTTCTAGAGAGCTCCTTGGATATAGTGACGGAACGGACCGCACTGCTGGCTACTTTTGCCTTTGAAACGGACAGGAACAATATCTTTAAGATTTATTTTCAACATATTAATGCAGTTTTTGGGGGCTCGAGGGTTCAAATTTTTCCTGACTTGACAAGGGATACGCAGAAGAGGAGGAGAGAATTCTTGCAATATAGGGCGAGACTTCTCAACCTGGGTGCAGTTTTCAAATTGAAATTTCCTTGTAGATGCTTAGTATCCCTACAATCAAATAACTACGTATTCTTTGATCCCTTAAAACTGCAACAATTTATAGTAGCAAAGGAAAGTGTTAATACTCCTTAGTTGAATCCCAAAGAATGTAATATGCTGTAAAGCTGGCTTGCAGGATAAACTTGCTTTTCAAGCTCATTGATAATTAATTTCCTTCTGTTTGCCTAGTATCTGGATCTTTATTGTGGACAAAGTGATAGAGTGATATTTCCAATGTAAAAAAAAATTTTTTTTGCTTTATAAACAGTTTTCCATATTTCCATTACATTTATGTTGTTTAATAAATGTAAAAGCATAAATAAAATATTTAAAAAAAAAATGACCTGACATCAAAACTCTACCAGAACCAGACAAAATCGATCTCTCTCTATACTACTACTACTACTACTTAACATTTCTAGAGCGCTACTAGGGGTACGCAGCGCTGTACAATTTAACAAAGAGAGACAGTCCCTGCTCAAAGAGCTTACAATCTAATAGATAAGAGTGAGACAAATATAGGACAATCAAGCCATTGTGACATCACTGATGAGGTTGGCTCTTAGGCATTGGTGGAATGAGGCATTATGACATCACAATCTCAGCTCTGGATACCAGAGACTGAAACTCTTCACACTAAGGGGGGAAGTGGGCCAAGTATAGGACAGTCGAGCCATTGTGACATCACTGATGAGGTTGGCTCTTAGGCATTGGTGGAATGAGGCATTATGACATCACAATCTCAGCTCTGGTTAAATCACTGCTATATGTAATACTACTACTACTACTTAACATTTCTAGAGCGCTACTAGGGTTACGCAGCGCTGTACAATTTAACAAACAGAGACAGTCCCTGCTCAAAGAGCTTACAATCTAATAGACAAGTGAACGGTCGGTCCGATAGGGGCAGTCAAATTGGGGCAGTCTGGATTTACTGAACGGTAAGGGTTAGGTGCCGAACGCAGCATTGGCGTAAGGGCTCAGGAAGGTTGTTCCAAGCATAGGGTGAGGCGAGGCAGAATGAGCGGAGCCTGGAGTTGGCGGTGGTGGAGAAGGGTACTGAGAGGAGGGATTTATCCTGTGAACGGAGGTTACGGGCGGGAACGTAAGGGGAGATGAGGGTAGAAAGGTAGTGAGGGGCAGCAGACTGAGTGCATTTGTTGGTAAGAAGGAGAAGCTTGAATTGAATGCGGTATCTGATCGGAAGCCAGTGAAGTGACCTGAGGAGAGGGGTGATATGAGTATATCGGTTCTGGCGGAATATGAGACGTGCAGCAGAGTTCTGAACAGATTGAAGGGGGGATAGATGGCTAAGTGGGAGGCCAGTGAGGAGTAAGTTGCAGTAGTCCAGGCAAGAGGTAATGAGAGCGTGGACGAGAGTTCGGGTAGTGTGTTCAGAGAGGAAAGGGCGAATTTTGCTGATGTTAAAGAGGAAGAAGCGACAGGTCTTGGCTATCTGCTGGATATGCGCAGAGAAGGAGAGGGAGGAGTCAAAGATGACTCCGAGGTTGCGGGCAGATGAGACGGGGAGGATGAGGGTGTTATCAACTGAGATAGAAAGTGGAGGAAGAGGAGAAGTGGGTTTTGGTGGAAAGATGATAAGCTCGGTCTTGGACATGTTCAGTTTCAGGTGGCGGTTGGACATCCAGGCAGCAATGTCGGATAAGCAGGCCAATACCTTTGCCTGGGTCTCCGTGGTTCCGGTTGCTTCAATCAATTTGTCACTAATGAACGTTAACACACTACCCCCTTATCTCTCACGCCTGAAATGAACTGTTTCTCTAACTTACTTTATAATTTACTTCAACATTTATGAACTTTAATGTAATACTACTTTGCATTTCTCATTCCGGAAATGGCGATCGCCATTACGGCACATAATGTAAGCAACATTGAGGCTGCAAAAAGGTGGGAAAATGTGGGATACAAATGCAAGGCACGGTTTATAGAATATGCTTAGGCAGGGATACTTTTGGTGCCAATTTTTCAGGTATCATATATAGAATCTTGTCCTAATCGTATTCTATAAATTGTGCACAACTTTCAGCACCATTTATAAAATAGTGCTTAGTGCATTAATTTTTTTGGCAATGATTTTTCGGTGCTGTTCATAGACTTTTGTCCTCTATTGCACTGTAAGGCTCTTGTGTGTAAGCCAGTAATATTACCGTTTAAAATTTCTTCAGAGCAAATTGCCAAACTTTGATGTATAATTAGCAGAGTTTTCCTTAAACAATTCGTTAAAAGTAAAAATTCCAAAAGAAGCAGTTTAATCATCTGGTTATCTAACCATGAGCAATTACTTTCCTGACAGCCTAAATACATATCCCTGTCATTTTAGGAAAAAAATAACCTAGTTTATAATTTTTTTTGTTTTGTTTTTTAAGGTTTTGAGATACGTTAGTTCAGGACTTTAATGTGAACTGAGAGAGCTGCTATTAGCTCAGTACACTCAATTGGAACTCAAGAGATACGACGATGTGACTATTTCCCCGAAATATTTTAACACACTTCACTTGCAAATCAATCCAGTCCAATTTCCTGAAGCACCGTAACTTTAAGCAGCCGCCGATCTCATGATTCGTCCGAACAATGGAAACCAGTGACTATATTTGGACTGCTAATCATGTGGAAATGTTTAAACTGATTTCAAATGCAGTGTTTTCCGGCAACAACATTGACCTTAAAGTTTGTTCATTTGATCTAGCAGTGGGTTAAATCACACCTAGTAGTCAGATTCCGCTTTCAAACCCCAATCCCCCCCCCCCCCAACCCACAACTGTACACCACTACCATAGCCCTTACAGGTGAAGGGGGCACCTAGATGTGGGTACAGTGAGTTTCTGGTGGGTTTTGGAGGGCTCACATTTACCACCACAAGTGTAACAGGTGGGGGGGGGGGATGGGCCTGGGTCCACCTGCCTGAAGTGCACTGCACCCACTAAAACTGCTCCAGGGACCTGCATACTGCTGTGATGGACCGGAGTATAACATTTGAGGCTGGCATAGAGGCTGGCACAAAATATTTTAAAATATTTTTTTGAGGGTGGGAGGGGATTAGTGACCACTGGGGGGGGGGGGGGGTAATGGGAGGTCATCTATGATTCTCTCCGGTGGTCATCTGGTCAGTTCGGGCACCCTTTTGTGCCTTGGTCGTAAGAAAAACAGGACCAGGTAAAGTCGTCCAAGTGCTCGTCAGGGACGCCCTTTTTTTTTCCATTATGGGTCAAGGATGCCCATGTGTTAGGCACGCCCAAGTCCCGCCTTCGCTATACCTCCGACACGCCCCCCCCCCCTGAATTTTGGTTGTCCCTGCGACGCAAAGCAGTTGGGGACGCCCAAAATCGGCTTTTGATTATACCAATTTGGGCAACCCTGTGATAAGGATGCCCATCTTCCGATTTGTGTCGAAAGATGGGTGTCCTTCTCTTTCAAAAATGAACCTGATAGCCAGTTAGTCACTATGCGGTAACCCCCAGATCCAATATTGCTTGCCTAGAAATCCATGCCAAAATCCAGGTGCATTCTATAACACACATAACTTAATTGGCTTAACAAGCTAATTAGTGTAATGACAGCACTTAACAAGCAATAATAAGCACTAATTGGCAATAATTAGAATTTACACGCACAACTCACTAACCAGCTTATTTTCAAAGGAGAAGGGTGCCCATCTTCTGACACAAATCGGGAGATGGGCGCCCTTCTAAGGGCGGCCAAATCGGTATAATCGAAAGCTGATTTTGGCCAGCCTCAACTGCTTTCCGTCACAGGGATGGCCAAAGTTCAAGGGGGCGTGTCGGCAGTGTACTGAAGGCGGGACGTGGGCATGGTTAAGAGATGGCCGTCCTCGGCCGATAATGGAAAAAAGAAGGGCGGCCATGACGAGCATTTGGCCGACTTTACTTGGTCCCTTTTTGTTCACGACCAAGCATTGAAAAGGTGCCCGAACTGACCAGATGCCCACCGGAGGGAATCGGGGATCACCTCCCCTTACTCCCCCATTGGTCACAAACCCCCTCCCACCCAAAAATAAAAAATTAAAAACATTTTTGCCAGCCTCTATGCCAGCCTCAAATCTCATACCCAGCTCCATCACAGCAGTATGTAGGTCGCTGGAGCAGTTTTTAGTGGGTCCTGCAGTGCACTACAGGCAGGTGGACCCAGGCCCATCCCTTCCCTACCTGTTACACTTGTGGTGGTAAATGGGAGCCCTCCAAAACCCACCCGAAATCCACTGTACCCACATGTAGGTGTCCCCCTTTACCCTTTAAGGGCTATGGTAGTGTTGTACAGTTGTGGGTAGTGGGGTTTGGGGGGGCTCAGTACCCAAGGTAAGGGAGCTATGTACCTGGGAGCAATTTATGAAGTCCACTGCAGTGCCCCCTAGGGTGCCCGGTTGGTGTCCTGGCATGTGAGGGGGGATCAGTGCAGTAGGACTGCTGGCTCCTCCCACCACCAAATGGCTTGGATTTGGTCGTTTTTAAGATGGCCGGCTTCGGTTTCCATTATTGGCGAAAACCGAGGCCGGCCATCTCTAAGTCCGGCGATCTCAACATTTCAGTCGATGTAAATGTTAAGATTTGGCCGGCCCCGACCGTATTATCAAAACGAAAGATGGACGCCCATCTTGTTCGATAATACAGTTGGCTCTGCCCATTCCCAGGGTCGTCCCCGGAGATGGGCGCCCCCGTTCGATTATGCCCCTCCACGTGTATTCTGTAACGCAGTGCACTTAACTGCTAATGCGGAAGGCAAAAAGGGGCATGGTTATGGGTGAGGAAATGGGCATTTCATGGGCATTCTGAAATTTAAACACATAATCATAGAATGTGGCTCAGTCCACGTAAATCTACGCACAGAGATTTACATCATGTTTTCAGTGGTATAAATGGAAGCGTGTAGTTTTACAGTGCCGTTTATAGAATACGCGGCAATGTTTTCTGCATGGATTTTTTAGGTGCCATATACAGAATCTTCCCCTAAGCAGCAATATTAGTGGAGATAACCAGCTATTTATTTATTTAGATTTTGCTCACACCTTCTTCAGTAGTAGCTCAAGGTGAGTTACATTCAAGTACACTGGATATTTCTCTGTCCCAGGAGAGCTCACAATCTAAGTTTGTACCTGAGGCAATGGAGGGTTAAGTGACTCACCCAAGATCACAAGGAGCAGCAGTGGGATTTGAACTGACCACTGCTGCATTGCGCATTGCAAGACTGGTGCTCTAACCACTAGGCCACTCCTCCACTAGCAGCATTCTATCTAGAATCTCAAATAGTAGCAACATTCCAGAATCTCAAAAAGTGGCAACATTCCATGTAGAATCTTCAATAGTAGCAACATTCCATATATTTAGATTTTGCAAACACCTTTTTCAGTAGTAACTCAAGGTGAGTTACAGTCAGGTACACTGGATATTTCTCTGTTCCAGGAGGGCTCACAATCTAAGTTTGTACCTGAGGCAATGGAGGGTTAAGTGACTTGCCCAAGATCACAAGGAGCAGCAGTGGGATTTGAAACAACCACCTGTGGATTGCAAGACTAGTGCTCTAACCACTAGGCCCAGTAGTGTGCTGTAGCCGGCTCGCACCGGCTCGCAAGAGCCGGTTGTTAACTTTGCTCGGTTCTTGCGAGCCGGTTGTTGAAACGCGCGAGCCGGCTCTTCTCCTCCCTCCCTCCCAATCCGATCCGGTCCCGTCTGTCCCTCCCAATCTGATCCCTGGCTCCCTCCCTCTCGATCCAATTCGGTCCTTCCCGATCCTTCACGTCACCGACCCGACCTGAGTCTTCGCATTCTTTGGGGCAGGCAGTCTTGCCTGCCCGCTGCCAGAACTGACTCTCCCCTGCTGGCGCTGCCGGTTTGCACTTTAAAAATGGCCACCGAGACTTCCAGAGGCGGCCTCGCGAGACTTCTGATGAAGTCTCGGCGGCCATTTTGAAGTGGGGGAGAGTCAGACTGCCTGCCCTGAAGAATGCGAAGAGTCAGGTCGGGTGACTCGGGTCGGTGATGTGAGGGATCGTGAGGGAGGGACCGAATAGGATCGGGAGGGAGGGGGCGGATCGGGAGGGAGGGAGCAGGGGAGGAGAATTCACCAACAACTCGGGAGGGGGTGGCAGGGGAGACAAGGGAGTCGCTGGGCATTTGTGGATGGAGGGGAAAGGAGGGTCACTGAGTATGGCTTGGTGTATGCAGGGCAGGGGAGAGGAGGCAGGAGGGTCACTGCTGGACATGGGTGGATGGAGGGCAGAGGAAAGGGGGGTCACTGGGTATGGGTGCATGCAGGGCAGGGGAGAGGAGGGTCACTTCTGGACATGAGTGCATGCAGGGCAGGGGAGAGGAGGCAGGAGGGTCACTGCTGGGCATGGGTGGATGGAGGGCAGGTGAAAGGAGGGTCACTGGGTATGGGTGCATGCAGGGCAGGGGAGAGGAGGGTCACTTCTGGACATGGGTGCATGCAGGGCAGGGGAGAGGAGGCAGGAGGATCACTGCTGGACATGGGTGGATGGAGGGCAGGGGAAAGGAGGGTCACTGACATGGGTGGATGGAGAGGGGGGAGAGAGAAGAAATGCTGGACATGGATGAAGGGGAGGGAAGAGTGAGGAAGGAGATGAGGGAAAAGAAAGAGAGGAGAAAAACTGCACATGGATGAAGAAAATAGGCAGACGCTGAGGACCAGAAATGAAGAAGAAAGGAGGAAAGGAAAGAAATAAATGGAAAGGAAGCCCTGGAAACGGAGTTAAGAGGACAGATAGCAGCAGAATCGGATACTGGGCCAGCATGATCAGAAAAACAGTCACCAGACAACAAAGGTAGAAAAAAATCATTTTATTTTCATTATAGTGTTTGGAATATGTTCACTTTGAGAATCAGGTGCTCAACATTAAAAGTTTATATTTATTTACTTATTTATGGCATTTTATCGCACATTAAACATGAATTAGATTGGAACCTGGGATCATTTAATTTTTTTTTCCTGGAGTAATGCATTGCCCCCCCCCCCCCCCCCAGGCTCTCTCCCTGGCTATAGCCAGCTCTGCAATCTGGGGGGGGGGGGGCGCAGAGGGGGACAGGGGAGAGAGCCTGTTGTTAAACATTTACCAGCACACCACTGACTAGGCCACTCCTCCACCCCAAAGAATCTTGTTACTCTTTGGGGTTCTACAGGGAATATTGCTGCTCTTTGAAATTCTGCATGGAGCCTTGTTGTTGTTTAGAATTCTAGAATCTTTATTTATTTAGATTTTGCTCACACCTTTTTCAGTAGTAGCTCAAGGTGAGTTACATTCAGGTACTCTGGATATTTCTCTGTCCCAGGAGGGCTCACAATGTAAGTTTGTACCTGAGGCAATGGAGGGTTAAGTGACTCACCCAAGATCACAAGGAGCAGCAGTGGGATTTGAACTGACCACTGCTACATTGTGCATTGCAAGACTGGTGCTCTAACCACTAGGCTACTCCTCCACTAGCAGCATTCCATCTAGAATCTCAAATAGTAGCAACATTCCAGAATCTCAAAAAGTGGCAACGTTCCACGTATAATCTTCAATAGTAGCAGCATTCCATATATTTAGATTTTGCTCACACCTTTTTCAGTAGTAACTCAAGGTGAGTTACAGTCAGGTACACTGGATATTTCTCTGTCCCAGGAGGGCTCACACTCTAAGTTTGTACCCGAGGCAATGGAGGGTTAAGTGACTTGCCCAAGATCACAAGGAGCAGCAGTGGGATTTGAAGAACCAGCCACCTCTGGATTGTAATACTGGTGCTCTAACCACTAGGCCACGCCTCCATTCTAGTGCTTAGCCACTTAAGTGCTATTTAACCATCCAGAATCCATTCCCGGCGCAGTGGCGTACCGAGGGCTGGGGCGGTGGGGTTGGTCTGCCCTGGATGCATGCTGCAGGGAGGTGCAAGGAGCAGCCACGCGGCTGTCGGCTCTGCCGGTTCCCTGCTCCCTCTCATGTTACTTCCTGTTCCAGGGCAGGGAACTGGCAGAGCCGACAGCTATGTGGCTGCTCCCAGCACCCCTAGAGATAACAGCAATGCACCGGTGGGGGTGGGGGGAGGGGGGGTTGCAGCTGATGTGCCAAAGGGGTGCACTGCACCTGGAGGGGGGTTGCGCAGCAGTGATCCGCCCCGGGTTGCAGCCGACCAAGGAACACCACTGTCCCAGCCAGTTAGAGCTGAATATTGGCCAGTTCAATGTCAGTGGTACAGATTCAAGCAACAAAGATTTATTTTCCCACTTATTTTTATTCAATTTATAGATGTGCACCATACATTTTGGATGTCGTAATACACACTTCCCAAAACAAAACCCACTTTTGGAGAAATCCATTCTTTCTGCTTAGATGGATATATTTTTATTTAGAGGTGTGTGAATTCGGGGTTCAGTTTCAAAGCACTTAGGCTTACAAAGTTCCTTAGGTTACAATGTAAGTTTGTAAGTCTAAGTGCTGTGAAAATATGCCCAATTCGTCTCCTATATTGTAGTCCAACTTAATTTGGACAAAAATGAAGTCTTCATGACCATGAAAACATCTCCAATGGGATAATTTTCAATTTAAATAAACAGCCTTTAATGAGATCCGTTATTACGTGCTATTTTGCCATGCTGCGGTCTGCAGTCTTCTGACAAATGTTTCTAAACAGTGTCATAAATCTTTTTGCCCTAAACTGCTTCTGACTACCTGAGCTAATGTTTCTCATTCTTCATGGCTAATTACAGCCCATCTCAAAATATTGGGCGATGAATCAAAATTTCCTTTCGAAAACAGAAATATATCAGGAGAGAACAAGGCCGCTTGACAAAGGATGCTGAATTATACTGATGGTTTGGATTGAATTTGAGTCACCGCCAACTGGGTGGGGGGTCAGTGAAGCATAGTGCCCAAATCTGAGTCGTTTTCCTAGGTGACTCACATACAGTTCACTGGCTTGACTCATGTTAATAGCTGTTGTCAGCAGACGGGGACCACGCGAACCATCCGTTTTACCCATTTTCCCTCCGCCCATTATTTCCACAGAATCTAGTCAATATCCAGGTCATTTCCTTCTCATGTCCTTACCAGAAACATATAAACATTTCAAAGGGCTTGGGGGTGCCAAATACAATACCAGTTACCCCTCCCCGGACACACTGAGGGGTCCTTTTACTAAGGTGCACTGAAAAAATGGCCTACGGTAGTGTAGGCGCAGGTTTTGGGCGCGCGCAGAATCATTTTTCAGTGCACCTGAAAAAAAGGACTTTTTAAAATATTTTTTGCAGAAAATGGACGTGTGGCAAAATGAAAATTGCCGCGCGTCCATTTTGGGTCTGAAACCTTACCGCCAGCCATTGACCTAGCAGTAAAGTCTCACGCGGTAACCGGATGGTAATGACCTACATGCGCCAAATGGCACGCGTCCGATACGCGCGGCAGAAAATAAAAATGATTTTTTTTTTGGTTGCGTGTATCGGACATGCGCCAAAAATGAAATTACCGCAAGAGCCACGCGGTAGCCGTGCGGTAACTCCATTTTGGCATGCGTTGGGCGCAAGTAGACGCTTACGTGGCTTAGTAATGACGTCAGTCTTCGTTAAAATTTGGACTATGTATTTTATAAAATATTTATATCCCACTTATCTCCAAACCTAGGCAGCAAACAATCTTACCATACACAATTAACTTCAACAAATGTCAGACGTGGCCGGGTTTGAGATGGCCGGCATCGGTTTTCGCAGATAATGGAAACTAATGCCGGCAATCTCAGACCCGGCCAAATCCAAGGCATTTGGTTGTGGGATGAGCCAACATTTGTAGTGCATTGGTCCCCCTCACATGCAAGGACACCAACCGGGCACCCTAGGGGGCACTGCAGTGGACTTTAAAAATAGCTCCCAGGTGCATACCTCCCTTTCCTTGTGTGCTGAGCCCCCCCCCCCCAAATTCCCTCCAAAACCCACTACCCACAACTGTACAACACTACCATAGCCCTAAGGGGTGAAGGGGGGCACCTACATGTGGGTACAGTGGGTTGGGGGGGGGGGTTGGAGGGCTCCCATTTACCAGCACAAGTGTAACAGGTAGGGGGGGATGGACCTGGGTCCGCCTGGCTGAAGTGAACTGCACCCACTAAAAACTGCTGGGTATGACATTTCAGGCTGGGTATGACATTTCAGGCTGGTATGGAGGCTGGCAAAAAATGATTTTTAATTTTTTTTGGGGGGTGGGGGTGGGTGGGAGGGGGTTGGTGACCACAAGGGGAGTAAGGGGAGGTGATCCTCGATTCCCTCCAGTGGTCATCTGCTCAGTTGGGGCACTTCTTTGAGGCTTGGCCCTAAAAATAAATGGACCAAGTGAAGCTGGCAAAGTGCTTGTCAGAGCCGGCCTTCTTTTATCCATTATCGGTGGAAGCCAGCCATCTCATAACCACGCCCCCGTCCCGCCTTCCATACCCTGCGGAAACGCCCCCTTTAACTTTGGCCGGCTTTGCGACGGAAAGCCAAAATCGGCTTTCGATTATACCGATTTGGCCGTGTTCAGGAGATGGCTGGCCATCTCCTGATTTGTGTCGGAAGATGGCCGGTGATCTCCTTCGAAAATAAGCAGTACAGTAACATAGTAAATGACGGCAGATAAAGACTTGTACGGTCCATAAAGTCTGCCCAACAAGATAAACTCATTTTACATGGTATGTGATACTTTATATGTATACCCGAGTTTGATTTTCCCTGCCTTTCTCAGTGCACAGACAGTTGAAGTCTGCCCAGTACTGTTCTTGTACTAAGTTCTGAAGCTAACATCGAAGCTCCTTAAAATTTACACTCCAGCACATCCTTATCTATTCAGTCACATTCAGGGCGTAGACCGTAGAAGTCTGCCCAGCTCCCGTTTTGTTTCCAACTACCGGCGTCGCCACCCAATCTCCGCTAAGATTCCACGGAACCATTCCTTCTAAACAGGATTCCTTTGTGTTTATCCCACGCACGTTTGAATTCCATTACCGTTTTCATCTCCACCATCTCCCGCGGGAGGACATTCCACATATCCACCATCCTCTCCGTGAAAAAATACTTCCTGACATTAGTCCTGAGTCTGCCCCCCCCTCCAACCTCAATTCATGTCCTCTAGTTCTACCGCCTTCCCGTCTCCGGAAAAGGTTCGTTTGCAGATTAATTAATTAATTTTATTTATTTATTGCATTTGTATCCCACATTTTCCCACCTATTTGCAGGCTCAATGTGGCTTACAAAAAAACCTGTTATGGCATTGCCATTCCAGGAGATAGATACAATTGGTGTTATAACAAATTCATGGATGAGGAAAAAGATCTAAACAATGTTGTAGAAAGATAGTTAATAGAACAGGGTGAGGTGGTGAGGTGTTATGATTAAGCTATGGGTTCCCTTTGTAGGCCTTGTTGAAGAAATGGGTTTTCAGAAATTTACGAAAGCTAGTTCTTTCCGAGCACTCTACCAAAACCCTCATCCACACCCTTGTCACCTCTCGTTTACACTACTGCAATCTGCTTCTTGCTGGCCTCCCACTTAGTCACCTCTCCCCTCTCCAGTCGGTTCAAAACTCTGCTGCCCGTCTCGTCTTCCGCCAGGGTCGCTTTACTCATACTACCCCTCTCCTCAAGACCCTTCACTGGCTCCCTATCCGTTTTCGCATCCTGTTCAAACTTCTTCTACTAACCTATAAATGTACTCACTCTGCTGCTCCCCAGTATCTCTCCACACTCGTCCTTCCCTACACCCCTTTCCGTGCACTCCGCTCCATGGATAAACCCTTCTTATCTGTTCCCTTCTCCACTACTGCCAACTCCAGACTTCGCGCCTTCTGTCTCGCTGCACCCTACTCCTCGAATAAACTTCCTGAGCCCCTACGTCTTGCCCCATCCTTGGCCACCTTTAAATCTAGACTGAAAGCCCACCTCTTTAACATTGCTTTTGACTCGTAACCACTTGCCTCCACCTACCCTCCTCTCTTCCTTCCCGTCCACATTAATTGATTTGATTTGCTTACTTTATTTATTTTTTGTCTATTAGATTGTAAGCTCTTTGAGCAGGGACTGTCTTTCTTCTATGTTTGTGCAGCGCTGCGTATGCCTTGTAGCGCTATAGAAATGCTAAATAGTAGTAGTAGTAGTAGTAGTAGTTATGTCGTTGATCGTTTTCAGATCAGTTGGTAGTGCATTCCATAACTGCGTGCTCATGTAGGAGAAGCTAGTCGCATGCGTTAGTTTGTATTTTAATCCTTTGCAGTTGGGGAAGTGTAGATTGAGGAATTTGCGGGCTGATCCGTTAGCGTTTCTAGGAGGTTGGTCCACGAGGTCTTGCATGTAGCTCGGGGCATCTCCGTGGATGATTTTGTGGACAATAATGCAGATCTTAAAATATTTGAACGTCTGTATCATATCACCCCTGTTTCTCCTTTCCTCCAAGGTATACATGTTCAGGTCAGCAAGTCTCTCCTCGTACGGTGAACGTTATATAGATTGAGGGGGGTTATGTTTTCTCAGAGGGGGACTGTGTCATGTGGTCCTGAATGTGGGGGAGGTGAGAAGGTCAAATAATGTTCTCACCATTTTGTGTAATTAAGTCCCTCTGACTGTCTGCTATAAACCCCCTATGTAGCCAATACAAGCCAAGAACAGCCATGATGAAATATCTCTCCAGTATTAAAACCAGATCTAAACACTCATCTATCTGTGAAAACACAGCAAAGGGAGGAAAACTAAAACCAGTGAACAGGGTCTGAGGTTTCAATAAATGTCAGGGTGCGTCAGGTCTGTTTGGATTGTAAATTACTGCTGGCTTATGGTCTATTATTATATAACTAATGAAAGCTGTCAAGGATGGGGGAAGCGAAGGATATACAGGAGATAGGGGAAGATTCTTGAAATACGGCTGGAAGGGTACAGAAGTGAAACATTGCAACAGGGATAAAGAAAATTACTGAAATGACATCAGTCTTTGTTAAAATTTAGACTATGTATTTTATAAAATATTTATATCCCACTTATCTCCAAACCTAGGCAGCAAACAATCTTACCATACACAATTAACTTCAAGAATAATACATAAAACTGACAGACAAATACAATGATCAAAAAGTAATTAAAATACCACTGAATAACATTCATAATGCCTCTCTTCAATTTAGGCAAATGCGTTTTGAAAGAAATAAGTCCTCAACTGCTACCTAGGGGGCCCTTTTACTAAGCCGCGTAAGCATCTACGCGTGCCCAATGCGTGTCAAACTGGAGTTACCACCCAGTTACGACATGGTTCTTGCGGTAATTTCATTTTTCAGCGCACCTTATTAAAAGAACCCCTAAATGCCAGTAAACGTGAAGTAGAACGCAAGCTATCCGGCAGGGCAATCCACAATATTGAGCTGGCTACCATAAAAAGCGAGGGCCAATATTCAAAGCAATGTAAGCAGGCGAGAGACACTCCTGACCACTTAAATCATTTTGATCGTGCTGGCCACTGATATTCAGCGTCACTTTACAACTTCTTCCAGATGTTCTTATCCAGGCAGCAATTCTTTGAGATAATTCCCCCATCTGAATAAAGTTAGGTTTTTTGAAGTCTAGAACCTTCACTTTTGAGTGAACCCTCACCACACCTATCTTAATATTAAACCACACCATCTGGTAGTCACTGTAACCAGTGTGTTTGCAAATGCCAGGCAAATCTTCAGGGGTGGGGTGATCACTGAGGGACCCTGGCCCCCTGCAACCAGTCACAGAATCTATGACAAGGCAGAATCGGTGTGTAGGGCCTGAGCTCTTTCATTAAAACTTGGGGACCATGGGTCAATTTTAGCAGTCAATGGAAAAGGTGCTGGTACTCAGTACCCCCAAGTACCCCCTCAAAAAAAGCCCTGACTATAACATCAGAAACCCTCTCCCCATTAGTAAGAGGGGCCCATAGTACAGTCATGCTTACAATTTTTCATTGCATCACTGGTGAAACGTTTTTCTTAGTATAGTCATGCTTACATCTTTCATTACATCACTGTTCACATTTTTTGCCATCCTCACTATCACCTTCCAGTTACTTCAATTTATTTTTCTTGCTGCTCACACTGTCACTTATATTTTGGACAAAAGTTAGTTTACACCAACATTTTTTTATTTATTGTGTCACATATGATTGTTTTTTCAATATCTGTTCATTGCAATTTTGCTTATCTAATAGTTTGGACCCATGAGGAAGGCTTATTGTCGAAATACATCATCCTGCATTGTCTAATTGAAGAATAAAGCTTTCTATGTTTTTAAGACATTGGACTTCTGGACTTCTTGGGACTAGTTCTTCAGAGTCGTCTACTCTCTGTTTATTGGTTCTATTTCATAAGTACGTCATATATCCCTAGTCTACGTACTTTTGGAAAGTCACAAAGAACACAGAGAAGATGACAGAAGAATATAGTTTTTAGACAATGTTTAAAAAGTCCAAATTTATTGTGTAGCTCAAAAGACTCAAAAATTCCAGCTCGATTGTGTAGCTCAAAGGACTCGACATGGCCGTGTTTCAGCCAACCGGCCTGCCTCAGGAGTCTTTGCAGTCTTTTAAGATTGTCTATGGAAGAACCATGTGTCTGTCGATATACTACCAAATAAACACCTTGTGTATGAAATTTGATGCTCAAAAAGCAACGCCTTGCAAGATCGTTGCCTTCTCAGTGCTCAGAGAACAAAGATTTGCACAATCGGCAGTGAAGAGTCGCTTCCTCCAAAACGTAAAAAAAACCTTTTCACTCCACTCATGATTTTGTAGACCTCTACCTAGTGTGTTATTTCTAGTAAAAAAGGTGCCGGTACTCAAATGCTAGGCCACCCATCAGGGGTGGGGTGATCACTGAAGGACCCACCCCACAATAGCCAGGCCCCCTGCAACCAGTCACAGAATCTATGACAAGGCAGAATCTTTCATTAAAACTTGGGGTCCATGGGTCAATTTTAGCAGACAGTGGAAAAGGTGCCGGTACTCAGTACCTCCAAGTACCCCCTCAAACAAAGCCCTGCCTCTACCCCATCTTCCCTCAGCCTACTTGTTTCCAAGCAAAGATCCCTAACCTTTTTAGTCTTGGTGTGTTACTTGATCTGATATCACCTTTTGATAGCCAGGTTAACTCAATAACTAAAAAATAAAAGAATTTTTAGAAATTGAGACAATTATAAAGAATATGGAAATATCTTTCTTTTAATCAGAATTGTTCAAGCTCTCATAATAAGTTGATTTGATTATTGTAATTTGCTTTTGTAGGGTGTTCCAAATTATTATATCAACTAGTAAAAAAGGCCCATTTCTGAGACCAATGAAATGGGCGCTAGCAAGGTTTTCAGCGGAGTGTGTATGTTTGAGAGAGTGTGTGTGAGAGTGACTGTGAGAGACAGAGTGAATGTGCGAGTGTGGGTGCATGTGACATAGTTTGAGGCTGTCTGTGTGAGAGTGTGTGTGTGTGTGAAAGAATGAGAGTGTGCGGCAGGGACCCCCCCTCCATCAAGGTGTTTTGGAAAAGAAGCAGGAGATCCCAAGGGGTCACGTTGTGACGCGAGGGCGGGGCAGACACTCATGGTGAAAAAGCGATCTACACCATGACACATTTAGAATGTTGGGAAACTTGAGGCTTCATTAGAATGTTGGAGGTGCGTTTTATATAGAGAGATGGTTACTGACACTTGAAAATATATCAGCTAGGTTGATTTGTGGGAGAGCTCAACTCCTCTCCTCAGACAGCTCATTGGCTCCCTACTGAAGTGTGGACATTATTCAAATTATGTATGCTAATATTTGCTGTTACTCCTGGACTAGCATACAACGGTGAAAGTACACAGCAAAGCAATCCAGAAAAGAAGCACAAAATAGCTCTCAAGAAAAGGTACAAGTGTGCTTTATTTATGACCCAACAAGGGCCGTGTTTCGGCATAAAACAACGTCTACCTCAGGGGTCAATTCAACAAGACAGCACAACTAATATAAGCTGTGGCTTAAAAGGTAATACTCAAGACAGTAATTGATCCGCTTTTAGAATATTGAAACATCAACTTGATGCGGTAGAAACTGCCATGAAAGCCACGAATCAGTCCACAATTCCAGGAATAACATGTATAGAATGTTTGTACGTTTGGGAAGCTCGCCAGGTGCCCTACCCATCTTCAAATCCTTGCTCAAAGCCCACCTCTTCAATGTTGCCTTCGGCACCTAACCTGATACCTCTCAAGGAACCTAGACTGCCCCAATTTGACTGCCACTACTTGATTGTCTGTACTACTACTACTACTACTACTATTTAGCATTTCTATAGCGCTACAAGGCATACGCAGCGCTGCACAAACATAGAAGAAAGACAGTCCCTGCTCAAAGAGCTTACAATCTAATAGACAAAAAATAAATAAAGTAAGCAAATCAAATCAATTAATGTGAACGGGAAGGAAGAGAGGAGGGTAGGTGGAGGCGAGTGGTTACAAGTGGTTACGAGTCAAAAGCAATGTTAAAGAGGTGGGCTTTCAGTCTAGATTTAAAGGTGGCCAAGGATGGGGCAAGACGTAGGGGCTCAGGAAGTTTATTCCAGGCGTAGGGTGCAGCGAGACAGAAGGCGCGAATTCTGGAGTTGGCAGTAGTGGAGAAGGGAACAGATAAGAAGGATTTATCCATGGAGCGGAGTGCACGGGAAGGGGTGTAGGGAAGGACGAGTGTGGAGAGATACTGGGGAGCAGCAGATTGAATACATTTATAGGTTAGTAGAAGAAGTTTGAACAGGATGCGAAAACGGATAGGGAGCCAGTGAAGGGTCTTGAGGAGAGGGGTAGTATGAGTAAAGCGACCCTGGCGGAAGATGAGACGGGCAGCAGAGTTTTGAACCGACTGGAGAGGGGAGAGGTGACTAAGTGGGAGGCCAGCAAGAAGCAGATTGCAGTAGTCTAAACGAGAGGTGACAAGGGTGTGGATGAGGGTTTTGGTAGAGTGCTCGGAAAGAAAGGGGCGGATTTTGCGGATGTTGTAAAGAAAGAAACGACAGGTTTTGGCGGTCTGCTGGATATGAGCAGAGAAGGAGAGAGAAGAGTCAAAGATGACCCCAAGGTTTCGAGCTGAGGAGACAGGGAGAATGAGAGAGCCATCAACAGAAATAGAAAACGGGGGGAGCGGGGAGGTGGGTTTGGGGGGGAAAATGAGAAGCTCGGTTTTGGTCATATTTAATTTCAGGTGGCGTTGAGACATCCAGGCAGCAATGTCAGACAAGCACGCTGAAACTTTGGTTTGGATGCAAGGTGAGATATCAGGGGTAGAAAGGTAGATTTGGGAGTCATCAGCATAGAGATGGTAGGAAAAGCCATGGGATGAGATTAATGAACCAAGGGAAGAAGTGTAGATAGAAAAGAGGAGGGGACCAAGAACAGAACCCTGAGGTACGCCGACAGGCAGAGGGATAGAAGTAGAAGAGGATCCACCAGAGTGAACACTAAAGGTGCGGAGGGAGAGGTAGGAAGAGAACCAGGAAAGGACAGAGCCCTGGAATCCAAGTGAGGACAGGGTATCGAGAAGTATGCTGTGATCGACAGTGTCAAAAGCAGCGGAAAGATCAAGAAGAATGAGGATGGAATATTGACCTCTGGATTTAGCCAGTAATAGGTCATTGGAGACTTTAGTAAGCGCAGTTTCGGTTGAGTGGAGAGGGCGAAAACCAGATTGTAATGGGTCAAGAATAGCATGTGAGGAGAGAAAATCAAGGCAGCGGCGGTGAACAGCACGCTCAAGTAATTTGGAGAGAAAAGGAAGGAGGGAGATTGGTCGGTAATTAGAGGGACAAGTAAGCTCTCAGAGCAGGGACTGTCCTTCTATGTTATATTGTACAGCGCTGCGTAACCCTAGTAGCGCTTTAGAAATGTCAAATAGTAGTAGTAGTAGGATGCTGGGCTCGATGGACCCTTGGTCTTTTCCCAGTTTGGCATTACTTATGTACGTCTATAATGTTGTTTTCTTCATTAAGGAAAAGCCTTTGCTGTGAAAGTCAGTTAATACTTAACCTTCTCTCGATGTCCCGGGTGAATCATAAACGTGTACACACTCCGTTCCTCTCTTATCCGATAGATTGGAATTAAATTATATAAGATTTAGGAAGAACTTGAAAACCTACTTATTAACTTATTACTTAAGCGACTGATTTCGATGGAATTCTAATTCTGTAACTTCCACACTAAATCTGGAAGGTCATTGCGGGGTATAAATAGAGTTGCAATTATAATTGCAATTGTAGTCTTTTCTCATAGGCAAGTCCTTCTGGGCCCTTTAGCTAGGGGAGATGTCCCTGAGGTGCAGCTCCAGGGCACCTGGTTCTAGTTGGGCCCATTGCAGCAACAGACTTCAGCTCATTGGAGGTACATTTCGGCCTGCTTTCTAAACCCTGGAGTTGCCCCTTTCTGAGCTCCTGCATCATGTGATCTACAGAAGACTAATGTGCATCAGAGCCCTTCTCATTCACCTTTGGCCTTTCCAGTCTGTGAGTCACGGCTCATTTATCTTGACAGAGGAGGCACAACATCTCAGAACGTGGTGGGTAGAAGACATTGAGTAGGAAGGAGATCCATGGTGTGCTGTTAAACACTGAACGGATTAATAATATAGCTATCACCAGGTTAGCCCATAGAGTTGCACTGATAGCTTGGGGATTGGGCTTTGGAGAGCTGAGAACAAAAGCGTCTGATCTTGTGACATTGTTGTATTTTATGACCCTGCTCTGTATGATCAGTGCTAAAAGAATCTCACTGAAGTCCTGCAAAGTGTTCCCATTATGGCAATAACGCATTACAAAAAAAGGATTGAGTTTCACAGAAGTTAGCTTCTAGCTATGGTTTATTACCTCATTTGAAATTTAACACATTGATTTTATATTATTTTTATTTTTTTTAGCTGGGGTATTCCTACGATATCTAGGCGTCTGGAGCTGACAGTGTAAAAAAATCATATAATGATGAATGTCTACATATCTTCCTGATGTGAGGTTTGTTTTCAGGTAATAGAATTAAACAGGGGGGTTTTTTTTGACCTGGCAGTTTTCTCTGCTTCGTTATAGATCCAGCTCATTCAGAATGGGAGCTGCAATCTGGTGCTATGGACCTTTGTTTACAATTGGTCAGGGTTTTTTTTTCTCTGTTCGGTATCTCTGCCCCCAGCAAACCGAGGGGCCCTTGTACTAAGCTGCGTTAGAGTCTACGCACGCGGAAATGGAGTTACCGCCCGACTGCTGTGTGGCTCTTGCGGTAATTTAATTTTCAGTGCGCGTCTGATATGTGCATCTGAAAAATATTTTTTTTATTTTCAGGCGCACGTAACGGACATGCGCCAAGTGGCATTTGATGCGCGTAGGTCATCACCGCCCGGATTCTTTACCGCTATGTCAATAGCTGGCGGTAAGGTCTCAGACCCAAAATGGACAACTAGCAATTGTGATTTTGCCGCACGTTCATTTTCGGCAATAAAGGCCTTTTTTTACAGGCGCGCTGAAAAATGGACCTGTGCGCGTCCGATATACATGCCTACAACAGTGCAGGCCATTATTTTGGTGCACCTTAGTAAAAGGACCCCTCAGTGTGGAGTGGAGGAGTGGCCTAGTGGTTAGAGTGGTGGACTTTGGTCCTGAGAAACTGAGTTCAATTCCCAGCAGAGGCAGCTCCTTGTGACTCTGGGCAAGTCACTTAAACCTCCATTGCCCCATGTAAGCCGCATTGAGCCTGCCATGAGTGGGAAAGCGTGGGGTGCAAATGTAACAAAAAAAATAGCACTTCCTTGCCCATTTCCTGCTGCTGGCATGCCTCCTCCACAATAAATAGTATGCAGTTAACGTACAAATGGTAAAATTAATGCAAAGCAATTTAACGCATCCTTTTTAGGCCTTTGTCCCCATTTTAATGTGCTTTAGCGTGTAACATGGTTTAGTAAAAAATCTCCTTTGTTATTAGAATGAAAACCCTGGGGGTGGGGCCATTCTGGAACCCTGAATTGATGGGCACTGAATCTGGCCAGTAGGTGTCACCCTTAAGCAATGGCTAAGGCTTCCTCCTCCCAAGGAGCTATGAATACTGCCTCTACAGCAGGGGCATAGCCAGACACCCACCTATGGGTATACCTGAGCCCAAAGCGGGTGGGCACAACAACCCCACCCCCTCCTGCCAGGCATCCCTTCCTTTCCTTCCCTCCAAGCGATCAGG
Organism: Microcaecilia unicolor; assembly: GCF_901765095.1. Taxonomy (NCBI): domain Eukaryota; kingdom Metazoa; phylum Chordata; class Amphibia; order Gymnophiona; family Siphonopidae; genus Microcaecilia; species Microcaecilia unicolor. Next base: position 335,446,968 of record NC_044036.1, on the reverse strand, counting down.
TATCTCTCAACTCCATTCCGCCACACCCCCCTCCACCCCGGGTACCTTTGCTGGCAGTAATTAATACTTGCACTGGCCCCGAGCAGTCCCTCAGACACAACTTCCTGTTTCTGCATTGGCGGAACCAGGTCAGAGGGAGGCAGGGGACTGGCACGAGCAGCAGGGAGTCGCTTCTTACTGCTGGCGAAAAACTGAAGGCTTTAAAAGGTACCAGGGACAGTGGAGTTGAGAGATGCCAGATCACTTTGGGGGGGAGGGGGGAGGTGAGGGAGAGATGCCCAGAGTCTTCTGTTGGCGAGGCTTGGGGATCCCCACCAGCCACATTACAGCTGTGTCCCTCCTGGGTGGACCTGAATCCAAATTCGTCCTGTGCCCACCTGGACACACTGCTTTGCAGCATCCCCGACACAGATGACCTATGGGGTGGAAGCACCAATTTGGGCCTCAAATCTAGGAAGCGCCAATTTGGGGCTCAAATCAGGAAGTATTTTTTCACGGAGAGAGTAGTGGATGCTTGGAATGCCCTCCCGCGGGAGGTGGTGGAAATGAAAACGGTAACAGAATTCAAACACGCGTGGGACAAACATAAAGGAATCCTGTTCAGAAGGAATGGATCCTAAGGAGCTTAGCAGAGATTGGGTGGCAGAGCTGGTGGCGGGAGGCGGGGATAGTGCTGGGCAGACTTATATGGTCTGTGCCAGAGCCGGTGGTGGGAGGCGGGGCTGGTGGTTGGGAGGCGGGGATAGTGCTGGGCAGACTTATATGGTCTGTGGCAGAGCCGGTGGTGGGAGGCGGGGCTGGTGGTTGGGAGGCGGGGATAGTGCTGGGCAGACTTATATGGTCTGTGCCAGAGCCGGTGGTGGGAGGCGGGGCTGGTGGTTGGGAGGCGGGGATAGTACTGGGCAGACTTATATGGTCTGTGGCAGAGCCGGTGGTGGGAGGCGAGGCTGGTGGTTGGGAGGCGGGGATAGTGCTGGGCAGACTTATACGGTTTGTGCCCTGAAGAGAACAGGTACAAATCAAGGTAGGGTATACACAAAAAGTAGCACATATGAGTTTGTCTTGTTGGGCAGACTGGATGGACCATGCAGGTCTTTTTCTCGCCATCATTTACTATGTTACTATGTTACATGTCAGTACACAGCACTGTACCATCAAGTCACAAGGACAGGCAAAGGGGCCTATTAAATTGGAATGGAGTCTCCCTAGTCTTCCCTTCACTCTCATATTACGGCTCTCAGTAGCATGTTTTTTAAGATATGTTTTCTTTGGAAGTTAAATAGAGGTTGTGGGGTAAAAGGTAGATGTAATGTTTACTAAATAAACGCCGAATTGTAAATCGTTACGCATAAGCAAGCTTACAACAAACTTTGGTCGTTGGGATGTTGTTAAAGAAAAGCAAGCCATGCAGAAATAATTAAGCAACGCCGATGAATCCCTGGGTTTAATAAAAGTACTTTCAGTAAAATGAAAAAAAAAAAAAGAGAGGATGACACAAAAATGGCAGTGTGGGTACTTGAAAAATAGGGTGAATGAATGAGGTGTAGCTTGGATTCCAGTCAGTCTGTTACTTGGTGCTAAATCAAACCAAGGAAGATCTGGCTTAGTGTGACTTTGTCCAAACCAATACCTAGTGCTAATGTTTACTCTGACTGGAAGTTATATTTTGAAAGTTCACAAACAGAAACATTGGTAGATGAAACTCAAAAGGTTCTGCAACCTTTGATGATGTTTCCAGTACAGATGGTTCTAGGGTAAACAGTCCTTTTGATTTCTTTGTAGCTACAGGAACAAGACCAAGACTTTGGGACCATCAGACTTAATTCCTGGTTATGAGAAAAGACTCAGAGTGTTCCACGTTCATGTTTATATTTATTCCAGCCTGTCACGTGCCCTTTGGTTCTGAATGAGGAAGATATGCTTCAGCGGCGTAAGACTTCGGCGGGAAGGGGGTCCAGAGCCCGAGGTGAGGGGGGCACATTTTAGCCCCCCCCCCTTGGTGCCGCCGAGCCCCCCTGCTATTGCCGACCCCGCCGCCGCCGCCACCACCAACTTTGCCCCCCCCCCGACGATGACCCTCTGGACCCCCCTCCTGCCGCCAACCCGCCGTTGCCTACCTTTGCTGGCGGGGGACCCCAACTCCTGCCAGCCGAGGCCCTCTTCTTTCCGCAAAAGGCTTCCTTCTGTTTCTGACATCCTGCACGTTGTACGTGCAGGACGTCAGAAACAGAAGGAAGCCTTTTGCGGAAAGAAGAGGATCTCGGCAGGTGGGGGTTGGGGTCCCCCGCCAGCAAAGGCAGGCGACGGCGGGAGGGGGGGTCGAGAGGGTCGTCAGCAGGGGATCCAGGGCCAAATCTACGGGGGCCCAGGCCCCCCAGTCCCCACATAGCTAAGGCACTGATAAGCATGCCTATCAGAACTAAGGGGTCCTTTTACTAAGGTGTGCTGGAAAATGGCCTGCACGTGTTTTGGGTGCGCGCAGGTCCATTTCTCAGCGCGTCTGCAAAAAAAAAACCTTTTAAAAATTGTTGTCGAAAATGGACGTGTGGCAAAATCAAAATTGGCACGTGTCCACTTGGGGTTTGAGACCTTACTGCCAGCCAATGACCTAGCGTTAAAGACTTGTGCAGTAATGACCTACGTGCATCAAATGCCACTTGGCACACGTCCAGTACACGTGTCCAACAATAGAAATGATTTTTTGGACGCTCATATCAGACGTGCGCCAAAAATGAAATTACCGCAAGAGCCACGCAGTAGCCGGGTGGTAACTCCATTTTGGTGTGCATTGGGCGCATGTAGACGCTTACGCGGCTTAGTCAAAGGGCCCCCAATATGATGCATTTCATAGTATCATTCATGCAGGAAGAGTGGCCCATGATTCTACTTTGCATCTGATGACCCAAATAGTTAGACTTCAAACAAGGGGCAGGCACAGAAGGCAGGAAAACCTCCACGTAGACGATGCAATCAAACAAAAATACAGGCTGGGAAACAGGAGATTCAGCACAGGGAGCAATGATTAAAAGATGCTTTAGTCAGTACTTGGGCAAAAGAACCCGGCACGTTCCTTGTTTTGGCGCAATCAAACGCCTGCTTCAGGGGTCACGTAAATATTCAAGCAATACCTGAACTAACTAAATTACCCAAAGAACTCTTGCCCAAGTAGTGAATAAAGCATCTTTTAAGCACCGTTTGCTGAGTTGGATCACCTGTTTGCCAGCCTTGACTTCAAACAAGGAACATAAGATAATGCATTTAGGGTCCCTTTTTTCTAAGTCGCATAGAGGGGCATAATCGAACGGGGACGCCCATCTATAAGGGCACCCATCTCTAAGGACGACCATGTTAAGGGGCGGCCCAACCGTATTATCAAAACAAGATGGGCGGCCATCTTTCGTTTCGATAATAGGGTCGGGGACGGCCAAATCTCAACATTTGGGTTGACCTTAGAGATGGCCGCCCTTAGGGATGGCCAACATTGGTTTTGGCCAATAATGGAAACTAAGAAGGCCCATCTCAAAACCGGCCAAATCCAAGCCATTTGGTCGTGGGAGGAGCCAGCATTTGTAGTGCACTGGTCCCCCTCACATGCCAGGACACCAACCGGGCACCCTAGGGGGCACTGCAGCGGACTTCACAAATTGCTCCCAGATGCATAGCTCCTTTAACTTGGGTGCTGAGCCTCCTCCAAAAAACCCCAAAACCCACTCCCCACAACTGTACACCACTACCATAGCCCTTAGGGATGAAGGGGGGCACCTAGATGTGGGTACAGTGGGTTTCGGGTGGGTTTTGAAGGGCTCCCATTTACCACCACAAGTGTAACAGGTAGAGGGGGATGGGCCTGGGTCCGCCTGCCTGAAGTGCACTGCAGTACCCATTAAAACTGCTCCAGGGACCTGCACATTGCTGTGATGGAGCTGGGTATGGCATTTGAGGCTGGCAAAAAAATGTTTTTAAATTTGTTTTTTTGGGTGGGAGGGGGTTGGTGACTACTGGGGGAATAAGGGGAGGTCATCCCTGATTCCCTCCGGTGGTCATCTGCTCAGTTCGGGCACCTTTTCAAGGCTTGGTCGTGAACAAAAAAGGACCAAGTAAAGTCGGCCAAATGCTCGTCAGGGATGCCCTTCTTTTTTCCATTATCGGCCGAGGACGGCCATCTCTTAACCATGCCCCCATCCTGCCTTCGGTACACTGCCGACATGCCCCCTTGAACTTTGGCCGTCCCTGCGACGGAAAGCAGTTGAAGCTGCCCAAAATCGACTTTCGATTATGCCAATTTGGGCACCCTTAGAAGGATGCCCATCTCCCGATTTGTGTCGGAAGATGGCCGCCCCTTCTCCTTCGAAAATAAGCTGGATAGGCGCCTATGTGCACCCAACGTGCGTCAATTTGGAGTTACCGCCCAGCTAACGCGTGGCCCGTGTGGCAATTTCATTTTTCTTGCATGTGCCAGAAAATATATTTTATTTTCTGGTGCGCGGCGAAAAACGGGCGGTAACTCCGACTTGATGCATGTAGTCGAATACCGCATGGTTAACGTGAGAGACCTTACCACTAAGTCAATGGCTGGCGGTAAGGTTTCAGACCCAAAATGGACGGGCACCAATTTTTATTGGGCCGCGCGTCCATTTTCGGTAAAAAATTTAAGTGCCTTTTTTACAGGCACGTTGAAAAATGTATCTGTGTGCGCTCAAGGCACGTGCCTACACTAGCGCAGCCCATTTCTCAGCGCACCTTAGTAAAAGGACCCCTTAATTAAAAAGGATCAAAACAGTTTCATTTCGATTGACTTGACTAAAAAAAAACTCAATGAATACTGAAGAGAGAGTCTGCAGAGTATCTGCTATCTCATGAATCCCATTGCTCACCTGTATTCCTGGTGCTTCCGAAGACCACAAACAAAAAATTCAAGGAGGAGACGGATTCAAAACAAGAGTGAGGCTTTCAGCAACTGTCAGGTTGAAACCAGAATATACGTCAGGGTTTGTAGTAATAATACACTACATTTAGTAAACAACTAAAGGTAACAAAGACATTTTGTTCAATTTGTTTTGTGGATTTATGTAAAAGATATTAATGCAACTGATGCAGAGGGGCATTTAAAAAAAAAAAAAAAAAAAACATCCAAGCCAGAATTGGGACGATCTGCTCATAACTTCCAAAATGCCCGTCCATCTCACAGCCATTTTCAAACAGGATATAAACATCAGGATTTCCTGTTCAAAACTATGTAAGAAGGACGTTCTTGTTCTGAAAATGTCCGAAACGAACAGCCATTTTGCAAAAGAAAACGTCAAAAATATAAACACCAAAAAAGCAGGCACAAAAATGTCTGTCCGGCATAATTTGTACAAAAATGCCCAAACAGAGCCAGAGGTCCCTGAAGAGGCAGCCTAGTGGTCAGTGCAGTGGAATTTGAACAACAGGACCCGGGTACAAATCCCACATCAATTCCCTTATATGCTATTTTGAGCCCTCCAGGAACAGATAAAAACCTACGGTACCTAAAGGTCCACCACTACAATATCCATCATGCTTTGCAGGCGTCTTATAAATTCAGGCGCAGAGAAATTTCTACATTCCAGGAGGGCTCGCATATTTATACAGAAATAAACGAGTTAACATGGGAGTTACACCTAGGGTTTCGCGAGAAGAAGAGGGCCTCGGCTGGCGGGGGTTGGGGGTCCCCCGCCAGCAAAGGTAGGCAACGGCGGTGGGAGGGGAGGGTTGGCAGCGGGAGGGGGGGGTCGAGAAGGTCGGCAGCAGGGGCGGTCAAAGTTGTTCGCGGCAGGGGTCGGCAATGGCGGGGATCGGCAATGGCGGCGGGGGGGGGGGGCTAAAATGTGCCCCCTCACCTCGGGCCCTGGACCCCCTACCACCGAAGTCTGGCTATGCCCCTGGTATATACTATCATTCACTAATGCATACTGTCAGTAGACACACTATGGTGCACTGTTTGAGAGTTAGTTTGCACTATTGTGCAATAGTGACCTACTGATGATTTTGGCCCAAAGATGAAGAAAAATTAAAAAACCTGAACTAACCAAAATAAAATCCCATAAATTCCACAGGAAACGTAGGGGCCCTTTTACTAAAGCTACGCAAGTGTCTACGCGTGCCCAACGTGTGCCAAAATGGAGTTACGGTAATTAAAATTTTGGTGCTTTTCCGATATGCGCGTCCGAAAAGTAATCTTTAATTTCAGACGCACGTATTGGACCCATGCCAAGCGGCATTTGACACGCGTAGATCATTACTGCATGGTTACCGTGTGAGACTTTAACCGCTAGGTCAATGGCTGGCGGTCAGGTCTCAGACCCCAAATGGACACTCGCCAGTTTTGATTCCGCCGCACGTCCGTTTTCGGCAGAAATTTTTTAAAAAGGCCTCTTTTACAGCCACATTGAAAAATGGACCTGCGCGCGCCCCAAACCCGTGACCACACTACCGCAGGCCGTTTTTCAGCGCACCTTAGTAATAGGACCCCCTAAACAAAGTAAACCTTGGTTAGCACACCTCTATATTATAGCAACACTGGGCTTCCAGTAGCCACGGTTATAAGCATAATATTAATCAACGTGGTTGGAGCAGATACAGAGGGGAACAGATGAGACAAGGCGTCAGAGGTCAGGTAAAAGGCCGGTGTTGGTTTATGTTTATGCTTTTATGTCTTCATCTACTTAAGTGGTACGAAATCAGACAGGAAAACTGTTGGGAGAGATGGATCATGAACATTGGTCTTTAATCTTCTTTGCTCAGACTGCAGCTTTTAGTGGTGAGCTCCCCCTTCCCCCCAACTGAGCAGATCATTTTTACCACCTCTGTCTCTTCTTCCTGGCATGAGGTATTTTGTGCAGGGGACTAAATCTTCATCGATGTTCTGAAGCTAACGTTGCATCCCCTTAAAATTTACACTCCAGCCCATTCAGCCACGATCAGGGCGCAGACCGTAGAAGTCTGCCCAGCATTGGTTTTACTCTCCAATGACCGGCGTCGCCACCCAATGTCCGCTAAGATTTCATAGATCCATTCCTTCTAAACAGGATTCCTTTGTGTTTATCCCACGCATGTTTGAATTCCATTACCACAAAGGAATCCTGTTTAGAAGGAATGGATCTACGGAATCTTAGCGGAGATTGGGTGGCGACGCCTGTAATTGGAGATTAAAACCAACGCTGGGCAGACTTCTACGGTCTGCGCCCTGATCGTGGCTGAATAGAAAGGGATGGGCTGGAGTGTAAATTTTAAGGGAATGCAACGTTAGCTTCAGAACGTTTAGTACAGGAACAGTGCTGGGCGGACTTTTACGGTCTGTGCCCTGAGAAAGGCAGGGACAAATCAAACTTGGGTATAAAATATCTCATACCATGTAAAATGAGTTTATCTTGTTGGGCAGACTGGATGGACCGTTCAGGTCTTTATCTGCCGTCATTTACTATGTTACTCTTTGGGGTTCTACATGGAATGTTGCTACTAATTGGGATTCTGGAATCTTGTAACTCTTTAGGATTCCAGAATCTTCAGAACTTTTAGTACAAGACATCTACAGTCTGTGCCCTGAGAAAGGCAAGGACAAATCAAAGTATCTCATACCATGTAAAATGAGTTTATCTTGTTGGGCAGACTGGATGGACCGTTCAGGTCTTTTATCTGCCGTCATTTACTATGTTACTATGACGTACATCCAAGCAGGCAGGAAAGGACCTCCTGTACTGCATACTGAAGCTGGTATTTTTCAGAATACACCATCAACAGGAGCTGTGAATTATTATTTTCTTTCCTTTGCATTGTGTTAACCCACACTGGTTTAGCATTTTTTTTCAACATATTTCCTTCTCTTTCAAAATCTGGCAGAACTTTCCCTTCAGCTATGCAGTTCTCACTGTAATGAGCAGGTCCAGAGTGAAAATGTGTCAAGCCCTTTCAGTTCACAAACCACATTTAGAATTCCACAGGTTCATTCTCAGAGAATTACCACAATGTCACAAAGCTTTAACGTCACACCTATCAAAGCGGATTGCTACTTTGCTTAATACAATAGCTAATGGAAGTGAAAACTAAATTCCCCTAATTGTCAAGTCAGCTAGAGTTCGACTCACATTAAAACTGATGTGTTTTCAAACACTCTTATAAAAAGCAAATGTAAAACCAGAGAAATCTAAAATGGCACCACAGCTGCAGGAGATTGAAGGAAAACCTAGTCCCAAACTCCGACGGCATGTAATCGCTGTCCTTTTTCAGTTAGAATTGTGAGTAGGACCCCTGTTGACGGAGGTTATAGCTCTGTTGTTTTTGAGGGGACGAGTAATCCAATCAAAAATCAGATCATGAGTTTAGGTGTTATTGTTGATTCGCAGTTGGCAATGCAGACTCAAGTGTCTAAGGGGCACTTGTGCTGGTGTAAGCGCATGTTTTGCACGTACACTGGTCTGTTTCCTCAGACTGCCCAAAACATGGCAGCCAGACTTATTTTTGGAAAAGAACAAACTCATAAAAAAAACTCCAGACCACCCAAAATACAGCAGCCAGGCTGATATTCAGCAAAACACGCTTCGAAAGTGCCAAACCCCTCCGAGAAAAGTTGCATTGGCTCCCAATCAAAGAACGGATCATCTTCAAAATCTGCACCTTAGTCCACAAAATCATGTACGGCATAGTCCCAGGATACATGACAGACCTTATAGACTTACCAATAAGAAACAAAGTCAGATCGTCAAGATCCTACCTAAACCTACACTACCCAAATTGCAAAGGACTGAAATACAAAACAACTTACGCAGCCGGCTTCTCCTACATAAGCGCACAACTACGGAATGGGCTCCCAAAAGCTGTGAAAACAATCCACGACCACGTGAACGTCAGGAAATCACTAAAAACCAACCTCTTCAAAAAAGAGGGGGGTGATGGGGAGTGGGGGTGACGGGGTGTGTGACAGGGTGGAGGGGAAAATGTGACAGGGGGGCGGAGCGAGGGCATGAAAGGGGGCGAGGTGTGTGGTAGGGGCGGGGCATGTGTCCTCCTTTTTGGGGGACAAAATATGGTAACCCTACACTTGCATCTCTACAGCCGCTATGCTATAAAGATGCACGTGTAAACTTTTCCATGCAGATCCAAAGGTGGGGCAAGGACATGGGTGGTGGGTCAAGGGATTTGCAGGCAGTGTTACAGAATAAGGGCAATCCGTGTCTAATGTAGACGTGAGGGCTTGCACTAGGTTTGAGCGTGGATCCCGTGCCAAACAGTGCTCAGCTTGGAGCACCGTTTATAGAATAACACTTTGTGCTCATTTGTCAGCACTGAGTTTTTGGCGTCATATTTATTTATTTATCTATTTATTTGTCTCATTTGTATCCCACATTTTCCCACCTATTTGCAGGCTCAATGTGGCTTATATAATACCATAAAGGCATTCGCCTAGTCCGGTAGAGAAACAAATACAAGGTGATAAAGTCGATTATAGATACATGTGTTTCAGGTACAATGGGGACAGAGGAGAGGAAGGTAATTAGTGTCCATTACTATGGGGATCGAGGAGAGGAGATTTTGTAGTGTTGAATACGATCTTTGGTTTTACTGTGTTGTAGTGTGTAGGTGGTTATGCTGGGTCGGTTGGGTATGTCTCTTTGAACAAGTTGGTTTTTAATGCTTTCCTGAAGTTTAGGTGGTCATGTGTTGTTTTCACAGCTTTGGGTAGTGCGTTCCATAGTTGGGTGCTTATGTAGGAGAAGCTGGATGCATAGACTGCTTTGTATTTAAGTCCTTTCCAAATTCACAATTCGCAAGTATGATTCTCTCACAGATGACTCACTTTACAGAGGATAAAGCTTCAGATACTTGGCTCTAGTGTATATAACTCTAGCCTGAACCGAGTCGCTCAGCGTTCACTTCAAAAGATATTTCTCTTATATCTAAGTGAAGAACAACTGGCGAGTATCCTCATAAGCCGGACATCTCAGTCTGTGAAGACTATAATTTCTACTAGGCAAACAACCCCTTTATATAAGGGAGTACTTAGCTGCTGTTCGATGTGAGTTCTCAGTGGGTACGCCCAACAGCGAGCTCAGAGATACAGATGGGTTCTGCTCCTTAAGAAGCGTTTTAGCGAAACAGGAGCTCGCTGTTGGGCGTACCCACTGAGAACTCACATCGAACAGCAGCTAAGTACTCCCTTATATAAAGGGGTTGTTTGCCTAGTAGAAATGATAGGCTTCTGGATTATTAATTTCTTATGATATATTTCTAATTTTTATGATGCTTTTCCAATCAAGAAGTTTTCTTGTAAATTTGATTAAACTGAATAAATAAAAATTAAAAAATAAATTATAGGCGATGCATCCGGCTGCAGCCATCCGACCCACCGTGCCCATCGCACCCACCTTCGCATTGGTTTGGCGGCGGGGGCCCCGTAATCCCGCCACCACAAGTCCTGTGTGCTGACTACGGCGTCATCGTCGGCTTTGGTAGCTGTGCAGGGGGGAGTTCTGTGCGTCTGACGTCATGCACGTGCAGGACGTCAGATGCACAGAAGCCCTGCCTCCACAGGCTAGGAACGCCAAAGATGACACCGTAGTGAGCAGACAGGGCTTGTGCTGGTGGGGTTTTGGGTCCCCCGCCGGCAAAGCAACGCGAAGGTGGGTGTCTCAGGAGGGGGTTGTTGCGGGGGGGGGGGGGGGTGCTGGAGATCCTTGTGTTCAGCTGCAGCTTTAGGGGGGAGGTCTACGAATCTGTGGGCGGGGCTTGTATTTTTTGAGGTTTGGTGCACGGGGAGGGGGTGGTGTTTGATGTGGGAACAGCTTGAATGTTTTGAGGTTTGGTGCGGGGGGGGGAGGGGTGTTGGATGTGGGAACAGTGGTCTCCGGAGTCATCTGCACTCCGGAGCTTTGGAGGTGCGTCCCCTTTCCGCGGGTGGGTTGGCAGGGGGAGGAGTAGGGAAACACGCTCCGCGTGTTTCCCTACTCCTACTCCTCCTCCCCCTGCGTGGGTGCGAACCGTTTGTTTAGTTGAGTTTTTTTTCCTGCCCTCGACGTCATGACGTTTGACGCGAGGGCGGGGTACGGGTCAGTGGGGTGGCTTCACCACCATGAATCCACTAACCGTTCTGGGAGACTGACTGACTTCAGTGACGTCAGTGTCCTCAGAACGTTGAGGTTGCTTTTTATTATAGTAGATAATATCACAAGAGTCCTTGTGACTCACTTTCTGCCTTTTAGCCAATCAGAGAGCTCGTTTAGTAAAATTCTATTTTGCTTTCTGCTTGCTGTCACTTTTCTTCAGCAGTGTCCAATATCAGTTTGAATTGTCCTAGTTTTATATCCTGGGATCTTTCTTCATTTATTACAGCAATTAGAGCAGGGGCGTAGTTAGACAACAGATTTTGGGTGGGCCTAGACAAGAAGTGGGTGGGCACCAAATGTTCTCCCCTTCACCCACCACCAAAAAAAAAAAAATCTCAGCTTGCGGGGAAAATGCTTCTTTCCACCTTAGCAGTCTGCAGCAGGCACGCGCGGAAAACTGAGCATGCGCAGGTGCTGGTAGCGTGGAGAATAGCGTTTTCATTACCATCAGGGGGAAGTCTTCAGCTGGCGGAGCTTGGGATCTCCACCTGCTACCGCTAATATGTGTGCTACTGTTGGGTGGGACTGATCCCTAATTGGGTGGGTCCCGGCCCACCCAGACCCACCAGCGTTTTCATTACGATCAGGGGGAAGTCTTCAGCTGGTGGAGACCTGCTACCGCTAATATGTGTGCTGCTGTTGGGTGGGACTGATCCCTAATTGGGTGGGTCCCGGCCCACCCAGGCCCACCAGCGTTTTCATTACCATCAGGGGGCAGTCTTCAGCTGGCGGAGCTTGGGATCTCCACCTGCTACCGCTAATATGTGTGCTACTGTTGGGTGGGACTGATCCCTAATTGGGTGGGTCCCGGCCCACCCAGACCCACCAGCGTTTTCATTACGATCAGGGGGAAGTCTTCAGCTGGTGGAGACCTGCTACCGCTAATATGTGTGCTGCTGTTGGGTGGGACTGATCCCTAATTGGGTGGGTCCCGGCCCACCCAGGCCCAACTATGGCTACGCCACTGAATTAGAGTAGTTTAGAACTGTTTTTGCTAATTGCCTTTTTTTTTCATTAACACCTAATGCCATTTAATTGATAAGGATTGTGCGATGTGCCTCTTAGAAATCTCACAAACTTTGCATCAACCTTTTAATAACATTTCCTTTTACTAAGGTGCGCCGAAACAATGGCCTGCGCTGGCGTAGATGCATGTATTGGACATGCGCAGATCCATTTTTCAGCGCACTTGCAAAAAAAGGCCTTTTGGGGGGGGGGGGGGCAAAACTGGACTTGCGGCAAAATGAAAATTGGTGCATGTTAGTTTTGGGCCTGAGACCTTACCGCCACCCATTGACTTAGCGGTGAGGTCTCACGTGTTACCCGGGCAGCAATCAGCAGCGCACATACAATGCTGATTACCACCCGGTTAGCACCGCATGCCTGAAATTTTCTGGGGCACATAGTGGGAGCGTGTATAAAATGAAATTACTACCCGGGCCACGCAGTAGCCAGGCGGCCAGTTCAAAATCGATGCGCATAGGGCCCCTTTGGAATTAATAACCTGATAAGCAGATTCTCCTTCAGGTGTAGCACCTTCCAGGTTCTGCCTTTTAAATTATTCTCACATCCTATGCAGAAACACGTCTGATCTGTCACTCATCCATTTCTATTTTTACCTTCATGGAAATAGTGAATTAATATATGTTAAAACAAATTTCACATTGAAAAAATAAATGTCTAACAGCCCTGCAAGGAAAAAAAATAACCCCCTCTGGCTCTTCAGTGTCAAAGTACCGTATTCGTAATTTTAATTTGTGAATTCAAAATTGTCCAAAACAATGGTTAAATAAAGTTTCCTAAGCAAACAGCAATGAAGTCATGGCCCCAGGAAACCAGAGCCGACTGCCAAGTACCAGATGAGCGAGGTGAACCAGGTAATATTTGAAACGGATTCCTGCACTCTGATTCAAGTTTTGTGAGCTGCCCTCTCTCTCTCTCTCTCTCTCTCACACACACACACACACACACACACACTATCAACTCACTCAAAGGCATTATGATTTTATTGAGTTACCAAGAAAAGGTCATAGTTCTCACGATTAAATCCACAGAATTTGTTTTAAGAGCTGATACGTTCATTGGTTTGTGAGCTCTGAGGCTATTGATGTAACCTCCCATCGTGCCTTGGGAAATCTTGTTTGGGAAAGACAAAACAGTGTGTGATTCATTGCTGGACTAGGATAAGGAAAGATTGAGTTGGCAAGTGGCATCTCATATAGGAAAGACCATGGGAAATCTCTCTTTATAGGCTCAAATTGAAACTAGCAGCATCATCGTTTCAAACAGGATTCTGGGCTTGATGGACCTTTGGTCTGTCCCAGTGTGGCAATACTTATGTACTTATGTAATTTGAAATCAGAAGATTTTCAGCTTTCTATTCCCTGTACATAGACTTAAAATATGGAACTCTCTACCTATTGCCATCAGAACAGAAAACAGCTACCTTAGCTTCAGAAAGAGGCTAAAAACCTTTCTCTTCCCAAAGGCTGCTTCGTAAAAATCCATTGACTTCTACCTCCTAATATCATCCATTATCCTTTCCTTAGGGATCCTTTTGCTGAGGTGCGCCAAAAAGTGGCCTACGCTGGTATAGATGCGTGTACTGGAAATGTGCAGATCCATTTTTCAGCGCACCTGAAAAAAAGACCTTTTTTTTTTTTGCTGAAAATGGACGTGCAGCAAAATGAAAATTTAGGGCCTGAGACCTTATTGCCACCCATTCACTTAGTGGTAAGGTCTTACACGTTAACCAGGCAGTAATCATCAGCGCACATACAATGCCGATTACTGCCTGGTTAGCACTGCGTGTCGAAAAATAAAATATATTTTCCGGCGCACATAAAAAATGAAATTACCACCTGGGCCATGCGATAGCTGGGCGGTAGTTCTGAAATGGCATGTGTTGGGACGCACAGGTGCCTACACGGCTTAGTAAAAGGGTCCCTTAATGTTTTTGGTCTCGTGCATTATACCAGTGGTCTCTAATTGTTCTCATACCTCACACTCCAGGAGAATCCATGTGTGGCGGAGAACGCGAATGCCCCACGGAAAAAGATCACAAGGTGTGAGAAGAAAAGTGGGACGTTTGACCACGGATACCAAAAGACTGGAGTGATGGATGCTTCTAAATAAACATTTATTAATTAAAAAAGACTCAGAGTCCCACTGATCTTCTCAAACATGCCAAACCCCTCAGAGAAAAACTGCACTGGATACCAATCAAAGAACGTATCACCTTCAAAATCTGCACCCTGGTCCACAAGATTATCTACGGTGAAGTCCCAGGATATATGACAGACCTCATAGACCTACCAACCAGAAACAGAACCGGATCATCACAAACATACCTAAACCTCCACTACCTAAACTGCAAAGGACTCAAATACAATGAGGGGCATAATCGAACGTGAACGCCCATCTCCATGGGCGTCTATCTCCGAGAACGGGTACGTGAAGGGGCGGGACAGACCATATTTAAAAAAAAAAATGGGCATCCATCTTTTTTTTCGATAATACGATTTGTGCCAGGCAAATGCATCGGATTTGTGCGGATTTGAGCGAGGCGGTTTCGCAGCTCTAAAAAGAACAAATCCAAGGCATTTGGTTGTGGGAGGGGCCAGGATTCGTAGTGCACTGGTCCCCCTCACATGCCAGGACACCAACGGGGCACCCTAGGGGGCACTTGTAAAAATTAAAAAAAAAAGTAATATACCTCCCAAGTCCATAGCTCCCTTCCTTTGGGTGCTGAGCCCCTCAAATCACCCCCCAAAACCCACTGCCCACAACGCTACACCATTACCATAGCCCTTATGGCTGAAGGGGGGCACCTAGATGTAGGTACAGTGGGTTTTGGGGGCGGTTTGGAGGGCTCCCATTTACCACCACAAGTGTAACAGGTGGGGGGGGGGATGGGCCTGGGTCCACCTGGCTGACGTCCACTGCACCCAGTAACAACTGCTCCATTTGAGGCTCGCATACAGGCTGGAAAAAAAGTTGTTAAAGTTGTTTTTTTTTTTTGGTGGGAGGGGGTTAGTGACCACTGGGGGAGTCAGGGGTGGTCATCCCTGATTCCCTCCGGTGGTCATCTGGTCATTTAGGGCACTTTTTTGGGACTTGTTTGTGATAAAAAAGGGTCCAAAAAAGTGACCCAAATTCACGCTAAACACGCCTTTCTTTTTTCGATTATCGGGCGAGGGCGCCCATCTCTCCTCGGCCGATAAACACGCCCCAGTCCCACCTTCACCACGCCTCAGACATGCCCCCGTCAACTTTGCCCGTTTCCGCGACAGATTGCAGTTGAGGACGCCCAAAATCGGCTTTCGATTATACCGATTTGGGCGCCCACGGGAGAAAGGTGCCCATCTCCCGATTTGGGTTGAAATATGGGCGTCTTTCTCTTTCGAAAATAAGGCTGAAAGTGACCTATGCATCCAGCTTCTCCTATATAAGCACACAACTATGGAACGCACTGCCAAAAGCTGTGAAAATAATCTGCGGCCATCTAAACTTTAGGAAATTACTAAAAACCAACCTGTTCCAAAAGGCGTACCTTACCAATCCAACATAAAGACCTAAACTCTGCAACACAGCAAAACCAAAGATCGTACTGGACACCATAAAACCTTCCCTACTTTTGACCCTAATGTGCCTGAAACACACCTTCCTTATTCGACCACAACATCACCTTGTATTTGTTCCTCTACCAGACTTGGCGAACGCCTTTATGTTACTATGTAAGCCACATTGAGCCTGCAAATAGGTGGGAAAATGTGGGGTACAAATGTAACAAAAAAATAAATAAACCTCATACCTCACACTAACATTATCGGATTTTCTCTCACCTAGAATATAAACCACACTGAACCCTGGAAAGCAAGAACTGATTTGATTTGAAAGAGGGGGGAATTCAGTATAGGTCACCCATAGCTAGGTGCTGCGATGATGTGTTAAGTATGGAACTGTCTTTATAGATTACTAGCTTAGGGACCCTTTGACTAAGCTGCGGAAGGGTTACTGCTTGGGTAGCATGTTCCAAATCAACCCTACTGCCAGGGTAGCACCGGCGGTAGTTCTGAAGTTGGCTCACGCAGTTTCCTGCAGTAGAAAATAATTTTCTATTTTCAACAGCAGGGAGCGTTCCCGTTGGTGCGTGTTGCCTGACTACCACACGAGTAGCACATGCAGTGGCGTAGCCAAGGGTGGGCCCAGGTGAGCCCAGGCCCACCCACTTTGGGCTCAGGCCCACCCAGTAGCAGCACACCTATGATGTGGCTGGCAGGGATCACCAAGCCCCACCAGCCGAAAAGTCCCGTCCCTCCTACATACTTTGTAAATAGCAGATCATCCTTAGGTTGTACTTAGAGATGGTCGTCCCCGGTTTTTGGCGATAATGGAAATCGAGGACGCCCATCTCAAAAACGACCAAATCCAAGCCATTTGGTCATGGGAGGAGCCAGCATTCGTAGTGCAATGGTCCCCCTCACATGCCAGGACACCAACCGGACACCCTAGGGGGCATTGCAGTGGACTTCACAAATTGCTCCCAAGTGCATAGCTCCCTTATCTTCGGTGCTGAGCCCCCCAAAGCCCTCCAAACCCCACTCCCCACAACTGTACACCACTACCAAAGCCCTAAGGGGTGAAGGGGGGCACCTACATGTGGGTACAGTGGTCACTTTTTTGAGGCTTGGTCGCAAGAAAAAAATGGACCAAGTAAAGTCGCCCAAGTGCTCATCAGGGACTCCCTTCTTTTTTCCATTATCGGCCGAGGACGCCCATCTCTTAAGCACACCCCTGTCCCGCCTTCGCTACGCTGCCGACACGCCCCCGTGAACTTTGGTCGTCCCCGCGACGGAAAGCAGTTGAGGGCGCCCAAAATCGACTTTCGATTATGCCGATTTGGGCGACCCCGAGAGAAGGACGCCCATCTCCCGATTTGTGTCGGAAGATGGGCGCCCTTCTCTTTCAAAATAAGCCTGAGACTGACCTAAGGTGAAACATAAACCAAAATTAAAAAATAATAATAAATGAAACAATTAAAAAAAAATACAATAAAAGAATAATGACATGCCATGAAAACAATTTCAGTGTCCACCCCTGTAAATCAATAGAAATTTCAGATCCTTATCCACACCAGCTCCGCTACAGCACCTGAAGATCTGTTTTGTTTGGGTCGAAGCCATGGTTAGAAACCAAATTGCTGTTTTGTTGCAAGTAAGGCTGGTGATGGTGTT
This sequence comes from Microcaecilia unicolor, assembly GCF_901765095.1. Classification (NCBI taxonomy): domain Eukaryota; kingdom Metazoa; phylum Chordata; class Amphibia; order Gymnophiona; family Siphonopidae; genus Microcaecilia; species Microcaecilia unicolor. Next base: position 335,429,612 of record NC_044036.1, on the reverse strand, counting down.
ACTTGAGGGGGTGTGGCAAATGAGCCGGGGTGGGAGAAGGGGGGTTGTAGAGGAGAAATTATCGTAGAGGTGCTCGGTGTGTGAGTCTTCTGAAAGTTAGTTATTATGAGAGATCTGTCTCTTGCTCATTTGCAACGCCCACTATCCCCAAGTTGCAAATCTGTTTAGAATGGAGCACAGCCAACGTGATGTAATGTTACTCTTTGTAAACCGGTTTCTTTAATTAGAGTCTCTTTCTTTTATATAGGGGGGGGGGGGGTCTATATTTCAGAACCTAGTCCTGGTTCAACAGATGAACAGCACATATTGGGGGGGGGGGGCTCTTTTAGAAGGACCAGGAGAGATTTACTTGTGCAAAAGCTGGTTTACATGTGTAAATACTCATTCTAGAAAAGTCACTACTCATGACTTCCAAGGTACTCATGACATTTTTATGATAAAAGGAAGCATAAAAATACAACAACATTGAAATGGAAAAACAATGACTGCCTGGAACAACAATTTTAATAGTGTTATTTTGCAAAGTTTATATAGAATGTATAGTTATATAGTTGCACATAAATTGCATAATTCCCTTCACCACCACTCTAGGCAAGGCTAATAGCAGCTGCTGGTATCACAGCCCACTGGAGTGTGTTTTGGATGATCAATATTGCTGACCAACACTCTCCTCATTCTCTTTTCTCCCTGTTGTGATTTTGTACCAGGTTACCTTTCCCATTCCTCTCCTCATTGCTCCTGAGCTGCCTTTGGAGAGATGATCTACGGCATTGTGCGGCTTTCGTGAAAAAGTGGAAGTTTGAGCTGTGTAAGGGAGCAGAAGCAGTCGGCTGTACAGGGGTAATGGGGCCCACAACAGTAGTGTTAAGGTAATATAGGGCTCACTGGGCCAAGAAACATTGTCGGGGGTAGGGGGGGGAGAAGGTACGAGGGGGATGCAGCAAGGGTCCCTTGTGGGGTGCTAAATACATATACCTCATTCTACCACAATATCACCTTGTAATTGTGCATACCTTGTATTTATTCATACCGGAATCGGCTAACGCCATTTATGGTACTATGTAAGCCACATTGAGCCTGCAAATAGGTGGGGAAATGTGGGATACAAATGTACCAAATAAATAAAATAAAATTTCAGTATAGAGACCTGCAATTAAAAGTAAGGATTAAACATGTATACCTTTTCACTAAGCTGCAAAGGCAGCAAAAATAATGGAACATGGGACACGTGAAAGCATTCCACATTAGTTTTCCCATCCGAGAGTGCTAAGCACGCTTTATTTATTTTTGGTTGGGGGGAGTGTGTATGTCAGGTGTGGAGAATGGGCAGTGGGCAGAGAGGGGGTATGGAAGTGTTGCTACTGCAGTAACAGAGTTATTTTCAAAAGAGAAGGGTGCCCATCTTCCGACACAAATCGGGAGATGGGCATCCTTTTCTCAGGGTCGCCCAAATCTGCATAATCGAAAGCCAATTTTGGGTGTCCTCTACTGCTTCCTGTTGCGGGGACAACCAAAGTTCACGGGGGCGTGTTGGAGGCATAGCGAAGGCGGGACTGGGGCATGCTTAAGAGATGGACGTCCTCGAGTGATAATGGAAAAAAGAAGGGCGTCCCTGACAAACATTTGGTCGACTTTACTTGGTCCATTTTTCTTGCGACCAAGTCTCAAAAAGGTGCCCGAACTGACCAGATGACCTCCGGAGGATATTGGGGATGACCTCCCCTTACTCCCCCAGTGGTCACCAACCTCCTCCCACCCTAAAATAAAACTTAAAAATTTTTGTCAGCCTCTATGCCAGCCTCAAATGTCATACCCAACTCTATGGCAGCAGTATGCAGGTCCCTGGAGCAGTTTTAGTGGGTGCAGTGCACTTCAGGCAAGCGGACCTGGGGGGGATTGGGGGGCTCAGCACTCAAGGTAAGGGAGCTATGCACCTGGGAGCAATTTGTGAAGTACACTGCAGTGCCCCCTAGGGTGCCCGGTTGGTGTCCTGGCATGTCAGGGGGACCAGTGCACTACGAATTCTGGCTCCTCCCATGACCAAAGGGCTTGGATTTCGTCATTTTTGAGATGGGCGTCCTCAGTTTCCATTATGTTCGAAAACCGAGGACGACCATCTCTAAGGTCGACCATCTCATCATTTAGGTCAACCATCTCTAAGGTTGACCTAAATGTTGAGTTTTGGGCGTTCCCGACCGTATTATCGAAACGAAAGATGGACGCCCACCTTGTTTCGATAATATGGGTTTCCCCGCCCCTTCGTGGGGCCGTCCTGCGAGGACGCCCTCATGAAAACTTGGGCGCCCCATTCGATTATGCCCCTCTAACTGGTTAAAGCAGAGTTAGAGGTCCTTTTACTAAGCTGCATAGGCGCAGACGTACATGTTATGCACGTCAGTTTGTAGGTACTGCCCACCTACCCTGTGACCCAGGCGGTAATTTCATTTTTTATGCGCGCTGGAAAATAATTTTTATTTTTCTGCTCGTGGTGGAAACCGGACAGTGATCATCAGGTAGACGATTACTGCCCGGTTACCGCGTGAGACCTTACCACTAAGTCAATGGGTGTGGTAAGGTCTCAGACCCAAAATGGACACGCGCCAATTTTTATTTTGCCCCACGTCCATTTTCGGCAAAAATTTTAAAAGGGCCTTTTTTACATGCATGCTGAAAAATGGATCTGCATGTGCCCAAAACACGCGCCTACACTAGCGCAGTCCATTTTGCAGCACACCTTAGTAAAAGGACCCTTTAAAGTGAGAGCTTATTATGGGCTGTGCACTAATGGGAACATTAGCGTACGGCCAGAAATGAAACACATAGAAAAAAGGCCCTACTACCACTTGGCACATAATTTTTTCTACGCCAACATTTTGGTGAAATTTACCGAGGGGTCCTTTTACAAAGGCATGCTAGCATTTTTAGCGGGCACTAAAAATAAGCACGCCTTAAATGTTAGAGACACCCATATATTTTTATGGGTGTCACTAGCATTTAGCGTACACTAATAATTAGCGTGCACTAAAAACACTAGTGTGCATTTGTAAATGGAATCCCTAATTTAGACCACAAAAACCAGCTCATTTTCAAAGGAGAAGGGTGCCCATCTTCCGACACAAATCGGGAGATGGGCATCCTTCTCTCAAGGGCGGCCAAATCGGAATAAACAAAAGCCGATTTTTTGACACCCTCGCCTGCTTTCCGTCGTGGGGACGACCAAAGTTCACGGTGACGTGTTGGCAGGGTAGTGAAGGCGTGATTGGGGCGTGATTAGGAGATGGGCGTCCTCGGCCGATAATGGAAAAAAGAAGGGTGGCCATGACAAGCACTTGGCCGACTTTACTTGGTCCATTTCTTTTCATGACCAAGCCTTGAAAAGATGCCCAAACTGAGCAGATGACCACCGGAGGGAATCGGGTATGACCTCCCCTTCCTCCCCCAGTGGTTACTAACCCCCTCCCACCATAAAAAAAGGTTAAAAATACTTTTTTGGCAGCCTCTATGCCAACCTCAAATGCCATACTCAGGTCCATCACAGTAGTATACAGGTCCCTGGAGCAGTTGTATTGGGTGCAGTGTACTTCAGGCAGGCGGACCTGGGGGGGGGGGGTTGGGGGTCTCAGCACCCAAGGTAAGGGAGCTATGCACCTGGGAGCAATTTGTGAAGTCCACTGCAGTGCCCCCTAGGGTGCCCGGTTGGTGTCCTGGCATGTCAGGGGGACCAGTGCACTACGAATGCTGGCTCCTCCCACGACCAAATGGATTGGATTTGGCCGTTTTTGAGATGGACGTCTTTGGTTTTCATTATCGGCGAAAACCGAGGTCGGCCATCTCTAAGGGCGGCCGTCTCTAAGGTCGACCTAAATGGCAAGATTTGGGCGTCCCCGACCATCTTGTTGCGATAATACGGTCGGGGATGCCCCTTTACGGGGCCATGCTTAGAGATGGGTGCCCTTAGAAATGGGCGCCCCCGTTCGATTATGCCCCTCCACGCCATCGTTCAAGAGCAACACCTAGGGCCTGATATTCAACCGGCAGGTACCTGGTCAAAATAGCTCCGACAAAAAAGCCTCAACAGAAAGGCCCAAACACAAAATATCCTCGAAAATAAAGCAGACAAAAAAGCCCCTGACAAACGGGTCTGCTCACAATTTGGCCCCCTGACAAATGAGCCCCCTGGCGAAAGGGCCCATCCCCAAGTATTTTACCTCTTGTGCTGCTGCTACAACTGTGTGTCTTTCTGAGTCCCGTTGCTGCTTTGAGCTGAGGTATGTCTCCCCTTTGCCTGACTGTCCGGAATATCTCCCTCTTCCTCCTGCCTGACCTGCGTGACCTGGTGTCTCTTTCTCCCCCCCCCCTTGATGATCCGCCAACATTCCTGTGGGCCACCAGCAGCATGAACAAAGAAAACAAGCTGCTTTGACCTCCCCCAAAAGCGTTCTCACTGTTCTGTCCCGCCTCATCTGATACAACTTCATAAGTATTTATTTATTTATGAAGAGATTCCATGTAGACAGGACACAACTGAGAGAAAGCTTCCAGGGCTAGCCGAAGCACCTTGTTGACGCTGCCGATGGCCTACAGGAATGTTGGAGGATTGTGTGTGTGGGGGGGGGGGGGGGTGAGGGTAAGAGAGATGGGACCGTGGAGGATAGACAGGAGGGAGATACCAGAATGCAGGAACGAGAGTAGTAGGACAGAGATAACAGAACATGGGGGAGAGATTAAGATGTTGCACTGGAGAGGGAGTTGAAGGAAGAGAGAGCTCAGATGATGGAGTGGGGGATAGAGGGGGAGAAGAGATGTTGGACCTCTAGAGGGAGGGAGACAGAATTTTTTATTATACTTCAGCTATGGCCTATTTTCTTACAGGGACTATTTCGCCCAAGCTATTTTGTCCAGTCTATTATGTCGGGGGCCCAGCCGGCAGCAATCAATATTTTGCTGACCACCACTAAACCCAGTTCTGATGAAAGCGAAAAACTTAAAAGAAGTGGGAAGACCATTTTTGGAATAAAAATGAAATCTTGAATTTCTACCATCTGGCACGTTATTGCAAATTTTTCTACAAATGTATTTATGCGAGCGGGAACTCGGGATGGTCTGCAATGCTTTCCACGCTTGACCAAACTTTTACCCACTGCTCAAGAGAGATCTTGACAGGAACAGTTGCATGAAGCTTCAGCTGAACGGTGACCAGCTTTCAAGAGTTAAACTTCCTTCACCAGCTCAGCAGAAAATCTTGAGCTTAATTTCCATGTATGTAAGTGGACTAACCTGGCAACCTCTGCTACTTTTATTTAAGATGTAAAGGCAGCAGAATGGATCACCAACCACCAACATAGAGAGCTCGGATACTTCCAGATGTGTGAATAGATGTGCTTTCCAAGTACAAATCCCACATGTATCCCCAAACCACATGGAAATGCACATTATGTCTGGGGGTGGACAAGGTCTGTCTCACTTCCTTTCTTATATTATAGAGATGAGGGTTTCTCTGCCACAGAGGTAACTGAATTGCAGCTAATCTGCATTAAAGGCACAGCCTAAGGCATAGAGGTGGGAGTCAGCAGCTCTGAGCCCCTCCAATTTTCAACCCACCCCACCCATACCCTCCCTTCCCTGTCCTTTGCTTCTTTTACTTTTCTGAAGCTGAAAAGACTAGATACATTATTTATTTATTTATTACATTTGTACCCTGCGCTTTCCCGCTCATCGCAGGCTCAATGCGGCTTACATAGTAACAAGAGAATACAATCTGTAGTATCAGAATCAACAAAGGAGGTGTGTGATAGGACAAATGAACAAGGAGTAAATGGGATAGAAGAGGTATGAGAAAGGATAGGGATACGTAAGGAGGTGGAGCGATAAAGGAGAAGTTGGGAAGAGCATGGAGGGTAAGAAGGTTTCTTCCAAAAATGAGGCGTGTGGTAGCCGTGTTGGGGTTCCTAGCCCATTATAAACCATAAAGCTGTATGTCTCTGTTGATCACCTCACCCCTCACCTATCCACACCCATCCTGTTAGAATATCAATGATATGCTTTGATGTCCCCATGCATACCTCCTACCCACCCCCACCCTCCCACCCTGTCAGACTGTCATAGTAATGCTTGAATGTTTTCACGTATATACACTGTCAGCTAGCACATTTGCTTATTTCCGATCTGAGGAAGAAGGGCAACCTTCGAAAGCTAATCAAGAAATGTATTAAGTTATGTCCAATAAAAAAGGTATCATCTTATTTTCTTTTCCATGTTTTATTTTGTTTGATTTCTATAGATTCTACATGGAATGTTGCTATTCCACTAACAACATTCCATGTAGAAGTCGGCCCTTGCGGATCACCAATGTGGCCGCGCAGGCTTCTGCTTCTGTGAGTCTGACGTCCTGCACGTACGTGCAGGACGTCAGACTCACAGAAACAGAAGCCTGCGCAGCCTACTACATGGAATGTTGCTAGTGGAATAGCAACATTCCATGTAGAATGTCCAATAGTAGCAACATTCCATGTAGAATCTCCAATAGTAGCAACATTCCATGTAGGATCTCCAATGGTATCTATTTTACTGTCATAGTAATGCTTGAATGTTTTCACTTATATACACTGTCAGCTAGCACATTTGCTTATTTCCGATCTGAGGAAGAAGGGCGACCTTCGAAAGCTAATCAAGAAATGTATTAAGTTATGTCCAATAAAAAAGGTACCATCTTATTTTCTTTTCCATGTTTTATTTTGTTTGATTTCTATTGATTCCAAAAATGATAATTTATTTATTTGTTACATTTGTACCCCACATTTTCCCACCTATTCGCAGGCTCAATGTAGCTTACATGTTGCCGGAGAGGTGTTGGTAGACTCCGGAGTAAACAGTTACAAATACAAGGTTAAGTAGTGGTAGGAAAAGGTTTATGTGGTGGGAACCACATAAGGATCACGTGGTGGGACCGCATGATGGAAGTCAGGAGCAGATGGATTTGTTGGTGATCATAACGAACTGTAATGTTGTGGTGTCGCGGAGTACGTGTTTTTATGTTGGGGTGGGAGGATATCTATGCCTTTTGAAACAGGTGAGTTTTTAGTCTTTTTCCTACATTGGAGGTGATCTACGTGGTTTTCACGGCTTTTGGTAAAGCGTTCCACAGTTGTGTGCTGCTGTAGGAGAAGTTGGCTGCGTAGGTAGATTCGTATTTTAGTCCTTTGCAGCTTGGAAAGTTGAGATTTAGGTATTTGCGAGCTGATGCGGTCGTGTTTCTGGTTGGTAGGTCAATCAAGTCTGTCATATATCCCGGTGCTTCGCCGTAGATGATTTTGTGAACCATAGTGCAGATTTTGAAGGCGATGCATTCTTTGATTGGGAGCCAGTGTAGTTTTTCGCGTAGGGGTGTTGCACTTTCAAATCATGTTTTTCCCGAAGATGAGTCTTGCCGCCATATTTTCAGTGGTCTGAAGTTTCCTAGAGATATGTTCTTTGCATCCCGCATACATTTATTGTCAGGCTGCAGCAATACAACAAATTGATGGGTCCTTTTAGAAAGGCGTGCTAAAATATGGCCTGCGGTAGTGTAGGTGTGGGTTTTGGAAGTGCGCCGATCCATTTTTTAACGCGCCTGAGACCTTACTGCCAGCCATTGACCTAGCGGTAAATAATCCAGATGGTAATGACCTAAGCGCGTCAAATTCCACTCTGCGCACATCCATTATGCGTGCCAGAAAATATTTTTCAGACATGCGTAGCGGACGCGCACCAACATTGAAATTACTGCAAGGGCCATGTGGTAACCGGGTGGTAACTCCAATTTGGCACGTGCAGCAGAGCGGCCGAGAGACTGGGCTGGGCCCGGAGCAAGGCCGCCCCCCCCCCCCCCGAGGTCGCTGCTCGCCCCCTTCCGTCCACCACCGAGCCGGACCCCCTGCCTTGAAATCACAGCGCTTCTCACCTCCTTGTGAAAGCGCTGCAGGCAGCAGGGCAGCAGATCGCTTCCCTTTGGGCCTCCTTCCCTCCCTGTGGAAGTTATGTGAGAGAAGGGCGGGACACAGGGAGCGAAGGAAGACCGAAGGGAGATGATCTGCTGCTGCCTGCAGCGCTTTCACACGGAGGTGACAGGCGCTGTGATTTCAATGCATAGGGTCCGGCCCGGTGGCAGACGGTCGACGACGGAAAGCGAGTGGGACTGCGGTGCGTGGCCCCCCTTGGAGGGGCCCCCCTGGGCCCAGGGAATTTTGTCCCCTCCCCTGCTCCCCCCTCTCGGCGACCCTGCTACGCAGCTTAGTAAAAGTGCCCCTGAATTTCTTTCAAACATGCAATTTAACAGAATTATATCATGATGTCACTTCCTAACTAATGCAATAACTTCCTAACCTAAAATAATTGTCCTCTGTACTCCTCACCTGTGAACCCACGAGCCACTTCACGTATGTATGCTACAGGGGGACCATTCTCCTGCGCATTAGACAGTGCATGGCGCTGATGCTGCTTCCTTGTTTGAATTATTCCCCTTCCCCTTGACCCTTCCCCTTTCCTATGCTAATTCGCTCTAATGCTCCCTACCTCCTACCCTTACCTCCCCTCCCCCTTTTCTTTCTTACCTCACCATTCTCTCCATCATCAACCCCCCTACTTAGGGTTACCATATTTTGTCCCCCCAAAAAGAGGACACATGCCCCGCCCCTTTCATGCCCACCCCACCCCCTTTCACGCCCTCGCTCCACCCCCTATCACATTTCCCCTTCCCCCTGTCACACACCCTGTCACCCCCCTCCCCTTACCTTACTACTGCCCTGGTGGTCTAGTGACCTCTTCGGGGCAGGAAAGAGCCCCCTCCAGGGCCGTGCCAATGCGGTAAGCGAGATAAGCGTGGCAGGGGGGCGCCGTCCTCTGGGGGGCGCCCCGCCGCGCCATGCTTGCCTCGCCCTCCCACTCCCATGTCCCAACTGCCCGCCCTCTTCTCCCCCCAACAAAATCTCTTTTAAATTTACCTCCGTCCGGCTGGCAGGGCAGCGAACGGCGCAGCGTCAGTGAAGGAGGCGGCGCTCCCGACGTCTCTACTGGTCTTCCCTTCGCTCAATCTCCCGCCTTCTTCTGATGTCAAGGAAATGACGCCAGAAGAAGGCAGGACATTGAGCGAAGGGGAGACCAGTACAGACGTCGGGAGCACCGCCTTCTTCACTGACGCTGCGCCGTTCGCTGCCCTGCCAGCCGGATGGAGGTAAATTTAAAAGAGATTTTTTTGGGGGGGAGAAAAGGGCGGGCAGTTGGGACATGGGAGCGGGAGGGCAGGGGAGAGAGGACAGTAATCATCTACACGGGGGGGGGGGGGGGGCGGCGGCGGCACCCGATCCCTTGCGGGGGGGGCGCCACAGACCCTTGGCACGGCCCTGGCCCCCTCTTTCCTGCCCGGAGCGCTGCCCTGCATGCACCCTTCCTGTTCGTGATCTTGGCGCCGATTCAAATTGGCCGCCGAGAGTTGAAGTCTCGCGAGGTCACTTCAACTCTCGGTGGCCATTTTGAATCGCTGCCGAGATCAGGAACAGGAAGGATGCATGCAGGGCAGCGCTCCGGGCAGCAAAGAGGGGGCTCTTTCCTGCCCCGAAGGCAGAAGATGTCACTATACCACCAGGGCAGTAGTAAGTAAGGGGAGGGGAGGCTAGCAATCTGCCCGTTTGTCCAGATTTCTGGACAAACGGGCAGATTGGCAAAACCCGAGCGGTCGCCCGGACATGTCCTCAAAAAGAGGACATGTCCGGGTAAATCCGGACATATGGTAACCCTACCCCTACTGTGCAGGCCTGCAATGATGTCTTGGCCTGTTTTGACCACTTGTTGCAACAACCATACTGGGAGGGGGGTTTGTACACTTTATATTCTATTTAACATAGCCATTGCCTTCCTATAATACAAACATAGAAACATGACGGCAGATAAAGGCCATATGACCCATCCAGTCTACCCATCCTCTGTAACCCCTAATACTTCCTGGTCCTAAGCGATCCCACGTGCTTATCCCATGCCTTTTTAAATCCTGTTTCCAACAGTGGCCAATCCAGGTCACAGATACCCGGCAAGATCCCAAAAATGTACAAAACATTTTATACTGCTTATCCCAGAAACAGTGGATTTTCCCCAAGTCCATTTAATAACGGTCTATGGACTTTTCCTTTAGGAAGCCGTCCAAACCTTTTTAAAACTCCGCTAAGCTAACCGCCTTTACCACATTCTCTGCCAACGAATTAAATGTGTAACTGCTATTTGGTGTCAATTATAATCTATTATTGCTCATTAACACAAATTATCGGCTCATTATTAAATTAAGTTATGTTCACAACCGACCATTTTCTATAACATGTGAGTGCAAATTTGCACACCAGAATTAGAGAGTCAATGTGTCTTTTCAATTATGTTCATAAAAATATCGGGCCCGATATTCAGACCACGGGAGTTAGACCAGCTAACTCCCGAGATCGACTCTAAGCCTGGATATTCAATGCTGAGCTGTTTTTGGTGACCGGCATTGAATAATTGGTTTATTTTGGGCCAGTTTAAAGATACCTGTCTAAGTCAATATTCAGACTTAGCTGGTTATCTTTAAACCAGCCAAAGATATACCAGGTTTTCATGCTGCCAAATATGGCTGCGAAACCCGGTTTATAAATCAGCGGATAGCCGGTTATATTGGACGATATAACCGGATTTCTGCTAGCTGCTAACTGGGGAAATTCAGCGGGGGATAACCTGTTATCCCACACTGAATATCAGCGGATAGCTAGTTAAGCGCTATTTAACCGGTCAGCAGCCATTCTGACCAGTTAAATAGCGCTGAATATCAAGGGGATTGTGTAATAAACACTCAGGGATTCATTTCCTGGCCTGCCTCCTGCTTAATTTCGCAATTCAATCTCCTTGTTTCTGATTGGGTAGAACTTGTAGTAACAATGAAGGAACATTTGTAGCCGAAACAGCACAGATGTACATCTTAAAGGAAAAACAATGCCTGCCACTATGGCTTTAGGAAGGAATTCAATAAATTATGCCGAAAAACATGAGTGTGAAGCATTACTCTATAAAGAGAGGTAGGTTAGCACTTGGTGCAGTCCCCGTGTCTAACTTTTAGGCCCCATACTGTCGCCTGAAAAAATTCAGGTGTAAATGCTGTCGCCCAGCTTAGGCGAATTCTGTAAGTCCGCATGCAACTTTTTAGAACACCCCCCGACACACCCCCTGGCCACACCCCCGACACACACCCCTGGCCACACCCCCTTTTCAGATACATGTGATTAAACTTAGGTGCTGTGCTTTATAGCACAGAGTGCAACCAGATGCGCAAGCCAATTAACATCAATAATTGTCTGTTAGCACTGAATTATTGACGTTTCCAAGCTCATTAGTCAATTTATTTGCACACAAAAGTTGGGCATGGAATTTAGGTACGATGTATACAATCCAATGGCAAACTACTGTTGCAACCAGCTCAGTGAATGGCATCTGTAATTGTATTTATATATTTATAGCATAGAAACTTAGAAAATGATGGCAGATAAAGACCATCCAGCTTATAATTGAAAGACAAAAACGCCTATATTGCGACCTAAATCGGGAGATAAGCGTTTATCTCACAAAAACGAATAACGCGGTATAATCGAAAGCCGAACTTGGAGGTTTTCAACTGCACTCCATCGCGGAAGCATACAAAGTTGATGGTGGCGTGTCGGAGGCGTGGTGAAGGCGGGACTGGGGCGTGGTTATCACCCGAACAGAGATGGGTGCCTTTCGCCGATAATTGAAAAAAAGTATGCGTTTGTAGCTAGAATTTAGGGCACTTTTCCTGGACCCTGTTTTTTCACGAATAAGGCCCCAAAAAGTGCTCTAAATGACCAGATTACCACCAGAGGGAATCGGGGATGACCTCCCCTGACTCCCCCAGTGGTCACTAACCCCCTCCCACCACAAAAAATGATGTTTCACAACTTTTTATTTTCACCCTCAAATGTCATACCCACCTCCCTGGCAACAGTATGCAGGTCCCTGGAGCAGTTGTTAGGGGGTGCAGTGGACTTTAGGCAGGTGGACCCAGGCCCATCCCCCTCCCTACCTGTTACAATTGTGCTGCTTAATGCTTAGTCGTCCAACCCCCCCAAAACCCACTGTACCCACATGTAGGTGCCCCCCTTCACCCTTAGGGCTATAGTAATGGTGTAGACTTGTGGGCAGTGGGTTTTGAGGGGGATTTGGGGGGCTCAACACACAAGGGAAGGGTGCTATGCACCTGGGAGCTCTTTTACCTTTTTTTTTTTTTTGTAAAAGTGCCCCCTAGGGTGCCCGGTTGGTGTCCTAGCATGTGAGGGGGACCAGTGCACTACGAATCCTGGCCCCTCCCACGAACAAATGCCTTGGATTTATTCGTTTTTGAGCTGGGCGCTTTCATTTTCCATTATCACTGAAAAACAAAAACGCCCAGCTCACAAATTGTCGAATAACACATGGACGTCTATTTTTTTCGAAAATACGGTTCGGTCCGCCCCTTCACAGACCCGTTCTCGGAGATAAACGCCCATGGAGATAGATGTTTTCGTTCGATTATGCCCCTCCATATGGTCTATTCAGTCTACCCGTTTCACACCCTCTGGTATCCCATCCTGCAGGAACCATTTGAGGAACCCAATGAAGTTACAAAGTAGTACATTTAAAACGAACCAGAGAAAATTTTTCTTCACTCAACGTGTAATTAAACTCTGGAATTCGTTGCCAGAGAATGTGGTAAAGGCAGTTAGCTTAGCGGGGTTTTAAAAAAAGTTTGGACAGCTTCCTAAAGGAAGAGTCCATACACCATTATTAAACTGACTTGGGGAAAATCCACTGCTTATTTCTGGGGAAAACAGCATAAAATGTATTGGGCTTTTTTGGGATCTTGCCAGGTATTTGTGACCTGGATTGGTCACTGTTGGAAACAAGATGCTGGGCTTGATGGGCCTTTGGTCTGTCCCAGTGTGGCAATACTTATGTACTTATGTACTTATGACTGCTACAGACTGTTGAGTCTCTGGTCTGCATATCATCTTATAACTTCTGCTACTCATTGCCTTTATGGTACAGAGAAAACATCTCAATTAAACAAGCTCCCTGCATTATTTTGTTGCATGGGTTATTCAGGATTATTGGTCAAGAATGGAAATGGGAAATACATTCTTGCACCTCAATCAGAAAATAAAATTATGGACTGGAATTTAAAGGTTTAGAACTGTACATTCCTTTACAATACCCCACCGACCCAACATAAAAATACCTGGACACTTGAGACACCATCCTGCTTATAATCGAACGAGAATAACGCCCAAGTTCCGACCTAAATCGGGAGATGGGCGTTCTTCTCACAAAAACAAATAAAGCGGCATAATCGAAAGCCGAACTTTGGACGCTTTCAACTGCACTCCGTCGCGGATGCGGACAAAGTTGACGGGGGAGTGTCGGAGGCGTGGTGAAGGCGGAACTGGGGCGTGGTTATCACCCGAACAGAGATGGGCGCCCTTCGCCGATAATGGATGCGTTTGTAGCTAGAATTTAGGGCACTTTTCCTGGACCCTGTTTTTGACGAATAAGGCCCCAAAAAGTGCCCTAAATGACCAGATGACCCCCAGAGGGAGTCGGGGATGACCTCCCCTGACTCCCCCAGTGGTCACTAACCCCCTCCCACCACAACAAATGATGTTTCACAACTTTTTACTTTCACCCTCAAATGTCATACCCTCCTCCCAAGCAGCAGTATGCAGGTCCCTGGAACAGTTGTTAGGGGGTGCAGTGGACGTCAGGCAGGTGGACCCAGGCCCATCCCCCCCCTACCTGTTACAATTGTGCTGCTTAATGCTACTAGTCGTCCAACCCCCCCCCCCCCCAAACCCCCTGTACCCACATGTAGGTGCCCCCCTTCACCGCTTAGGGCTATAGTACTGGTGTAGACTTGTGGGCAGTGGGTTTTGGGGGGATTTGGGGGGCTCAACACCCAAGGGAAGGGTGCTATGCACCTGGGAGCTCTTTTACCTTTTTTTTTGTTTTTGTAAAAGTGCCCCCTAGGGTGCCCGGTTGGTGTCCTGGCATGTGAGGGGGACCAGTGCACTATGAATCCTGGCCCCTCCCACGAACAAATGCCTTGCATTTATTCGTTTTTGAGCTGGGCGATTTCATTTTCCATTATCGGTGAAAAGCAAAAACGCCCAGCTCACACCTTGGCGAATAAAGCATGGGCGTCTATTTTTTTTAAAAAATACGGTTCACTCCGCCCCTTCACGGACCCGTTCTCGGAGATTAACGCCCATGGAGATAGGCGTTTCTGGTCGATTATGCCCCTCCATGTAACCAAAGACCATAATGGACATTACCTGACTCTTCTTCCCCCTTTCCCTCCCTAAGTTCCCCCCAATTGTACCTACCATACATGTACCTCATTCTACCACAATATCACTTTGTATTCATTCATACCATGTATTTCTTCAGACCGGAATCGGCTAACGCCGTTAACGGTTATATTTAAGCCACATTAAGCGTGCAAAAAGGTGGGAAAATGTGGGATACAAATGTAACAAATAAATAAATACATAAATGGATTTTTGGCAGCCTATCATCCTTTGCAATTAGTGAGGCACTGTTTTTTTTACATGCAATAGAAAACACAACAAAATTTGTTGTTCTAATATGCATTGTTTCCAATCCAACATAACAAAACATTTTCAATGTTGTAACATTTTGCCATTAAAATGCACGCAAAATGGTTTCCAGTTTCTTGAAATTTAGCAGGGCATTACAACCATTTAGCTTGTGTTATAATGACAAAATGAAAAGAAAAAACAACAAAGAAACAAAGTCAAACAAAATGAGACTATTAGAAGACAAAACAAAATAAAATGGACCCTTACGGGATAAACATAAAGGAATCCTGTTCAGAAGGAATGGATCCTAAGGAGCTTAGCCGAGATTGGGTGGCACAGCCGGTGGCGGGAGGCGGGGACAGTGCTGGGCAGACTTATACGGTCAGTGCCAGAGCCGGTGGTTGGGAGGCGGGGATAGTGCTGGGCAGACTTATACGGTCTGTGCCAGAGCCGGTGGTGGGAGACGGGGCTAGTGGTTGGGAGGCGGGGATAGTGCTGGGCAGACTTATATGATCTGTGCCAGAGCCAGTGGTGGGAGGCAGGGATAGTGCTGGACAGACTTATACGGTCAGTGCCAGAGCTGGTGGTTGGGAGGCGGGGATAGTGCTGGGCAGACTTATACGGTCTGTGCCAGAGCTGGTGGTAGGAGGCGGGGCTGGTGGTTGGGAGGCGGGGATAGTGCTGGGCAGACTTATACGGTCTGTGCCAGAGCTGGGGGTGGGAGACGGGGCTGGTGGTTGGGAGGCGGGGATAGTGCTGGGCAGACTTATACGATCTGTGCCAGAGCCAGTGGTGGGAGGCAGGGATAGTGCTGGGCAGACTTATACGGTCTGTGACAGAGCTGGTGGTGGGAGGTGGGGCTGGTGGCGGGAGGCGGGGACAGTGCTGAGCAGACTTATACGGTCTCTGCCAGAGCCGGTGGTGGGAGGCGGGGCTGGTGGTTGGAAGGCGGGGATAGTGCTGGGCAGACTTATACGGTCTGTGCCAGAGCTGGTGGTGGGAGGCGGGGCTGGTGGTTGGGAGGCGGAGATAGTGCTGGGCAGACTTATACGATCTGTGCCAGAGCCAGTGGTGGGAGGCAGGGATAGTGCTGGGCAGACTTATACGGTCAGTGCCAGAGCTGGTGGTTGGGAGGCGGGGATAGTGCTGGGCAGACTTATACGGTCTGTGCCAGAGCTGGTGGTAGGAGGCGGGGCTGGTGGTTGGGAGGCGGGGATAGTGCTGGGCAGACTTATACGGTCTGTGCCAGAGCTGGTGGTGGGAGACGGGGCTGGTGGTTGGGAGGCGGGGATAGTGCTGGGCAGACTTATACGATCTGTGCCAGAGCCAGTGGTGGGAGGCAGGGATAGTGCTGGGCAGACTTATACGGTCTGTGACAGAGCTGGTGGTGGGAGGTGGGGCTGGTGGCGGGAGGCGGGGACAGTGCTGGGCAGACTTATACGGTCTCTGCCAGAGCCGGTGGTGGGAGGTGGGGCTGGTGGTTGGGAGGCGGAGATAGTGCTGGGCAGACTTATACGATCTGTGCCAGAGCCGGTGGTTGGGAGGCAGGGATAGTGCTGGGCAGACTTATACGGTCTGTGCCAGAGCCGGTGGTGGGAGGCAGGGATAGTGCTGGGCAGACTTATACGGTCAGTGCCAGAGCTGGTGGTTGGGAGGCGGGGATAGTGCTGGGCAGACTTATACGATCTGTGCCAGAACCGGTGGTGGGAGGCGGGGATAATGCTGGGCAGACTTATACGGTTTGTGCCAGAGCCGGTGGTGGGAGGCGGGACTGGTGGTTGGGAGGCGGGGATAATGCTGGGCAGACTTATACGGTCTGTGCCAGAGCCGGTGGTGGGAGGCGGGACTGGTGGTTGGGAGGTGGGGATAGTGCTGGGCAGACTTATACGATCTGTGCCAGAACCGGTGGTGGGAGGCGGGGATAATGCTGGGCAGACTTATACGGTTTGTGCCAGAGCTGGTGGTGGGAGGCGGGACTGGTGGTTGGGAGGCGGGGATAATGCTGGGCAGACTTATACGGTCTGTGCCAGAGCCGGTGGTGGGAGGCGGGACTGGTGGTTGGGAGGTGGGGATAGTGCTGGGCAGACTTATACGATCTGTGCCAGAACCGGTGGTGGGAGACGGGGCTGGTGGTTGAGAGGCGGGGATAGTGCTGGGCAGACTTATACGATCTGTGCCAGAACCGGTGGTGGGAGGCGGGGATAGTGCTGGGCAGACTTATACGGTCTGTGCCAGAGCCGGTGGTGGGAGGCGGGGCTGGTGGTTGGGAGGTGGGGATAGTGCTGGGCAGACTTATACGATCTGTGCCAGAACCGGTGGTGGGAGGCGGGGCTGGTGGTTGGGAGGCGGGGATAATGCTGGGCAGACTTATACGGTCTGTGCCAGAGCCGGTGGTGGGAGGCGGGACTGGTGGTTGGGAGGTGGGGATAGTGCTGGGCAGACTTATACGATCTCTGCCAGAACCGGTGGTGGGAGGCGGGGCTGGTGGTTGGGAGGCGGGGATAGTGCTGGGCAGACTTATACGATCTGTGCCAGAACCGGTGGTGGGAGGCAGGGATAGTGCTGGGCAGACTTATACGGTCTGTGCCAGAGCCGGTGGTGGGAGGCGGGGATAGTGCTGGGCAGACTTATACGGTCTGTGCCAGAGCCGGTGGTGGGAGGCAGGGATAGTGCTGGGCAGACTTATACGGTCTGTGCCAGAGCCGGTGGTGGGAGGCGGGGCTGGTGGTTGGGAGGCGGGGATAGTGCTGGGCAGACTTATACGATCTGTGCCAGAACCGGTGGTGGGAGGCGGGGCTGGTGGTTGGGAGGCGGGGATAGTGCTGGGCGACTTACACGGTCTGTGCCCTGAAAAGGACAGGTACAAATCAAGGTAAGGTAGACACAAAAAGTAGCACATATGAGTTTATCTTGTTGGGCAGACTGGATGGACCATGCAGGTCTTTTTCTGCCATCATCTACTATGTTACATGCACAACCCATTTATAATTACTTGGAACATAATTTTGCATGATAGGGGGAATGGCTGTCATGAAATTAATTCCAATGAAACACTATTGTGATGGGTTTTACCATTATAGCAATAATCCTGATGATGCAGGGATAAACTCTTAGAGGATGATGGATACAGAGAGATGTATTCAGAATATTCACTTAACCAATGCACCACATAAGATACAAATTTAAATCTACATGGGGCTCTATCATCAAAAAGGTTGTCACTCTCTGTATATGATATTATACTATGATCTATTTGCATTTTAGACATGCATAACCTGCCATTTATATGTCCACATTGCCTACATATCTAAATCTTATTTTTACAAACTCAAAAACATGCATACAGCAAGACAGCATGGCCTGGGCATGTTTTAGGTGACACTAGGGTGGGGCCAAAAAATAAATATGTATTTCCCATTTCAAAAGCGGAATGCACGTCTACATCTTAACAGACTGATGCTGGGTTTTCTTCCTGCTATTCTGGGTAACTAGGTTTCAGAAATGTGCTTGTATTGAGCAGGGTTGATGCCCCCTGAAAGCAAAATTGGCAAGGGATTCCAAGCTCTGTGACAGCTTTGGGATTTTGCTGGATTTCTCAGGACTGCAATAGAAATCAAACAAAATAAAACATGGAAAAGAAAATAAGATGATACCTTTTTTATTGGACATAACTTAATACATTTCTTGATTAGCTTTCGAAGGTTGCCCTTCTTCGTCAGGTCGGAAATAAGCAAATGTGGTAGATGACAGTGTATATAAGTGAAAACATTCAAGCATTACTATGACAGTAAAATAGATACCATTGGAGATTCTACATGGAATGTTGCTACTATTGGAGATTCTACATGGAATGTTGCTATTCCACTAGCAACATTCCATGTAGAAGGCTGCGCAGGCTTCTGTTTCTGTGAGTCTGACGTCCTGCACGTACGTGCAGGACGTCAGACTCACAGAAGCAGAAGCCTGCGCGGCCACATTGGTGATCTACAAGGGCCAACTTCTACATGGAATGTTGCTAGTGGAATAGCAACATTCCATGTAGAATCTATAGAAATCAAACAAAATAAAACATGGAAAAGAAAATAAGATGATACCTTTTTTATTGGACATAATACATTTCTTGATTAGCTTTCGAAGGTTGCCCTCCTTCGTCAGATCGGAAATAAGCAAATGTGGTAGATGACAGTATATATAAGTGAAACATCAAAGCATTTCAGTGATAGTCTAACAGGATGGGGGTGGATAGGTGAGGGGAGGGGAGGGTGATAAACAGAGAAATACAACTTTATGGTTTATAATGGGCTAGAAAACCCAGATCTTTGTTAAGTCCTGTCTGTTGGGTGTCAAAATATTCAATCATTCTGACTTCAACGGTCTTACGTTCCTATATTGTTTTAAAGTTACCTTTCAGGATTCTTACTATGAAGTCACTAGTACAGTGATCTGGTTTTGTAAAGTGCAGACCCACAGGGGTGGGAACCCGGCTGGCACCAATATTGTTCATGTGATGTCTATGTAAATTAAATCTTGTCTTTAGCATCTGGCCTGTTTCTCCAATATAGCATCCTTCATTACATTTTTTACACTGAATGATATATACCATGTCATTTCTAAAATCTGCTCCCATGTAAACAGAGTTTATAAAATTCATGCATCAAAGTGAAAATGTACAATAATCTGAGCAATAAATATAAGTATTGCATTTGTGCTAGTGAATATATCAAAGGACAATTACAAACATATACTACTACTACTACTACTACTACTTAACATTTCTAAAGCGCTACTAGGGTTACGCAGCGCTGTACAATTTAACATAAAAGGACAGGCCCTGCTCAAAGAGCTTACAATCTAAAGGACAAGTGAGTAGACAATACGATAGGGGTAGTCAAATTGGGGCAGTCCGGATATCCTGAAGGTAAGAGTTAGGTGCCGAAGGCAGCATTGAAGAGGTGGGCTTTAAGCAGAGCCTTGAAGATGGGCAGGGAGGCGGCTTGACGTAAGGGCTCAGGAAGGTTGTTCCAGGCATAGGGTGAGGCGAGGCAGAATGGGCGGAGCCTGGAGTTGGCAGTGGTGGAGAAGGGTACTGAGAGGAGGGATTTGTCCTGTGAACGGAGGTTTCGGGTGGGAACATAAGGGGAGATGAGGGTAGAAAGATAGTGAGGGGCAGCAGACTGAGTGCATTTGTAGGTAAGAAGGAGAAGCTTGAATTGAATGCGGTATCTGATCGGAAGCCAGTGAAGTGACCTGAGAAGAGGGGTGATATGAGTATATTGGTTCTGGCGGAATATAAGACGTGCAGCAGAGTTCTGAACAGATTGAAGGGGGGATAGATGGCTAAGTGGGAGGCCGGTGAGGAGTAAGTTGCAGTAGTCAAGTCGAGAGGTAATGAAAGCGTGGACATACTCTTCTGTATGCAAATTTATTTCAAAATGGTATGATCCTTTGGGAATGCATCTATTAATGATGTCTTTATATTTTGTCATTTAGAAAACCAGTGTAAACTTAAATTACCCTGTTTAGCACAGTAGAAATTGATACAACAGCCCTTTTCTCTGCCAGGTAAGTTAAAGTCTTTCCTACAGGTGCAATGCTGCAGGCTTGTCATGTAATTACCTTCCTCATACTGTAGTTAGAATGACGACAAAGTATATGCATTGCTACACCAACTTTCGTTATAATTATTACCCATACAGTCAATTAGAAGAAGGTTCCCAGACTTGGAAGAATGGTTGGAAACCACAGGGCAGGGCACATCATGTCTTTGGAAAAGGCTAAAGATAAACATTTCTGTTCTAATTCCTTGGGTGGTGTGGTTATAATGAACAACCACGCAAATATGTTACAACATTAATTGAACTTCCTGAAATGGCATATTCTAGCCCTTGTCCCAGTTAAAATATTCCCACTTGCTTACTCTGTCCCCACAGATTTGCAAGTGGGACTAATTATGGCTACATTAAATGGACAAAGTTAGGGGGGATGTTTGATGGGGCCAAGTGTACAATCTCACAGTAGGGCTGCCTACCGGGCATTAATTTTTGGTTCATTTTGGACTTTTTCAGTTCTCGTCATACATTTATTTAACTAAACTGCCTTAAGCCCTAATGCGCGTTTAACGCAGGAAAAATGGCCTAATGCAAGACATGGTAAAGTGTTTTGCATTAGTCTTGCCTTTAGGCTCACTAACTTTGCATCTTTTACATCTTTTTGGGAGGGAACGTTGAAGAGCTTTTCAGCTAGCATGTTGACACTGGTGCATGCTAGGTGGCTTCAGACTTTGAGGGGGTAATGATTTCGGGAATAGTGCTAGAGGGAGGGATGGGACTGGGTATTTTCTGAATGTTTTTGATTTATTGAGCTGTGTTAGAGTCAGATTTGGAGGTTTGTAATCTCAAATTGTTTGACACCTGGGCTGTAAAAACATAAATAATTAAATAAGTTAAAGTAAATATGAGCCCCAGCAGTGTCTTTATAGAGAAGCAGATTGAAAGTGTTTGAAATATGTGAAAATCATTTCTTCCCCCCCCCCCCCCAAAAAAAAAACTGTTTAGCTCTGCAATACAGTATGGCTAATATATACAAACTAGTGGAACCAAGCCCGTTTCGTCAACAATGAAATAGGCCCTAGGAAGGCTCTCGTGTAAGCGTTTTTTTCTCTCTCCCCCTGCCCTCCCCTCCATGTCCAGCGATTCTTCCCTCCCCTCCCATCCCCTCCATGTCCAGCGATTCTCCTCTTCCCTGCCCTCCCATCTGTTTCCCGCGATTCTCTCCTCTCCTCCCATCCCATCCACGTCCAACGATTCTCCTCTGCCCTGCCCTCCTCTCCCCTCGATGTCCCGCGATTCTCTCCTTCCCTTCATGTCCAGCGATTTGTACCTGAACTTCTCTGGCTGGCTGACTGGCTTCCATTCCATTCGTAACATCAGCTCACCTCTAGCGTTCCCTTCCCTCTCCTGTTCTGCCCTCTTCTGTCGTCATAACGTCATTACATGAGGGCGGGACAGTGAGAGGGAAGGGAACACTGGAGGCTTGCTGACGTCAAGAGATGTAACGAACTCAGACAGCCAGCCAGCCATAGAACGTTGGAGGTACAAATTATTATATAGGACTAGTAATAAATGATGAATATTCAACTCACAAATAATACAACACTAGACATATGCAAGATTTCAAATAAAAATGATTTTGACTAATTTTTGTATTGCTTAAATAACCTTTTAACAAAAAAAAATTTATTCAAAAATTCAAAACACATAAACATTTCACTCAAAACATACAATGGGAAGATCAAAGCATCAATACAACTTTATAAAAAATTATATATAAAAATGAGAATGAAGTAACATAGTAACATAGTAGATGACGGCAGAAAAAGACCTGCATGATCCATCCAGTCTGCCCAACAAGATAAACTCATATGTGCTACTTTTTGTGTATACCTTACCTTGATTTGTACCTGTCCTCTTCAGGGCACAGACCGTGCAAGTCTGCCCAGCACTATCCCCGCCTCCCACCACCGGCTCTGGCACAGACCGTATAAGTCTGCCCAGCACTATCCCCGCCTCCCAACCACCAGCCCCGCCTCCCACCACTGGTTCTGGCAGAGACCGTAGAAGTCTGCCCAGCACTATCCCCGCCTCCCAACCACCAGCCCCGCCTCCCACCACTGGCTCTGGCACAGACCGTATAAGTCTGCCCAGCACTATCCCCGCCTCCCACCACTGGTTCTGGCAGAGACCGTAGAAGTCTGCCCAGCACTATCCCCGCCTCCCAACCACCAGCCCCGCCTCCCACCAGCAAATGAAAAAGCACTCTTACAATCATCATAGCTCACTGATAGGATCTTTATAATAGTGTGTTTGCTTAAGAGGAAAAGTAGGTTTGATTTAGGTTAAATGTTACAAAGATGCATAGACATCCGTGTGTTGTTAGACAATACTATAATGAATAAAGGAATTCATGACTATAATGGCAGCTTTCAAAAAGGTTAAGAGGGGCTTCGATATGATGTCTACATCCGATTTTAGATGTTTCGCAAAAAATGTCCAAAAATCCAATAAAGAACATGACCATTTGATGTTTTTCTGCTCAGTTCATCTATCTTTTAGGACCATTAAAAAAAAAATCCAAGGGAATAAATGCACAAAAACAAGCCAGTGGGACGTACAGGGGGCCGACACTCTTAGTAGATTGGCCACACAGACATCCCAGCAGAGCAGTGGGGCACCCTAGGGGGCCACTGTAGTGGACTTCACATAAAAGGTCTCAGGTACACAGCTCACTGTTAACCCATTATATTGTATGGTAAGCCCTCCAAAACCCACCAAAACCTTATTGTACCCAACTGTACAGCAGTACAGTAGCTCTTATGTCTGCAAATGTTTCGGCAAGATTAGTTGAAAGACCAATGATACTGAGTTAGTGATGAAGTATGGTATTGTCTGCAGAGTTATGGCATTTTATCTGTGAATGATGTATGTTGGCATTTTGTGCTATAAGTATGATTATGTACGTACAGTGGGGGAAATAAGTATTTGATCCCTTGCTGATTTTGTAAGTTTGCCCACTGACAAAGACATGAGCAGCCCATAATTGAAGGGTAGGTTATTGGTAACAGTGAGAGATAGCACATCACAAATTAAATCCGGAAAATCACATTGTGGAAAGTATATGAATTTATTTGCATTCTGCAGAGGGAAATAAGTATTTGATCCCCCACCAACCAGTAAGAGATCTGGCCCCTACAGACCAGGTAGATGCTCCAAATCAACTCGTTACCTGCATGACAGACAGCTGTCGGCAATGGTCACCTGTATGAAAGACACCTGTCCACAGACTCAGTGAATCAGTCAGACTCTAACCTCTACAAAATGGCCAAGAGCAAGGAGCTGTCTAAGGATGTCAGGGACAAGATCATACACCTGCACAAGGCTGGAATGGGCTACAAAACCATCAGTAAGACGCTGGGCGAGAAGGAGACAACTGTTGGTGCCATAGTAAGAAAATGGAAGAAGTACAAAATGACTGTCAATCGACAAAGATCTGGGGCTCCATGCAAAATCTCACCTCGTGGGGTATCCTTGATCATGAGGAAGGTTAGAAATCAGCCTACAACTACAAGGGGGGAACTTGTCAATGATCTCAAGGCAGCTGGGACCACTGTCACCACGAAAACCATTGGTAACACATTACGACATAACGGATTGCAATCCTGCAGTGCCCGCAAGGTCCCCCTGCTCCGGAAGGCACATGTGACGGCCCGCCTGAAGTTTGCCAGTGAACACCTGGATGATGCCGAGAGTGATTGGGAGAAGGTGCTGTGGTCAGATGAGACAAAAATTGAGCTCTTTGGCATGAACTCAACTCGCCGTGTTTGGAGGAAGAGAAATGCTGCCTATGACCCAAAGAACACCGTCCCCACTGTCAAGCATGGAGGTGGAAATGTTATGTTTTGGGGGTGTTTCTCTGCTAAGGGCACAGGACTACTTCACCGCATCAATGGGAGAATGGATGGGGCCATGTACCGTACAATTCTGAGTGACAACCTCCTTCCCTCCGCCA
This sequence comes from Microcaecilia unicolor, assembly GCF_901765095.1. Lineage (NCBI taxonomy): Eukaryota > Metazoa > Chordata > Amphibia > Gymnophiona > Siphonopidae > Microcaecilia > Microcaecilia unicolor. The sequence goes on along the minus strand of NC_044036.1, from coordinate 335,405,412 downwards.
GGGCCTTAAAAATGGGTCGTGGCTGGGTCTTCCAGCACAACAATGACCCAAAACATACAGCCAAGGCAACAAAGGAGTGGCTCAGGAAGAAGCACATTAGGGTCATGGAGTGGCTTAGCCAGTCACCAGACCTTAATCCCATTGAAAACTTATGGAGGGAGCTGAAGCTGCGAGTTGCCAAGCGACAGCCCAGAACTCTTAATGATTTAGAGATGATCTGCAAAGAGGAGTGGACCAAAATTCCTCCTGACATGTGTGCAAACCTCATCATCAACTACAGAAGACGTCTGACCGCTGTGCTTGCCAACAAGGGTTTTGCCACCAAGTATTAGGTCTTGTTTGCCAGAGGGATTAAATACTTATTTCCCTCTGCAGAATGCAAATAAATTCATATACTTTCCACAATGTGATTTTCCGGATTTAATTTGTGATGTGCTAACTCTCACTGTTACCAATAACCTACCCTTCAATTATGGGCTGCTCATGTCTTTGTCAGTGGGCAAACTTACAAAATCAGCAAGGGATCAAATACTTATTTCCCCCACTGTATAATCGTAAACCACTCAGAATTGTAGATTGTGCGGTCTATAAGTTTTAATAAATAAAATGAAAATATACATGGGTACAGTAGGTTTTTGGTGGGTTTTGGGAGGGCTCACACTTTTCACCACAAATGTACCATAGAGTGGGATATGGACCTGGGTCCCCTTTTATACTGTCCATTTCACCAACCTCTAAGCTACTCCAGGGATCTGCATGTTGCTTTAATAGGACAAGCCATAACATCTGAAGCTGTCATAGAAGTTGGCATGCACTGTTCACATTTTGGGGGTGGGGGGTAGGAAGGGGTCAGTGACCACTGGGGGAGTAAGGGGAGGTCATACCTTAATCCCTCTAGTGGTCATCTCATCATTTAAGGCACCTAGAGGATGAGGAGGTCTGGCTGTGATTACTCTCTAGATCACTGAGGTTCCTTCACCTTTTTGTTTCCTGTAATTACTGGGTTTTAAGATTTCAATCCCTTCTCCTCTTTACCTTTTACTATTTTATTGCTCTTCACCTTTATCTCCTACTCAGTGGGATTCATGTTTTCAAGCTTTATCGGAAGCAACAGCATTTTACAGGGATTTGTTAATATTAGGGGATTTTAATATCCATGTTGACTCACCACTTCAACCACGAGCTAATTCATTCCTAACATTGCTATCAGATTTGGATCTCAGTCAATAGATTTCTTTTCCGACACATCCAGCAGGACACACTCTTGATCCGGTTCTTACCTTAGGTAGTTCTTTATTCAAACCATCCCATTTTTCTAGCACATCTCTTTCTTGGTTTGATCACATGGCCGTCCGTTTCACTCTTTCTCTTCTCATCCTTCCTGTTTCCTCAATCAAATTTGGTTATTGGTCAAGGAACTTATCTATTTTGATCCCACTAAGATTTCATTATCTCTTCCTTTTGTTTCATCGGATTTTGAGTTTGAGTCACTGGACCATCAGGTTCAACTGTATCATCCTACGCTCTCTGAGTTTCTCGATTCAGTAGCACCCTTGCGTTACCATCAGGGCTGTCGTACCCACGGGTGCCCTTGGTATCACCTTGGGCTCTGACTGCTGAAACAGCAATATCGTAAAGCGGAAAAGCGTTCACTTAAACATAGACAACAATCAGATTTACAGATCTGTAGAAAACTGCGTAAGAATTATAACTTTCAACTTAAGAAGGCAAAGCATGGCTATTATGCAGAGTGGTTGAAACCAACGTCAAACGTTTCTAAAGAGATCTTTCATCTTCATAGACAAACACTCAGTCCCTGTAGAGATATTAGTAATTTAATGCCGATTGCTCAAGATCTATCCCAATTGTAAGATTTGTCATTTACAGCAGGTTTGGCCACTTTTTTCATCTTCTGTTGCTAGTATGAATCTAATTGCTGTGAGTGATGACTCACTCTCGCTATCTATTGATCTTGGAAACCCTCTTCCCCCTCCCACCCCCCCACCCCCGCACACATACGTTTTGCTTCGGAACGGCAAAATGGCCCTCTTTCCAGCTTCAAACCATGAAATCTTTAAAAAGGTGCTATCTTCGCTAGCTTCAAACCATGAAATCTTTAAAAAGGTGCTATCTTCGCTGAGACTGACTTACTGTTCCCTAGACCCCATTCCAGCCACGTGGCTAAAGTCACCAGAGCTAAATTTTCTTCCATGTTATTCATCACAGCTTAAATTCAGGCCAGGTGCCTTCTACATGGAAGATGGCTATTATCTGCACCCTTCTCCTCCACCGCTAACTCCAGACTCCGTTCCTTTTATCTTGCTGCACCATATGCCTGGAATAGACTTCCTGAGCCGGTACGTCAAGCTCCATCTCTGGCCGTCTTCAAATCTAAGCTAAAAGCCCACCTTTTTGATGCTGCTTTTAACTCCTAATCCTTACTCACTTGTTCAGAACCCTTATTTATTATCCTCACTTTAATATTCCCTTATCGCTTGTTTGTCCTGATTGTCTGTCCTAATTAGATTGTAAGCTCTGTCGAGCAGGGACTGTCTCTTCATGTTCAAGTGTACAGCGCTGCGTACGTCTAGTAGCGCTATAGAAATGATAAGTAGTAGTAGTAGTAAGAAGGGAAACATCATGCTTTTAACCCCCGCCAGCTGAAGAAGTCCTCTTCTCTGGCACGGCCGTGTTGCTGATCTGCAAGGGCAGGCTTCTGTTTCTGTGAGTCTGACGTCCTGCACATACGTGCAGGACATCAGACTCACAGAAACAGAAGCCTGCCCTTGCAAGCCCACCTTTTTGATACTGCTTTTAACTCCTAACCCTTATTCACTTGTTCAGAACCCTTATTTTATCATCCTCACTTTAATATTCCCTTATCTCTTGTTTGTCCTGTTTGTCCTAATTAGATTGTAAGCTCTGTCGAGCAGGGACTGTCTCTTCATGTTCAAGTGTACAGCGCTGTGTACGTCTAGTAGTGCTATGGAAATGATAAGTAGTAGTAGTCTTTGGGATTCCGGAATCTTGCTACTCTTTGGGATTCTGCATGGAATGTTGCTACTCTTTGGGATTCCGGAATCTTGCTACTCTTTGTCCTTATCCCTTAGTTGTCCTGTTTGTCTGTCCTAATTAGATTGTAAGCTCTGTCAAGCAGGGACTGTCTCTTCATGTTCAAGTGTACAGCGCTGCGTACGTCTAGTAGCACTTTAGAAATGATACGTAGTAGTAGGAGTCTTTAGGATTCCGGAATATTGCTATTCTTTGGGTTCCGGAATGCTGCTACTCTTTGGGTTCCGGAATGTTGCTACTCTTTAGGATTCCGCACAGAATCTTGCTACTCTTTCAGATTCCGGAATCTTGCTACCCTTTGTCCTCATCCCTTATTTGTCCTGTTTGTCTGTCCTAATTAGATTATAAGCTCTGTCGAGCAGGGACCGTCTCTTCATGTTCAAGTATACAGCGCTGCGTACATCTAGTAGCACTTTAGAAATGATACGTAGAAGTAGTAATAGTAGTATTCAGCCCATGTACCACTGAATATCGCAGATAGCCAGTTAGCCCACATTTAACTGGTCACAGTGCGGATCCTGGCTAGTCAAATGCAGCTGAATGTTGGGGAGGGTCATTGGCTTTGTTTGTTATTTCAGATGGGAGGCAGCACAGAACAACATGGTGTCACTATTCCCCTGCCATTTTAAAAGGATTTCGCATTCCTAGCAAATTCAAACCAAATGTCCTTAGATCTGATCACCTTTTTTCTCAAGATCCATTGGGAGGAGTGAGGAATTGTACCAAACTCAACTCAGACTGAAATTACAATCTCGAATTCTTCTCAGGTTTTGTCACACACTTCAGATGAGAAAACTGTTTACTTATGAAAGCAAATTATATTGATAGAAAGAATGCTAATTACATTTCATTTTTTCCTTGTCTGCTGCTTGCATGACTAAAGATCTGCAGCTTCAGACCATGGGAATTCCCTCCCTTAGCAGGAGGCAAGTCCCTGCATATCTAAGGGAAATGCAGCTAAGGTGCTAAGAATGTAAGTTAGGAAGGCCTGGAGCACAGTCAGGCATCACACTCTGCCCAGGGTTGATAGGAATTTAATTGCAAAGGAAATTGCTCTGAATCTGCTAAAGAATTTATCAATTTGCTTGATTTTCCACACTTGCACTATGGGGTAGACTCAAGAAAGAGAGTCAAAGTTTATGCGCCAGGATGATGCATGCTAACCCCCAGATTCTATATAGCGTGCGTAGAGATCTGCGCTGAAATCCAGGTGCACTCTGTAATAGTGCGCATAACTTAATTGGCTTAAGAAGCTAATCAGAACTGATAATAGCACTTAACAAGCAACAATAAGCACTAATGGGTAATAATTACAATTTACGTGCACAACTCGCTAAGCGTATTTTGTAATGAACCACGCCTAAATTCTATTGTGCGCAGTTCAAAAGAGATGTGGCTGTGGGTGGGGAAATGGGCATCGTGGGCATTCCAACATTTATGCGTGTAGTTATAGAATATGACCCAGTGTGCGTACATCTATGTGCGGGGAATTACACCACATTTTCATTGCTGTAAATAGAAGCGCGTAGTTTTAGGCGCTGGAATATCAACTAGGCGTGTTCAATATACCACCCCTAAATCTAGGCGCTGCTTACAGAATACTCTTAGGCGGAAATGTGTTACCATGCGGAATTTTTAGGAGCCTTACAGAATCGGGCCCTAAGTGGGAATTCTGTAATGGAAGTTCCACGTAGAATGCAAGCAAAAAGTCTACAGTTTTGCACCATGTCAAAGGCTGGTCTCAATGCTCGCGTGGCATCCACCGAACTGTTATAACAGCACAGAGAGGGTCCAAAGTACAGAACAAAGTCCAAATATAATAGAATATATTATAAAAATGATGCTGCGTACCAGGGACATAGCCAGACTTTGGCTGGAGTGGGGTCTAGAGCCCGAGTTGAGGGGGGCACATTTTAGCTCCCTCTGGCGCCACCGACCCCCCGCCACTTTTGACCCCGTCCCCCCCGGTGCTGCTGCTGTCCCTTTTGACCCCTCCCTCCTGCCGCCGACAACCCTCCCCCCCCCCCACCGCAAGGTACCTTTGTTGGCGGAGGTCCCCAACCCCAGCTAGTCGAAGTCCCCTTCAGCGCCAGTCTCCGAGTCCAGTGTGTTTGCTGATCTGGATTCTGTTTCTGTGAGTCCTGACATCCTGCACGTTCCTACATTGCCCCGACCGCAGGGTCCTTTTCATCGCAGCTTGGTAAAAGAGCCCCTCGATGCAAAGTGCCAATAAGTGCATGTTATTTGCAGGGGGCTAGTCCCAAAACATCTTCCAAAGCCATTCTCTGCTTATGACACGCCCCCTAACAAAAAGCACTTAACGCATGCTTTTTCTGTGTATTAACTCCAATACCACCCCAAAGCCCCTTAACACCATTGGCCACTTGCAGTTATCGTGCAGCAAACTGCGAATTAATTATTCAGGGCCCCTTTTTCAAAGCAGCGGTAAGTCCAACGCAGGCTTACCATTCGCTAAAACGCAAGCAGCGCCGGGCTACAGAAGCAACCCAGCAGTAGTTCCCACCCCCAGTGCACCGTCATAGCCAGCGTGTACCCGGCAGTAATTGGGCAGTATTGCGCGCTGCCCGGTTACCGCCAGGTTAGCGCAGCAGCTCTTACCGCCACCTCAATGGGTGGCGGTAAAGGCTCCCCCCCAAAAAAATGTCCGCACAGCAGTTGCTTCATTTGCACATGGCCATTTCCTCAAAAAACAGATAGACCTACCTTTTACCCGCTGTGGTAAAAGGGGGCCTCGGCGAGCGTCAAAAGCAGGTGCCGACACCAGCGCGGGCTCCCTTTCGCTGTAGCTTGGTAAAGGGGCCCTCAGTGGGGTTCAGAGTAAGCGTTCCTATGTTTTTAGCTCAAAAGTCACCTTAGCTCAGGATTCTAAAAGTTATGCTCTTAAATTCAGGCTTGACATGCATTTTTAATAGATTTATGAGCATAATTTACCGTGTTTACCTGTTGTTCCGATATTGATATCTTTATACATGATTCTTTTATATACTATGCTTCCCATATTCTTATGAAATTATAACTGTATATGCCATTCTGTCGTGGTGACCCCACGACGGAGCAATGTAAGCCACATTGAGCCTGCAAATATTTGGGAAAATGTGGGATACAAATGCAATAAATAAATAAATAAATAAACAATTTACTTGCCTAATGCTGAAATTCAATGATAACTCCTAACTTATTTTTCCCTGACTACTACCACCCACTTTTTAGAAACCCACATTTTGGAGTTTAACATAAAATTAGGACCTGAAAGAGGTCACTTTAGGAACCTTAACTCTCCAAGTTGAGCAAAAAACCCTTTAAGTTTTGGCCTCTGTGTTTATGGATCTGCAAATACCAGCAGAACAGACTCTCCATTTCCTCTGGGTCTTTATTTTAAACAGGGTCCCCCCCCCCCCCTAGGAGATTCATGTATCTTTGCTCATTCAAAGGCTACTAACCAGTAAATTAATGTACCATTAAAAAAGAACTTAACCTTGTTTTTTATTATCCTTCGGCTACTTTTGTATCAAGCTAAACTATCTTCCAAGTCACAGGCCATTTTCCCTGTAAAATAAATACCGTGCAACTGAATAGTCTTGTTAAGAAGCCAAACAGACCTTCAAGGTGTCAGAGCCTTCATTAGGAAACCGTTATGGATCCTCAGGGTTTCAGTGAAAATACCCAAGAGGCCCATTTAATTTGGAACATGTATACCAGTGCTTGTAGTTTAGGTATTCATGGTTGACGTGCAAGGTGAAATATTTGATTTTGTTTCGTAATTTATTGCTACTTTTTGACAGACGACTCTTGAAAGTGAGGCAGATCTTGTACAATAAGTTTATTTCTTGGACTTGCAAATACATTAAATTAAAGGTCTTCCCCGGAGTAACAGAAATATATTTATCCAACCCACAAACGAGTAGACTGATTTCAGTCTTCTTTGGTAAACGTTTTATTCTCACATCCAGTATTTTCTGTTTGACGTTTAGGGCTCAAGTTACTAAGTTATGTAAAATAATGCATTGTTGTGTTATTTTACAGGCCACAACTTTATCGCTAGATAGACTATCCTACAATCCCTCCATACCACAGATCAGTGAATCCAGCAATAAATTTATTTTTGCGTTGCTGCAGCCTGGGATATCACATTGTCCTGGGTACAGCAATGCAACGATGGAGGGCCCCAAGTTAAGCCCAATATCTTTTAAACAGTTGGGCCAGTACTTTTAAAATTTTCGCCTACCCCAATCCCCTTTCAAGAAACCCCCACTCTCTATTCCCCTTTTCAAAACTTCCCCAAACTTGATCCCTTTTTTAACATCCCTTACCCAAGGTATCTTTTCAAGAACCTCCCACCCCCTGAAGTTCCTATGTCACCTTCACAGGTCTTTCTGGTGGATGGTTGAGGGGGGAACAAGAGTAATCTCTCGGCCCTCTTGCACCAAAAGCTCTCCCAACCTCAAATGGCAACCTCAATCCAGGGGCGTAGCCAGATACCCAATTTTGGGTGGGCCTGGGCCCAAGGTGGGTGGGCAGAAGAACTCTGCCTTGTCCCACAAGTGATTTGGTCTCTCCCTCTCTCGCCTGCATGCCATGTGGTCTCTCAAACATCCCCCCTCCACCGAATACCTTTTAAATAACAGATTTTCACCGGCAGCGAGCAACAACTAATACACACTGCTCATGTTGGCCCCACAGCCTTCCCTGTGATGCAACTTCCTGTTTCCGCATAGGCAGGAATACGTCAGAGGGAAGTCTGTGGGGCCGGTGAAACCAGTATGTATCAGTCGCTGCAGGCGAAGATCTGCTATTTACAAGGTATGCAGGAGGGACGGCTGTTGGGAGGTTTTGGCTGGTGGGGCTTGGGGATCTCTGCCAGCCACATCATAGGTGTGTTGCTACTGGGTGGGCCTGAGCCCAAAGTGGTGGGCCTGGGCCCACCCAGGCCCACCCTTGGCTACGCCACTGCCTCAATCACTTAGCCATAATCTGACAATGCTAAATCTAGAGGTCAGGTGTTAGTGGGAGGGGTGTTCTTGAAAGTGAATCAGTGATTTGGTGGTTTATTTTGGAAAGGGGATTGGGGTATGGGGGTTATTGAAAAGGGATTGGGGCAGAGATGTTCTTGGAAGGGGATTAAGAGTGACGGGTTACCTTTTGAACGCATCAGCCCCTTCAAGCTGCTCCCTTGAAGCATCAGGCTATGCATTAGTGTGACAAGACCCCTGGAGAGAAGAGATAGAAATTGCTATCTTTCCGTGAGTAATACAGCTCGCAAGACATGAACACCCATTTTAGATAGAGCGTGGAACCTGGAACTGATACATGCAAGTTGGGATGTGTATAATTCTGGTAGTATTGTAGAAAGGAGCAGTCGACAAAGAGCCATTTCTAAAAAAACAGACAGCAATACCCATATGTGTGGAGGCATATACAAGAGGAGCATACGTTTTATAATTATAAACATGGGTAAACTCACGGCAGCCTATATGTGTGTCAACACATAGATGTACAGCATGGTATTTTAGAACATACACATGTAAGTGTTGGTGCTTACATATGTATGTCAGCCATTTTGAAAATCTACACGTGGTTGCTTCCAATTAAATACAAAGGTTGCACTCTTTTTTTTTTTCTAATGGGGGGGAATACACAACGGGGGATTAAAGAGCAGTGGCGATCCTAGGTCGACTGCCACCTGGGGCGGATCGCCGCTGTGCACCCCCCCCCCCCCCCCCGGGTGCAGCGACATCTGTTCCCCCAGAGTGCAGCACGACACCCCCCCCCCCCCGGTGCAATGACACTCCCCTCCCCTGTGCATCAAGCCCCCCCAGGTGAATTCTTGGCTTCGGAAGGGTGCAGAGAGCAGCCGTGCGCCTGTCGGCTCCACTGGCTCCCTGCTCCCTCTGCTCCGGAACAGGAAGTAACCTGTTCCGGGGCACAGGGAACAGGGAACCAGCGGAGCCGACAGGCGCACGGCTGCTCTCTGCACCCTCCAGCAGCGTGCACCCGGGGTGGACTGCCCCCACCGCCCCGCCCTTGCTACGCCGCTGTTAAAGAGGATACCACTCTGAAAATTTTGGAAAAAAGCAGTGAATCCCTCATGTAGAGGGCTGGCCAAATTAAGGGGTACTTTTACTAAGCTGTGGAATAAAGGACCCTGCAGTAGCGGTGGGGACTATTTCTCCCATGCGTCAGGGCCCTTTTTTGCCACAGGTAAAAATTCCCCCCCCCCTCAAAAAAAAAATGTCCATGTGGCAAGATAACTCTTACTTCGTGGTCATGTGGCAGGGAGTTCTTACCGCCACCCACTGAGACGGAGATAAGGGCTCCCGCGGTAACCCGGTGGTAACCGGGCAGTGTGCAGTGACGCCCGATTACCGCCAGCTTTTTGTCTATTAGATTGTAAGCTCTTTGAGCAGGGACTGTCTTTCTTCTATGTTTGTGCAGCGCTGCGTACGCCTTGTAGCGCTATAGAAATGCTAAATAGTAGTAGTAGTAGTAGTAGTAGTAGCTTAGCGCTGCACTATAAAATAAAATGTTTTCTGGCACACCAGAAATGACGTGTGCTCAAGCTGGAACTACCGCCGGTGGCCGTGTTGGGCCAGCGGTGGTCCTGAGTTAGTGTGCAGTAAGCCCTTGTTGGGTTTACTAATGCTTTGTGAAAGGGTCCCTAAGCACCTTTGGAAATTTGTCTGTGCAAAGGAGCAGCTGTAAATTTCAACGTTGAAATATGGGGCCATGCATGTGCATTCCCTTGCTGAAATGGAAAATATGTGTATATAGATTTTGGTCCCATCCAAGACCTGCAGATAGTGAACGTAAGAACATAAACATTGCCATGATGGAATGGACTGAAGATCCTTCAAGCCTAGTATCATGTTTCGAACAGTGGCCAATCCAGGTCACAAGTACCTGGCAAGATCCCAGAACAATAAAACAGATTTTATGCTATTTATCCTAGAAATAAGCAGTGGATTTTCCCAAGCCCATCTTAATAATGGCTTATGGACGTTTCTTTTAGAAAATTAGCCAAGCCTTTTTTAAACCCTGCTAAGCTAATGTGGACTTCAATGTGTAAATAGTAGCTTTCTGAAATCAGTACTTAGACATATATGCCATATACACATGCAAATGCTGCTATTCACACATAGAAATCATGAATAGAACTTCTAAAATAAGGGTCCTAATGTACACTCCATTGTTTGTTTTGCATAACAATGAGCTGCTTTATACACATTTGCATAGTTTGCATCATATTACTTGGTTGAGCTGCAGTAAAAAATCCCAAATGAAAATCAAATCATGAGTGCTATTGTCCATTAGTGCACGCATTATCTAATTAAATTTTTTTAAAGCCCAAGATTTTTATCCTTGGATGTTGCTCCAGTTTTCAAAGTGAATATTTGCATGTATTTGGGTTTATTCTTCCCAAGCTAATGTGTTGGAAAGAATTATACATCAAGGATTTAGAATGTCCACCTCTCTGCGGGCAAAATGACTCTCTGAAAATATAGCGGTCTGGGATGAAGTTTAGTCTGGTGAGAGTCTGATAGGTACAGACGGGGAGAGGGATCTTGGGGTGATAGTATCTGAGGACCTGAAGGCGACGAAACAGTGTGACAAGGCGGTGGCCGTAGCTAGAAGATTGCTAGGCTGTATAGAGAGAGGTGTGACCAGCAGAAGAAAAGAGGTTTTAATACCCCTGTATAAGACGTTGGTGAGGCCCCACCTGGAGTATTGTGTTCAGTTTTGGAGGCCGTATCTTGTGAAGGATGTTAAAAAAATGGAAGCGGTGCAAAGAAAAGCTACAAGAATGGTATGGGATTTGCGTTACAAGATGTATGAGGAGAAACTTGTTGACCTGAACATGTATACCCTGGAGGAAAGGAGAAACAGGGGTGATATGATACAGACGTTCAAATATTTGAAAGGTATTAATCTGCAAACGAACCTTTTCCGGAGAGGGGAAGGCGGTAGAACTAGAGGACATGAAATGAGATTGAAGGGGGGGTAGACTCAAGAAAAATGTCAGGAAGTATTTTTTCACGGAGAGAGTGGTGGATGCTTGGAATGCCCCTCCGCAGGAGGTGGTGGAGATGAAAATGGTAACGGAATTCAAACATGCGTAGGATAAAACATAAAGGAATTCTGTTCAGAAGGAATGGGTCCTCAGGAGCTTAGTGGAGATTGGGTGGCAGAGCCGGTGGTGAGAGGCGGGACTGGTGGTTGGGAGGCGGGGATAGTGCTGGGCAGACTTCTACGGTCTGTGCCAGAGCCGGTGGTGGGAGGCGGGGCTGGTGCTGGGCAGACTTATATGGTCTGTGCCCTGAAAAAGACAGGTACAAATCAAGGTAAGGTATGCACAAAAAATGGCACATGTGACTTTATCTTGTTGGGCAGACTGGGTGGACCATGCAGGTCTTTTTCTGCCGTCATCTACTATGTTACTATGCATGTGGGAAAAACTGATGAAATGACACAATGAGTATGAAAATGGGTCGGATTAACCTGGTGGAGAAACAGTTTCATCCTCTGCAGCATAGATTCAGTGAAACTGAGCAATTAAAGGACTAATCCCTCTCCGCTGTTCTCTTCTTTCCTTCACACAAAATACACATCAACCTTCCCCCACTGACTCTCTATCACAAAGACAACCCCCAAAACCCACAACTATCCCCCACCACAACCTATAGCTACTCCCACTTACCTCCTACCCCGGGTACCCACACATCTATATCCCCCACAACTACCCCACCCCAATCCATAAGTACTCCTACCTATCTCCTACGCCAGGAACCCCCATACATATTTCCCCCCACAACTATCCTCAATTATCTCCACCCCAACAAATAACTACCCCCACCTACCTCCTACCCTGGGTACCCACACACCTATATCCCCCACAACTACCCACACCCCAATGCATTACTCCTACCTATCTTCTACCCCAGGTACCCCCATACCTATCTCTTCCACGACTACCCCTTACTACCCCCACCCCAACCAATAACTACTCCCACCCTAGCTCCTACCTCAGGTAGCCATCCACCTATCTCCTCCACAACCACTTCTCAACTATCACCACTTCATTTAGCTTCTATGGTGAAACATTTAATAAATCATGCCCAAGGTGTCGCATAGGTTTTTCTGTTTATTTGCTTTACTCTTGCCCAAAACAGAAACCTATACTTTTGAACTCTCTTTCTGGCTAAGATAAGCCTTGAGGGTTTTTTTTTTCTCAAGAACCTGTTTATTTCTGAGGCTGTACCCTGAGTTCACGTATATCAAATGGCAGTAACTTGGAAAATTCTGGCATCATAGGATCTTTTGGATTTCCAAGAACAGTTGGACTTTCTGCTGAAAGCACTGGATTTATTTGTCTCCCATGGTCCCCTTTTACAAATTGTATATGCCATCAGGGAATCTTTATTGGCAATAAATACTTGACTGAATAGTCAACTGTAGCTTAGAATATCGTGACTAGAAAATACCGTGAAATTTTTGCTTTATAGTTACTGAGAATTAAAGCCGGGCCGCTGCTTACAAGGTCAATAGAGTTATTGACCATGAATTGGGTGAAGGCCTTTAGAGGGTCTTCTTAGAGGGAGGTCCTTCCAGCTCAGAGACTGTACTGGTGCATGCTATTACCATATGCTGTAACGTTTCACCTCACTGGCAATCAAAGCTTTCTATATTCTGCCTGCTGGGCTTCAGGAGCCGGGGTTCCCTTTCAACAGTGAGAAAATCTGCTGAGAAAGAACATGACTGAAAACACTTTCAAAGAAATAAATTGTAGTTAGTTATCGCTGGTCTCGTATTTCTTGCCCGATATGTTTTGTGTGTGTATTTATTTTTCTTGTGGTGATGATTGGAGGGGGTCTTGGGTACGTACCTACAGCCTTGAATAAACATGGATAGAAGAGCATCCAATGCCCTGATGTGGTAAAGTACAGAATAATCTGTACACATAAGGCAACATTCAATCCTCTGATAGAACCTCTGTCCACGTGGGTGTTGTCTACAAACCCCCGACACAATTGGAGGAACTAGATAAAGATCTGATCGCAGATATTCAAAAGTTGGGAAAGAAGAGAGAGGTGCTGTTGCTGGGAGATTTCAATCTGCCAAATGTAGATTGGAAGGTTCCATTTGCGGAATCAGAAAGAAGTAGAGACATCGTTGCTTTTCAAAGTGCTCTGCTCAGACAAATGGTGACGGAACCCACGAGGGAGGGAGCGACGCTGGATCTGGTGCTCACAAATGGGGATAGTGTGTCATGTCCGAGTGGGCGCCCACCTGGGCAGCAGTGACCATCAAACAGTTTGGTTTGATATGACAGCTGAAGTGGAGGGCGGCCACTCAAAACTCAAAGTCCTGGATTTCAAGCATGCTGACTTTAGTAAAATGGGGGAATACCTGAGGAAGGAGCTGATGGGCTAAGAGGGTGAACGAGAAGTGGAAGGACAGTGGTCCAGGCTGAAAGAAGCTATAAATAGGGCCACAAACCTTTATGTAAGGAGAGTAAATAAAAGCAAGAGAAAAAGGAAACCGATATGGTTCTCCAAGCAAGTGGCTGAGAAAATAAAGGCCAAAGAGTTGGTGTTCCTGAAATACAGAACAACACAAAAAGAGGAACACGGAGAGGAATACCGAATGAAACTGAAAGAAGACAAGAGAGAGATGTGTCTGGCGAAAGTGCAAACGGAAGAACAAATGGCTAGAAATGTAAGGAGGGGTGACAAAAATTTCTTCAGGTATATTAGTGAAAGGAGAATGACTAAAAAGGGAATTGTGAGACTGAAAGATGCTGTGAACCGCTATGTAGATAATGATGAAGAAAAAGCCAATTTGCTAAATAGATACTTTTGTTCTGTTTTCACAGAAGAAAATCCTGGAGAAGGACTGCGATTGACTGGCAATAGCATAAATGAGAATGGAGTGGATAGAGCAACGTTCACGGAAGAGAGTGTGTATGAACAACTTGAAAATCTAAAGGTGGATAAAGCTGTGAGACTGGACGGGATCCACCCCAGGATATTGAGGGAGCTCAGAGAGGTTCTGGCGGGTCCTCTTAAAGATTTGTTTAATACAGCCTTGGAGATGGGAGAAATTCCGTTGGATTGGAGAACAGTGGACGTAGTCCCTCTTCACAAAAGTGGTGATAAGGAAGAAGCTGGAAACTACAGGGGTATGCCTCACTTCGGTTATTGGAAAAGTAATGGAAGCGATGCTGAAGGAAAGGATAGTGGATTTTATGGAAGCCAATAAGTTGCAAGATCCAAGATAACATGGTTTTACCAAAGGTAAATCATGCCAAATGAATCTCATTGAATTCTTTGACTGGGTGACCGGAGAATTGAATCAGGGACGTGCTATAGACATAATCTACTTAAATTTTAGCAAAGCTGTTGACACGGTTCCCCACAGGAGGCTCTTAAATAAACTGGATGGGCTGAAGATAGGACCCGAAGTGGTGAACTGGATTAGGAACTGGTTGACGGACAGAAGCCAGAGGGTGGTGGTGAATGGAATTCGCTCAGATGAGGGAAAGGTGAGCAGTGGAGTGCCTCAGGGATCAGTGCTGGGGCCGATTCTATTCAATATATTTGTGAGTGACATTGCCGAAGGGTTAGAAGGTAAAGTTTGCCTTTTTGCGGATGATACTAAGATTTGAAACAGAGTGGACACCCGGGAGGGAGTGGAAAACATGAAAAAGGATCTGCGGAAGCTAGAAGAATGGTCTAAGGTTTGGCAATTAAAATTCAATGCAAAGAAATGCAAAGTGATGCACTGAGGGAGTAGAAATCCACGGGAGACGTATGTGTTAGGCGGTGAGAGTCTGATATGTATGGACAGGGAGAGGGATCTTGGGGTGATAGTATCTGAGGATCTGAAGGTGACAAAACAGTGTGACAAGGCGGTGGCCGTAGCTAGAAGGTTGCTAGGCTGTATAGAGAGAGGTGTGACCAGCAGAAGAAAAGAGGTTTTAATGCCCCTGTATACGTCGTTGGTGAGGCCCCACCTGGAGTATTGTGTTCAGTTTTGGAGGCCGTATCTTGCTAAGGATGTAAAAGAATTGAAGCGGTGCAAAGAAAAGCTACGAGAATGGTATGGGATTTGTGTTACAGGACGTATGAGGAGAGACTTGCTGACCTGAACATGTATACCCTGGAGGAAAGGAGAAACAGGGGTGATATGATACAGACGTTCAAATATTTGAAAAGTATTAATCCGCAAACAACCCTTTTCCGTAGATGGGAAGGCGGTAGAACTAGAGGACATGAAATGAGATTGAAGGGGGGCAGACTCAAGAAAAATGTCAGGAAGCATTTTTTCACAGAGAGAGTGGTGGATGCTTGGAATGCCCTCCCGCGGGAGGTGGTGGAGATGAAAATGGTAACGGAATTCAAACATGCGTGGGATAAACATAAAGGAATCCTGTTCAGAAGGAATGGATCCTCAGAAGCTTAGCCAAGATTGGCTGGCAGAGTCGGTGGTGGGAGGTGGGGCTGGTGGTTGGGAGGTGGGAGGTGGGGCTAGTGCTGGACAGACTTCTACGGTCTGTGCCCTGAAAATGGCAGATACAAATCAAGGTCAGGTATACACAAAAAGTAGCACATATGAGTTTATCTTGTTGGGCAGACTGGATGAACCGTGCAGGTCTTTTTCTGCCGTCATCTATTCAGTGGCGTAGCAAGGGCAGGGCAGTGGGGGCGGTCCACCCCGGGTGCACGCTGCTGGAGGGTTCAGAGAGCAGCCGCGCGCCTGTCGGCTCCGCTGGTTCCCTGCTCCCTCTGCCCCGGAACAGGTTACTTCCTTTTCCGGGGCAGAGGGAGCAGGAAGCCTGTGGAGCCAACAGGCATGTGGCTGCTCTCTGCACCCTCCAGCAGCCAAGAATGCAGCCGTGGGAGGGGGTGATAATGCTCCGGGGGGGTCATGCTGCACCCTGGGGGGACGGATGCCGCTGCACCCAGGGGGGGGGGGTGAGCAGCGGCAATCGGCCCCGGGTGGCAGCCAACCTAGAATTGCCACTGCATCTACAATGTTACTATGTAATCCCTTATCTTGTTAAGGATGTAAAAAGAATTGAAGCGGTGCAAAGAAAAGCTACGAGAATGGTATGGGATTTGCGTTACAAGACGTATGAGGAGAGACTTGCTGAACTAAACATGTATACTCTGGAGGAAAGGAGAAACAGGGGTGATATGATACAGACGTTCAAATATTTGAAAGGTATTAATTCGCAAACGAACCTTTTCCGGAGATGGGAAGGTGGTAGAACGAGAGGACATGAAATGAGATTGAAGGGGGGGCAGACTCAAGAAAAATGTCAGGAAGTACTTTTTCACGGAGAGAGTAGTGGATGCTTGGAATGCCCTCCCACTGGAGGTGGTGGAAATGAAAACGGTAACTGAATTCAAACATGCGTGGGATAAGCATAAAGGAATCCTGTGCCGAAGGAATGGATCCTCAGGAGCTTAGTCAAGATCGGGAGGCGGGGCTGGTGGTTGGGAGGCGGGGATAGTGCTGGACAGACTTATACGGTCTGTGCCTGTGCCAGAGCCGGTGGTTGGGAGGCAGGGCTGGTGGTTGGGAGGCGGGGATAGTGCGGGGCAGACTTATACGGTCTGTGCCCTGAAGAGCACAGGTACAAGTCAAAGTAGGGTATACACAAAAAGCAGCAAATATGAGCTATCTTGTTGGGCAGACTGGATGGACCGTGCAGGTCTTTTTCTGCCGTCATCTACTATGTTACTATGTTAATATTGTGAGTTGGATGATAGTCTTGAAAAACACATTTTGTATAAAAAATGTTGTGACGCTGAAGGTTAGTTTTAGCGTTTGCCAATGACATTTGTGTCTGCCACAGGGATTGAATGTTACCTTATGTGTACAGATTATTCTGTACTTTACCACATCAGGGCATTGGATGCTGTTCTCTACCCATGCAGACTCCTGATGCAGGCCTAGCGGCCGAAACACAATGTTTTTGTCGAGTCCTTTTTTAAATAAACTTTTTCTAAATAAACATTTTTAGGTCCATATTTTCCAGTCTCTGGTGTCCATGCTCAACTTCCCACCCTTTTCTGTTTACACTTCTTGAATCGAGATACAGTCCAAACTATTCCCTAGATCTCCTCCTGAAACTTGACCGCTTTATTAAAAACTAGTAAAAAAGGCCCGTTTCTGACACAAATGAAACGGGCACTAGCAAGGGTTTCCTGGGTGTGTGTATGTTTGAGAGAGTGTGTGTGAGAGTGATTGTGTGTGTGAGAGAGAGTGAATGTATGTGTGTGAGAGAGAGAGTTTGGTTGGGTGCGAGCGTGTCTGTGAGAGAGTGTGTGTATGAGAATGAGAGTGTGTGCGAGTGTGTGAATGTGACACTGTGTGAGACATAGAGTGTGTGGTGGTCAGTGTATGAGATTGAGAGAGACACTGTGTGTGTGTGCCAGAGATACCTCCCTCCCTCCCTCTGTGTGGTTGCAGGATCCCTCCCCCCTTCTGGTCCCACTCTCCCCCTTCTGTCATGTCCCTTTCCCCCTCTGGACCCCTCTCCCCTCCTCCCCCCCCCTTTCTTTCTCTCACACAGTCATGTTCATGCTTGAGCTGGTCCTGGATGTATTTTGGAGACAGTGTCATTTTTTTTTTTGGCAGGCTTGGGAGAGCTGTTTGTCTTTTGCTGCTTCTATACTGAATTGTTTAATTGGGGCCGGCAGATGGGCGTGATCCGTTGCTGTAATTCGGGTCCTGTTCGTTTGCTGGGGCCATCGAACCTTCCTCTCTGTGTAGACAGCAAAACTTTGAATCAGCTGTGGGTGAGAAGGCGTGCGCCGTTGCTGGGCATCAAGCTGTGCATTCCCCTGTTTGATCCTTTCTTGTGCTCTGACAGCGGCGCCGCAGCACATGGTCTTGGTCCTTTTGAGGTTGATTGTGACTCTTGTGAGTGTGCGCAGGCTCCGTTTCTTGTGGTCGAACGTGAGTCCTTTCCCGGAGAACGACATGTGTTCTGTCTGTGAATGCCAAGGCTGACTCCGTATTGCACAGTGTGTGGGTAATCTTGGGTCTGTGGAGCAGCTATGTGCTTTGGGAGGAGGGGCTAGTTTTAAGGTCCGTGGAGCGGGCAGTGACAGCTGAATCGTAGGCAGGGGGAGGAGTATTCTCCTGGGTCGCTAGTTCGTTTCATTGGTTGAGTGCCATTGCTCCGCCCTCGACGTCATCACGTTTGATGCGTGGGCGGGGCAGACACTAATGGACGAAAAGCGGTCTCAGCCGCCTCACTTTAGAACGTTGGGAAAGTGAGGCTTCAACAGAACGTTGGAGGTGCGTTTTATATAGAGAGATGTTCAAATGTCCCCTATATCAGGCCCTCAGGGGTTGCAAACAGCTTTCAATTTCAGGTATTAATTCCATCATGCATATTTATACGCATTTGATCCGAGAACCAAGTTCATTTGCCCAGAAAAACAAAGGTTTTTTTTTGTGTGTCTCTTGAAGACCAGCATAATTGCACCCCGGGTTATAACTTACCGCAACCTTAACCTTCTGAAAGCCTGCTAACTTTAAACTCATCATACAGTGGCTTTCAGTAGCCAGAAATTCCAGATGCATGGCTCAACAGGTTAAAAAAAAATGATAAACTAGTGTTTGATTACTAGTTCAATTTGCAATCCATTGTTAATCTTCAGATGTTTGCTTTTCACCTTTGTTTCAGGTCAAGGTAATATCCAGTATGTTTATAACATAGCAGTGAAGGCTTTTCATGGCAGAAATTTGCCTAAAGCAATCATCCCTCTTACTTCTTGGATGAAACACCGGGAACTCATCTACCAGTAAAAGAAAAAAACCCCAAAAAACAATATACATAGCTTATTTCTTGCAGTCTGGCCTCCAAATGTCCTTCAGTTCTGCATTTTACTAGAGCTGCCAAGAACTGCCTTTTAAAGCTTTTATCTCAAAACTTCCAACCAGATGAACTAACCACTTCTTTGACTTTGTCCATCAAACAAATCTATCTGTTCCAGCCAAGGGCAAGCGGAGGTGTGATTTTTTTTTTTCTTAATTTGTGAACAAGTTCAGCAAACCAGCATGATGTTTGTGGGTCTGTTGAATTAGTTTGTCAAACTTATTATAGAAAAAAAAAGTAATATGGATTCCGCAAAATGCATCCAATCTGCACTGGATTTTAAGTGGATTTTGCTGGATTTCTAAGGACTCCAATAAAAATCAAACAAAATAAAACATGGAAAAGAAAATAAGATGATTCCTTTTTTATTGGACATAACTTAATACATTTCTTGATTAGCTTTCGAAGGTTGCCCTTGTTAGACTGTCAATGAAATGCTTGGATGTTTCACTTATATATACTGTCATCTACCACATTTGCTTATTTCCGATCTGACGAAGAAGGGCAACCTTCGAAAGCTAATCAAGAAATGTATTAAGTTATGTCCAATAAAAAAGGTATCATCTTATTTTCTTTTCCATGTTTTATTTTGTTTGATTTCTATTGATAACCTTTAAGAGCGGACTAACACGGCTACCACACCTCTCTACTTAAGGACTGCAAGAAGCAGAAACTATGTGGGACAATGCCAGGTACTTGTGACCTGAACTGGCCACTGTTAGAATCGAGATACTGGACTAGATAAGCCCCATTCATCTCTCCCAGTACGGCAACTCTTCCGCTTCTGTTCTTAATGTAACTAAGGAAACAGGAATGCGCATTTGTTTGAAATATCAATGACCCTGTGTCATCAAATAGTGTTTTCTGAACAAAATGCTGAGAAAAAAAAATTGGAGGGGGGGAGGGTTCCTCCCATGTTTGCAATAGTGCAAACTATTGTGTAATAGCACACACCATATGATTCACTAGTGCACACTGGGGCTCATTTTCAAAAGAGAAAAACATTTATAAACATTTATAAAGCGCTACCAGGGTTATGCAGCACTGTACAATTTAACACAGAGGACAGTCCCTGCTCGAAGGAGTTTACAATCTAAAGGGCAAAAAAGTGCAGTCAATCAAATTGGGGCAGTCTAGATTTCCTGAATAGATGAATAATGGTTAGGTGCTGAAAGCGACATTGAAGAGGTGGGCTTTGAGTAAGGATTTGAAGATGGGCAGGGAGGGGGCTTGGCGTATGGGCTCAGGGAGTTTATTCCAAGCATGGGGTGAGGCGAGGCAGAAAGGGCGGAGCCTGGAGTTGGCGGTGGTGTAGAAGGATACTGAGAGGAGGGATTTGTCCTGTGAGCGGAGGTTACGGGTAGGGGAGATGAGGGTAGAGAGGTAAGGAGGGGCTGCAGATCGAGTGCATTTGTAGGTTAGTAGGAGAAGCTTGAATTGTATGCGGTATCTGATCGGAAGCCAGGGAAGTGACTTGAGGAGAGGGGTGATATGAGCATATCGGTCTAGGCGGAAGATAAGACGCGCAGCAGAGTTCTGAATGGATTGCAGTGCGTTCAAATCTCAAGAGGGCATATCAGGGGTGTATTAAAGGCGGGATTTGTGTGTTCCTAAAACTTGGACATTTTTCAGCCATAATGGAACAAAACAAAACCATCTAGGTCTAAAACTAAGACGTTTTGTGCTAGACCTGAACAAATAAGGCTCAAAAAGGTGTCCTAAATGATAGATGACCACTGGGCAGAATGAGGGATGACCTCCCCTTACTCCCCCAGCAGTCACTTACCCCCACCCCCAATGTGATTAAAAACATTATTACCAGCCTCTATGCCAGCCTCAGATGTTATACTCAGATTCATTAGAGTACCATGCAGGCCCCTGGAGTAGTCTAGTGGTGGGTGCAGTGCACTGCAGACAGGTGGACCCAGGCCCATACCTCCCCTTACCTGTTACACTTCTGGTGGAAAATGTGAGCCCTCCAAAACTCACCCAAACCCAACTGTACCCCCATAATAGTTCCCCTTTCACCCATAAGGACTATTATAGTGGTATACAGTTGGGGGCAATGGGTTTTGAATGGGTTTGGGGGGGGGGCTCAACAAACAAGATAAGGGAGCAATGGTGAGATGTGTCCCTGGAAGCATTTATTTGAAGACCACTGCAGTGACCCCTAGGGTGCCCCATTGCTCTCCTGGGATGTCTGGGGGACCAGTCTACTAAAAATGCTGGCTCCTCCTACATCCCAATGGCTTGATTTTCTACATTTTTCGCTTGGACTTTTTTTACAGAAATGGTTAAAAAAATGTACAAAACACAAAACCTTGTTTGAAACGGTATTTAAAAAAAAAGAAAAGGATAGATGAAAATGGCCTTCTTTCCTATTTGGATTTTGGACTTTTTGAGCAAAACATCCATAGTTGGACTTAGATATATTGAAAATGCCCCTCACTGTTCTGTTCAAAATGCTGCTGCACGACTAATATTCCGCCAGTGTCGTTATGCTCATATTAGTCCTCTCCTCAAATCACTTCACTGGCTTCCTATCCGTTTCCGCATACAGTTCAAACTCCTCTTATTGACCTACAAGTGCATTCACTCTGCAGCTCCTCAGTACCTCTCCACTCTCATCTCTCCCTACATTCCTCCCCGGGAACTGCACTCACTGGGTAAATCTCTCTTATCTGCACCCTTCTCCTCCACCGCTAACTCCAGACTCCGTTCCTTTTATCTTGCTGCACCATATGCCTGGAATAGACTTCCTGAGCCAGTACGTCAAGCTCCATCTCTGGCCGTCTTCAAATCTAAGCTAAAAGCCCACCTTTTTGTTGCTGCTTTTAACTCCTAACCATTGTTCACTTGTTCAGAACCCTTATTTTATCATCCTCACTTTAATATTCCCTTATCTCTTGTTTGTCCTGATTGTCTGTCCTAATTAGATTGTAAGCTCTGTCGAGCAGGGACTGTCTCTTCATGTTCAAGTGTACAGCGCTGCCTACGTCTAGAAATGATAAGTAGAAGTAGTAGTCTTTGGGATTCCGGAATCTTGCTACTCTTTGGGAATCTGGAATCTTGCTACTCTTTGGGATTCCGGAATCTGGCTACTCTTTCTCCTTATCCCTTGTTTGTCCTGTTTGTCTGTCCTAATTAGATTGCAGGGACTGTCTCTTCATGTTCAAGTGTACAGCGCTGCGTACGTCTAGTAGCGCTTTAGAAATGATAAGTAGTAGTAGCACTGTCACCCAGTGTGTGCTATGAAGAATTTGTATTTATTTATTTTAAAAAATTTCTATACCACCTATAACTAGGTGGTTTACAAGATAACATTCACATTATTCAAAAAGAAAAAGGAAAAACAGCTACAGTACATACAGACACACAGAATCGATCTCAAATTAGTTCAATTCTTCATAAAAGTTTTAGAAAAGGCTATTGAGCAAATAGTTATTTATAATGATCAATAGTGAACTCTATTAACCATACTGTACCCCTAAAAGAACGTACAAAAAAATAAAAACACAATGGAAAAGAATGCAGCAGACATGCCTGCTTATAATCGAAAGAGAAAAACGCCTATATTCCGACTTAAATCGGGAGATGGACGTCTTTCTCTCGCGGGTGCCCAAATCGGTATAATCGAAAGCCGATTTTGGGCGTCTTCAACTGCACTCCGTCGCGAGAATGAATAAAGTTGATGGGGGCGTGTCGGAGGCGTGGTGAAGGCGGGACTGGGGCGTGGTTATCGGCTGAGCAGAGATGAACGCCCTCGGCCGATAATCGAAAAAAATAAAGGCGTTTTTAGTGAGAATTTAAGACACTTTTGGTGGACCCTTTTTGTCACGAACAGGTCCCAAAAAAGTGCCCTCAATGACCAGATGACCACTGGAGGGAATCGGGGATGACCTCCTCTTACTCCCCCAGTGGTCACTAACCCCCTCCCACCCAAAAAAAACCCCAAACTTTAAACACTTTTTTTTCCAGCCTGTATGCCAGCCTCAAATGTCATCCCCAGCTCCATCACAGCAGTATGCAGGTCCCTGGAGCAGTTGTTAGTGGGTGCAGTGGACGTCAGCCAGGTGGACCCAGGCCCATCCCCCCTACCTGTTACACTTGTGGTGGTAAATGGGAGCCCTCTAAACCCCCCCCCCAAACCCACTGTACCCAAATGTAGGTGCCCCCTTTCACCCATAAGTGCTATAGTAATGGTGTAGAGTTGTGGGGAGTAGGTTTGGGGGGGGGGGGGGGTTGGGAGTCTCAGCACCAAAGGGAAGGGAGCTATGTACCTGGGAGGTATTTTAATGTTTTTTTCCTATTTTTTAAAAGTGCCCCCTAGGGTGCCCGGTTGGTGTCCTGGCATATGAGGGGGACCAGTGCACTACGAATCCTGGCCCCTCCCACGACCCAAAGCCTTGGATTTGGTCGTTTTTGAGCTGGGGCGCTTCGGTTTCGATTATCGCTAAAAAACGAAACCGCCCAGCTCAAAAAACGACCAAATCCAAGGCTTTTGCCTGGCAGAAACCATATTTTCGAAAAAAAAAAAAAAAAAGATAGACGTCCATCTTTTTCGAAAATACGGTTTGGCCCGCCCCTTCACGGACCCGTTCTCGGAGATGGACGTTCTTACACCTGGGCGTTTGCGTTCGATTATGCCCCTCATGGGAAACTAAACAAAAAGAATTTTTTTTTGCCTGCACACTTTAAGAAACAGAAGCTGATGACAGATTAGGGCCATAAGACTTTTCTGCTCTGCTCAATTTCATTCCTGGCACATAACCATAAAGCAGTTAATCTTTCCTTTCATTTCCTTACATCAGAACATCCTCTGTGCTTATCTCCATTAATTCTAGTCAAAGGTTTCTCAGATTTACAAAGCAATGTGTGTTTTTCTTTCCCTGGCACAGACGTTCCTCCTTTTCCTTTTTCCTCTCATTTCTTTGCAAAGCTCAAATTAACAGGTAAGAATAAATTTCATCATTTCTTTTTTAAATTTTTTTTATTGAGGTTTTCAAAAATACAGCAAACAAAAGAAAAGAACAACAACAACAACAACAACAACAACTTATACAATACAAGACAATGTTATACATTAAGCTGAGATCAAACATTAGGCAATACAGTTAGACAGCTGATGACAGAAAGAGGTAAAGAGTTTTCCATTTCTGAGAACCATGAGGAGTTCGATTCCCGGCACAGGCAGCTCCTTGTGACTCTGGGCAAGTCACTTATCCCTCCATTGACCCATGTAAGCCGCATTGAGCCTGCCATGAGTGGGAAAGCGCAGGGTACAAATGTAACAAAAATAAAATAGATACTATTGGAGATTCTACATGGAATGTTGCTACTATTGGAGATTCTACATGGAATGTTGCTATTCCACTAGCAACATTCCATGTAGAAGGCTGCGCAGGCTTCTGTTTCTACACGTACGTGCAGGACGTCAGACTCACAGAAGCAGAAGCCTGCGCGGCCACATTGGTGATCTGCAAGGGCCGACTTCTACATGGAATGTTGTTAGTGGAATAGCAACATTCCATGTAGAATCTCAAATAGTAGCAACAGTGGAGGAGTGGCCTAGTGGTTAGGGTGGTGGACTTTGGTCCTGAGGAACTGAGTTTGATTCCCACTTCAAGCACAGGCAGCTCCTTGTGACTCTGGGCAAGTCACTTAACCCTCCATTGCCCCATGTAAGCCACATTGAGCCTGCCATGAGTGGGAAAGCGCGGGGTACAAATGTAACAAAAAAAAAATAATTAGACCCAGGGATATCATTCACTGACAGTTGCTCATATTTCTTGTACAATAAGACCCAATTCCACCAAAGAATGACACTGACTGGAGAGTTATCTTTCCAATGTGATATTATTAATTTCAACGCAATAGAGACCAAGAAGTCAAAAAGCAGTTTATCGCTCTCTGCAAATATAAATGGGGTGCAAATTGACTTCCAGATTACATACTTTGGTAGAAAAGAGTCCTGAAACCCAAAAATCCTTTGCAATTTATTCCGAACATCTGCCCAGAACAATACCAGATTAGGACATTCTAGCAAAGGATGTTCCTGTGGTTTGTTTACAGGACCGACATAAATC
This sequence comes from Microcaecilia unicolor, assembly GCF_901765095.1. Lineage (NCBI taxonomy): Eukaryota > Metazoa > Chordata > Amphibia > Gymnophiona > Siphonopidae > Microcaecilia > Microcaecilia unicolor. Next base: position 335,380,344 of record NC_044036.1, on the reverse strand, counting down.
ACAACTTGAAGTCCCAGACAATTTGCTCTTTCTAGGTGTCCAAAGGGCCCTGTGGTACATAAAAAAGTGAGATTGTGAGATTGCGGCTGACAGGGAAGCCCTTGGACCCCTTGACCACACACGAGTCCATTGAGCATCTGACAAAGAGTCCTGAAGGTCCATTTCCCATACATGTTGCGTAGAGGATCGTGGAGCAGAATTAGGAGACCTCATAGCTTTGTAAAACAGTGAGGCTTTGGGGCTGCATCCTGCACTAAATTTCACCATTTCTAATATTGCATTAGGTTAGTCCCTATTACTTAGAATTCAGGGGTCCTTTTACAAAGGCGCACTGAAAACTGACTTGCGGTGGTGTAGGCGCGGGTTATGGGTACGCGCAGATTCATTTGTTAGCGCGCCTGTAAAAAAGGCCTCTTTTTTTGCTGAATCACACTTTATAACGTCCTATAGCATAACATCTATCCAATAAGAATGTATTCACCCACTTCCTACCTATAAAACTGTATATTCTGTTTCCACTATGTCGTAAACCGCATTGAACCCCAAACAGGGGATATTAGCAGCATGTAAGACTTAAATTGAATTGGAAACCGATATGGTTCTCAAAGCAAGTGGCTGAGAAAATAAAGATTAAAGAGTTAGCGTTCCAGAAATATAGAAAATCTCAAGAGGAGGAACACGGGGAGGAATACCGGATGAAACTGAAAGAAGCCAAGAGAGAGGTACGTCTGGCAAAGGCACAAGCGGAAGAACAAATGGCTAGAAATGTAAGGAGAGGAGACAAAAACTTCTTCAGGTATATTAGTGAAAGGAGAAAGACTATAAAGGGAATTGTGAGACTAAAAGATACAACGAAACGCTATGTAGAAAATGATGAAGAAAAAGCCAATCTGCTAAATAGATACTTTTGTTCTGTTTTCACTGAAGAAAACCCTGGGGAAGGACCGAGAGGGACTGGCAAAAGTACACCTGAAAATGAGGTGGATAAAGCGCCGTTCACGGAAGAGAGTGTGTATCAACAACTTGGAAAGCTAAAGGTGGACAAAGCCATGGGGCCGGACGGGATCCACCCCAGAATACTGAGGGAGCTCAGAGAGGTTCTGGCGGGTCCTCTTAAAGACTTGTTTAATAAATCCTTGGAGACGGGAGAGGTTCTGAGGGATTGGAGAACGGCGGAGGTGGTCCCTCTTCACAAAAGTGGGGATAGGGAAGAAGCTGGAAACTACAGGCCGGTAAGCCTCACTTCGGTTATTGGAAAAGTAATGGAAGCCATGCTGAAGGAAAGGATAGTGAATTTCCTGGAAGCCAATAAGTTGCAAGATCCGAGACAACATGGTTTCACCAAAGGGAAATCGTGCCAAACGAATCTCATTGAATTCTTTAACTGGGTGACGGGAGAATTAAATCAAGGACGTGCTATGGACGTCATCTACTTAGATTTCAGCAAGGCTTTCGACACGGTTCCCCACAGGAGGCTCTTAAATAAACTAGATGGCCTGAAGATAGGACCCGAAGTGGTGAACTGGATTAGGAACTGGTTGACGGACAGACGCCAGAGGGTGGTAGTGAATGGAGTTTGCTTGGAGGAAGGAAAGGTGAGTAGTGGAGTGTCTCAGGGATCGGTGCTGGGGCCGATTCTGTTCAATATATTTGTGAGTGACATTGCCGAAGGGTTACAAGGTAAAGTTTGCCTTTTTGCGGATGACACCAAGATTTGCAACAGAGTGGACACCCCGGAGGGAGTGGAAAACATGAAAAAAGATCTGAAGAAGCTACAAGAATGGTCTAATGTTTGGCAATTAAAACTCAATGCGAAGAAATGCAAAGTGATGCACTTACGGAGTAGAAATCCAAGGGAGACGTATGTGTTAGGTGGGGAGAGTCTGATAGGCACGGACGGGGAGAGGGATCTTGGGGTGATAGTATCTGAGGACCTGAAGGCGACGAAACAGTGCGACAAGACGGTGGCAGTAGCTAGAAGATTGCTAGGCTGTATAGAGAGAGGAGCGTCCAGCAGAAGAAAGGAGGTTTTAATGCCCCTGTATAAGACGTTGGTGAGGCCCCACCTGGAGTATTGTGTTCAGTTTTGGAGGCCGTATCTTGCGAAGGATGTTAAAAAAATGGAAGCGGTGCAAAGAAAAGCTACGAGGATGGTATGGGATTTACGTTCCAAGACATATGAAGAGAGGCTTGCTGACCTGAACATGTACACCCTGGAGGAAAGGAGGAACAGGGGTGATATGATACAGACGTTCAAATATTTGAAAGGTATTAATCCTCAAACGAATCTTTTCCGGAGATGGGAAGGCGGTAGAACGAGAGGACATGAAATGAGATTGAAGGGGGGCAGACTCAGGAAAGATGTCAGGAAGTATTTTTTCACGGAGAGAGGGTGGTGGACGCTTGGAATGCCCTCCCGCGGGAGGTGGTGGAGATGAAAACGGTAACAGAGTTCAAACATGCATGGGATATGCATAGAGGAATCCTGTGCAGAAGGAATGGATCCTCAGAAGCTTAGCTGAAATTGGGTGGCGGAGCAGTTGGGGGGAAGAGGGGGTGGTGGTTGGGAGGCGAGGATAGGGGAGGGCAGACTTATACGGTCTGTACCAGAGCCGGTGATGGGAGGCGAGACTGGTGGTTGGGAGACGGGAAATACTGCTGGGCAGACTTATACGGTCTGTGCCCTGAAAAGGACAGGTACAAATTCAAGGTAAGGTATACACATATGAGTTTGTCTTGGGCAGACTGGATGGACCATGCAGGTCTTTTTCTGCCGTCATCTACTATGTTACTATGAATTGAATTGTGTCAGGTGTGGTCAAAATGCATGTATTCAAGTGGGGAGGGAATTGGGGTGGGTTTATCTGAACACTGAAATAGGAGGGATAACTTTATAAGGCTATGCTGGTATTGAACATGTAGCTGTGCTGAAAATATGCATAGAAATATATGAAATGCATTCATCCGACTACTGAATATTTACTCTTTCATTTCTACCACCTTTTAATTTTTTGCATAACACATGCTTTTGCAAACAGCACACAGCAGAGGTTTAGCCAGAACTGAATATTGCCCTGGTGAGCTAATTAAGGTGGACCCCCTATAATACCATGTTGTCTACGATAGTTGAGGGAGGCATGAGATTCCCTTAGAAATCCAACCAGAGTAGGGGGTGCAGTAGGGGTGTATGAATGGAAATTGAGGAATGTCTGGGGCAGAGAACCTGTTTGAATGGGTAATAAGCGTGGTGTGTGGGTGGATAACTCTGGCAGAAGCATGTTTGGGGGGGGGGGATAGGGTATGTAGGACAGGGGGTACATGTGTTATATGTAAAGGTGTGTGGAGAAGGGCTTCTGCTGTGGATGAGATTTTGAGATAGAACATGGGGGCTTGAGTATATTGGGGTGCATTAAGGATGTGATGTGTAAGAGTATGTGTACAAGGGGGTGTCATAGGAAGGGTGTCTGGGGTAGGATTGAATATATATGTCTGTCTGTGTGTGTATCTCAGGAACCAAAGAGAAAGGTATAAAGTGCACACTGAGGGTATGAGTGAGATGGGGGGGGGGAGGGTTCTGGTCTAGTGAGGGTGTCATGGGTACATCTAAGTGTCTAGGGAAAAGTGGGAGGCATCAGAAGCATCGTGTAGGGTTCAAAGAAACAGCCTATCTCCCTATCCCCCATCGGCAGATTACACTTTCGAGTCTGGGATGCTGAGAAGAGGTGAACACATCGGACGTTATGGCAATTTTATCAATTGGCACCAAGATTTCATGATAGAATACTGGTGTAAGTCAACCTTTGCGTGCCCATGTTTAGACATTCCCTCTTATGCCATGTCAACGGCAGGGGTAATTGCTCTGCTCATGGTCCGCCCATGTGTATGCCCCCTCCCCTTGCAGATAGGCACTGTCTTAATGGGATCGTGCCTAGTGTACTTAGGTATCTAACTGCCGATTAATGGCACCTTTCACTCACCTTGGTGAGACCTACCTCTAAGCACCACTTTTAAGAATTGCCCTTAGACTTGTTCAGTGTTACTGTGCTGTCTCTGATCCCATCTTTTTTTCAGGTGAGATAGAAGGGAATGAACCACCTGGACCCTGGCCTAGCCTGGCCAACTCCTTTGCGCTCTCTTCTACACTGTCCTGATAAGCAGATGTGATCCATATAGCACTGATGTTGGGAGACGGAAGCTGCCAGATCAAGGTGAGAGTACAACAACATTGACAAATGGGCAATGGAAGAGGGACACACTTTGACGCTCCTCCTGCTGCCTGGCTGCATCAGGGCACAGAAAACTGGGATTGGAGGCAGAAGCGTAGCTAGGTTTCGATGTTGGGGGCGGGGGTGCAGACCTTTGGTAAAATAGGTACCGCTACAAGGCCACAGGTCCGTAAGTACGTAAGTATTGCCATACTGGGACAGACCGAAGGTCCATCAGGCTAAGCATCCTGTTTCCAACAGTGGTCAGTCCAGTTCACAAGTACTTGGCAGAAAAACAAAGAATAGCAACATTCCATGTAGAACCCCAAAGAGTAGCAAGATTCTAGAATTCTAAAGAATAACAAGATTCCATGCAGAATTTCAAAGTGTGGCAACATTCCATGTAGAATCCCAGAGAGTAGCAAGATTCCATTCAGAATCCCAAGTACATAAGTATTGCCATACTGGGACAGACCGAAGGTCCATCAAGCTCAGCATCCTGTTTCCAACAGTGACCGATCCAAAACAGTACAAAACATTTCATGCTGCTTATCCTAGAAAAAAGCAGTGGATTTTCCCCAAGTCCTTTTTAATAACGGTCTATGGACTTTTCCTTTAGGAAGCCATCTAAACCTTTTTTAAACCCTGCTAAGCTAATTGTGGCCCAATTCACATAGGTACCATTTCATTCAAAATCTGTTTGGGGGAGCGGTTTCTGCCCTTCCACCCCACCTAGCTACAGTGCAGTGCAGTGCAGCAACGTCAGGAGTAAGTGTAGCGCAGTGTCTGCCATGCTGACCTCCTAGGAAATAATGCAAAATGAACCAGGAAACAGCACTGTTTTTTTCCAGGCCGTTTTACAAGACAGCACATCCCCAGTCTCCAGCCTCTGCTCTACAATAAGCACGAATAAGGAACTGAGGTGATCACTCTTCTCATATCATATGAGATGGACTTTGTGTCAGCTGGAAATGAGGAATGACAGGTTAATGCATTGTATATATAAGCTATGTTGATCTTTAGATCTTATCAGGCAGCGACTACAAACCAGGAAGAGATCGTTTAAGCTTTAAGGTCACACCGCATTTTGCAACAGCTGACTTCTTGGTTTCCCTTATTTCTCAGGCTAGGAAAAAAATACCCACTGCCAAGTTAGAAGGAAAAAATCCATAGATTTGATATTCATGGAATAGAAAACATAATTTATGCAAATCACATGCAAAAGTCCAAATAAAAAATGGAATTACAGTGACCACAGGTCCATGGTATACAAAAAATATTTTCGTGCAACGCTATGCTCTTGGCACGGAAAATGACTGCTCTTGGCACAGCTCATGGAGAATGTGAGCTCTGGTCACTTTAATCTTCTATTATTTTTCCTATTGTGATAAGTAAAAAGAAATCATTTGCTTTGCAAAGAAATGTATTCTTTGTTTGGTCCTCTGTATTCTGTATAGAGAGAACATATTGCATTCAGCTTATTCCCGGGGCAAGCATTTCCTTCAAGGGCCCTTTTACTAAGCTGCGTAGGTACCTATGTACGCCCAATGACCGCCAATTTTTATGTGTGTCCGCTCCGTGCACCAGAAAATACATTTTATTTTCTGGCACTCAGCGAAAATTGGGCGGTAACTCTGACTTGACCCAAGTAGGTGATTACCGCACAGTTAATGCGAGAGACCTTACCGCTAAGTCAATGTCCGGCAGTAAGGTCTTAGACCCAAAATGGAAGCACGACAATTTTTATTTTGCCTCACGTCCATTTTTGGCAAAAATTTTAAAAAGGCATTTTTTGCAGGTGCACTGAAAAAAATGGATCTGCGCACGCCCAAAACCCATGTCTACATTACCACAGGCCATTTTTCAACGCACCTTAGTCAAAGGACCCCCTCAGTTTCCCTGCTGCCGTTTTTCAGGGATGCAATGAAAAAGGGACCTGTGTTATTATTATTATTATTAGCATTTGTATAGCACTACCAGACGCACGCAGCGCTGAACACGTGATACAAAGAGACAGTCCCTGCTCAAAAGAGCTCTCAACAAGGACAATTTCCAAAAGCAATTTACCTGGGTAAATACTAGCAATGCGCAATGGTCACTTTCTCAATTAGTTTCAGACATTTGTGTTATTAAAACATTTAAACTTGACATTTCATAGGATAATACATGTTAAGTCACTCTAGCATGCACTAAATTGTTTAAGGAATGCTAACGAACTGAATATTGACTAATGAATGCATATCTAATATAATAATTTGCATCTCCAACTTTCTGAAGCTGACTCCGTGGTAGTGAAGCCGTGTAGTGATCGTAGGGTTCGTAATCGCACTCCCGATCACTGCCCCGCCCTCGAGGGAACTCTGTATAGTTGCCAGGGAAAGAAACGCGATGCAACGAGGGGGGGTGATGGGGAGGGGGGTGTGGGGAGGAGGAGGGGTGAGGGGTGAGAAGAGGAGGGGGGTGAGGGGGCCCTGGAACCTTGCTAGCGCCCGTTTCCTTTCTGTTCGAAACGGGCCTCTTTTACTAGTCACTAATAAATACTGGTTTATCTGAGCAAATGTCTGCACGAAGGTACTGCAACATGCACTGATTTCAGATGCATGAACTGAGCAGAGAGATTCCTAAGGGCAGGGCTTGAAACAATATCAGGCTTATTTTCAAAGCACTTTGGGAGGCTAAGTTCCATAGGTTTCTATGGACCTTTGGGAGGCTAAGTGCTTTGAAAATATGCATCAGCCTACTCTGTATTTTCAAAACTAGAGAGGACAATTCTATAAATGGTGCTTACATGTAAGCATGAGAAATAAATGCACTTAGGGCGCCATTTACTAAGTGAAGGCAAGCCCAACGTGGGCTTACCACTCGCTAAACCAGAACTATTGCACCGGTGCTTACCTGGCAGTAATCGGTCAGCACCATGCAGTGCCCGGTTACTGCCAGGTTGGCGCAAGAGCCCTTACCGCCACCTTAATAATGGGTGGCGGTAAGTGCTCTCCCATGAAAGGGCCACGTGGTAAGTGGTTTACCTAGTGGTTCAGTCTTTTACCCGCTGCAGTAAAAGGGGGACTCAACACACGTCAAAACCTTTTACCACAGCTTAGTAAAAGGGGCCCGAAGTGCCAATCCTATAACAATGTTAATGTGCCCGTGACCTAGCCAGAGGACGGGCCTTGGGGGCCTGGGCCCCTCCACCTTGGGCTCAGGTCCCCTCCAAAACTACAGCCCTGGTTCAATAGCTGGCAGGAATGATGAAGCCTTGCCAGCTGAAGAGATCCGCTGCCCTGAGCCTCCCCTTCCCTCTCATGCTGATTCCAGAACAAGCTAGTGTGTGGTGTTCTTCTAGCTGCCAATACCGGTACTCACAGGACGTCAGACTCACAGAACCAGAAGCCTGCGCGGCCACATTGGTGATCTGCAAGGGCCGACTTCTACATGGAATGTTGCTAGTGGAATAGCAACATTCCATGTAGAATCTCAAATAGTAGCAACAGAGGAGGAGTGGCCTAGTGGTTAGGGTGGTGGACTCTGGTCCTGAGGAACTGAGTTTGATTCCCACTGCAGGCAAAGGCAGCTCCTTGTGACTCTGGGCAAGTCACTTAACCTTCCATTGCCCCATGTAAGCCACATTGAGCCTGCCATGAGTGGCAAAGTGCAGGGTACAAATGTAACAAAAAAAAAAAAATACCCAGGATTTTTTTGGCAGGCTCTAACTTTTCAGTTTCACCAAGTCATAAAGCTGCAAAGATTGCAAACTCTCCAACAGGCAGATGATCAAAAGCCCCGCGCTGTTCCAAACAGCGCTCTAAAATAGCGCTGGAACAGTGCGGGGCACTATTAGACCTATGATCAGAGATAATGCATGCAAATTTAAGCAGCACAATTATCTCTGATGATGGGGTAGAAGTGCGAGAAAATTGTGCCTGAGCATGCGCTCAGCACAATCCTCCCGCACTTGTTTGACAGGTCTGGGCTGGAGACCAATGAAAAGAGAAGGACGCCCATCTTTAAATCGGAAGATGGACGTCCTTAACTGCCCTGTTGCAGGGACAGCCAAATTTGAAGGGGTTGTCAGAGGTATAGCGACGGGGCAGTTGAGGATGTCCAAAATTTGGACGTTTCGGCAATGGGCAGTTAAGGACGTCCAAAATTGAATGCTTCTATGAGAAAGACGTCTTTCTCATAGAAACATCCAATTTTGGACGTCCTTAACTGCCCATTGCCGAAATGTCCAAAATTTGGATGTCCTCAACTGCCCCGTCACAGAAACGTCCAAAATATGCATGTCCTGAACTGCCTCGTCACAGAAACACCCAAATTTTGGACGTCCTTAACTGCCCTCGCTGGTTTGCTGTAGGGGGGAATGGGGGTCTGCCAGCATGGACAGGGCTCACCATTCCTTCACAATGATCTGCAAACCCTAACGCCAGCTCGGAGGTGGCGTAGGGTTTGTTGCGGCTAGTGACCCAATCTTTGGTGCGCTGGACGCTGATCATTGGGGATGAATGCGTTAAGCGCTGATTAGCATGCATTTGCAGGCTACTTGTGCTAAGAGCCCTCTGGTTGCGTCAACTAAGGCCGTTGCTGGGCTGCCTTGTACGGCTTGAGTCCCGCAAATAGGGTGGGCTGGAGAGAGCTTCAACCGAAACTCCAGTGGTTTTGAAGTTGAACATGAGGACAGTGCCAGGTCTTTGTCCCGCAAATGACAAGACGGACTCGGATAGGATGGGAGTAGGCTTTGACGGCAACTCCTGTAGTTAGAACATAAGGACAGAGCTGGGCGGACCTCTATGGTCTATATCCTAGAAACATCAAAGAAAGACCATGATCAAGTATATAATACCACGTTCATTGTTGATTTAATCTTGAATGGATAATGAACCTGACTGTTAGGCAGATTGGATGGATCATTCAGGTGTTTATCTCCTGTCTCTTGCTATGTTACTATGCTTTCTGGCTTCTTTTTACCTGAGGAACTTACATCCAGTTTCAGAGCAAAGGTTCATGCACACTTTCCCTTTCAAACTTACTGTGGTTGCAAAATATTATGCTTGTTAGTTAGTACCTGTTTGGCAGGAGGGGGTAATCTTTTCGTGTGAAGCATCTCTTTGGGCCTATTTACTAAGTTATGGGAGCTGTTAACATGGAAATTAACAAACAGTTAACGAGGGTTCCATACTAACAGTTAAAGTGATTCCTTGGCAGCAGTGGCGATCCTAGGTCGGCTGCCACCTGGGGCGGATCACCGCTGCGCACCCCCCCCCCCCCCCCCGGGTGCAGCGGCGTCCATCCCCCCAGGGTGCAGCATGACACCCCCCCCCTGGTGCAATGACACCCCCCTCCCCGGCACATCAAGCCCCCCCCCCCGGTGCAATGACACCCCCTCCCCGGTGCATCAAGCCCTCCCCGGGTGCATTCTTGGCTGCTGGAGGGTGCAGAGAGCAGCCGCGCGCCTGTTGGTTCCGCTGGCTCCCTGCTCCCTCTGCCCCGGAACAGGAAGTAACCTGTTCCGGGGCAGAGGAAGCAGGGAACCAGCGGAGCCGAAAGGCAGCGTGCAAACGGGGTGGACCGCCCCCACCGCCCCGCCCTTGCTACGCCACTGCTTGGCAGTTAATATATGTTACTTTCCGGGGTGGAGGGGGGATTGTTCCTCTCAGTTTACACATTGGCTTTGCAGTTACTACATGTTAATTTTGCTAATTAACCCAGGTAACTGCAAAATTGTACAGCACGGAAGTGAATAGGCCCCTTAGCATTTTAAATGTAACCTACATGTGCTATTTTCCTCCCTCAAGATAAACCAGGACCCTGAGAATGTTTCCACGAAATCTAGCTAAAGGTTGACCTGTTTGGAGCACCATTTCTGCTTTTAAACCACATTGAGGGAGATCAATTTTCTGATAGCCGATTAATGCATATAAATCTTATTCGTCCACATAAATGTCTTTGAAAATTGCTTCCTCCCCCCCCCCCCCCCCCCCCTCAAGACCTCAAATCCCAGTCTGAAAATGTGGAATGACCGTGTCCAAGTTGTTCGCAAACAATATCATTTCACTTTTTCTTTTTTTGTTTTCTTTTAACGACTGGGTGATGATCACATTACCACATGAAAAGGTACACGGTGGCAAGAATGGTCCCTGAATCTGGCCTGATGTCCTCGCCACACTTTGAAGTTGAAAATAAATTCAATGGAAAACTCTCGCGGTTGCAACCATATTTTATGACCATAATATGGGTGATATCACCTATGACCGTCTCTGCATGGCAAGGTGCTGTTCCATAACTCTTTTCATTCATGACTCTTTATTTTTGGAAGGACTTATTGAAGGACAGAGGTGTAAATCACTCAGGTTTTGTTGAGCCTGCGGTCAGTCTTAGAGGCTTTTCCGACTTCATGTCAAATGTGACTGAGGTTTTGGCGGATGCTCATAGTTACCAGTTTAAACATGCCAATAAAAGCCAAGTTAACTGACAGAAATTGGAAAATCCCCTTTCCTTGCTACTGTTAAATAATAACCACCATCAGAATTTGCCATCAGAAGCAGCAGTATTTAAACTGTACCAAATCCATCGAGTCCATATGCATTGAGAAGCGTCCTATTATTATTCTTGCAAAAAGAAAAAAAAAAAGTAACACCCAAATGTAATAACAGTAGACAGAATAAGGCACTAACTAGTAAAGCGATTTCTCAATGCACTGCATTGAAAAGTTACTGGAAAAGAAAACTGAGCAAAATGAAAGCATCTCTTTCTGACTGATGCCTGTGACATAAAGGAACTCGAACAACAAGATGCATATAACTATCTTGGAGCAGAGCAGGGAGAAATAATTCAACATAGATTACAGAGAAAAAAGTAAAAATATTACAGAAGATTAAATTTGATGTTGAAAAGTACTTCTTTAGCACAAAATAAGGTACAAGCCATGAATCAGCTTGCAATTCCATTGCTCTTATACAGGTTTAAAATTGAATATAATTTGAATGCTTGAACAGGAAAACTGCTCCGTGCTCATAAGATAATCTATAAGAATCAGTGTATGCTGACTTGCACTGTTCTTGCTAATCAGAGCAGGAGACCTGGCAAGATAACCGGCTTAGGGGCCCTTTTACTAAGCCGTGTGGAGGGAAATAATTGAACGGCGCCGGCGAAATAGATTGCCGGCGATCTATTTTGGCGGTGCCGCAAACAGCTGGCCGGAACCGTATTATCGAAAAAGATGGCTGGCCATTTTTTGTTTCGATAATACTGTTTGGACCGGCCAAATGCCAGAGTTTGCCGGGTTTGAGATGGCCGTATTTTGTTTCTCAGCGATAATGGAAACTAAAAGTGGCCATCTCAAACCCGGCCAAATCCAAGGCATTTGGTCATGGGAGGAGCCAGCATTTGTAGTGCACTGGTCCCCCTGACATGCCAGGACACCAACCGGGCACCCTAGGGGGCACTTCTAAAAATAAAAAAAATATATATACAAATAGCTCCCAGGTACATAGCTCCCTTACCTTGGGTGCTGAGCCCCCCCAAATCCCCCCAAAACCCACTCCCCACAACTCTACACCACTACCATAGCCCTTATGGGTGAAGGGGGCACCTACATGTGGGTACAGTGGGTTTTGGGAATCCTCACTTGGATTCCAGGGCTCTGTCCTTTCCTGGTTCTCTTCCTACCTCTCCCTCCGCACCTTTAGTGTTCACTCTGGTGGATCCTCTTCTACTTCTATCCCTCTGCCTGTCGGCGTACCTCAGGGTTCTGTTCTTGGTCCCCTCCTCTTTTCTATCTACACTTCTTCCCTTGGTTCATTAATCTCATCCCATGGCTTTTCCTACCATCTCTATGCTGATGACTCCCAAATCTACCTTTCTACCCCTGATATCTCACCTTGCATCCAAACCAAAGTTTCAGCGTGCTTGTCTGACATTGCTGTCTGGATGTCTCAACGCCACCTGAAATTAAATATGACCAAAACTGAGCTTCTCATTTTCCCCCCCAAACCCACCTCCCCGCTCCCCCCGTTTTCTATTTCTGTTGATGGCTCTCTCATTCTCCCTGTCTCCTCAGCCCGAAACCTTGGGGTCATCTTTGACTCTTCTCTCTCCTTCTCTGCTCATATCCAGCAGATTGCCAAGACCTGTCGTTTCTTTCTTTACAACATCTGTAAAATCCGCCCCTTTCTTTCCGAGCACTCTACCAAAACCCTCATCCACACCCTTGTCACCTCTCGTTTAGACTACTGCAATCTGCTTCTTGCTGGCCTCCCACTTAGTCACCTCTCCCCTCTCCAGTCGGTTCAAAACTCTGCTGCCCGTCTCATCTTCCGCCAGGGTCGCTTTACTCATACTACCCCTCTTCTCAAGACCCTTCACTGGCTCCCTATCCGTTTTCGCATCCTGTTCAAACTTCTTCTACTAACCTATAAATGTACTCACTCTGCTGCTCCCCAGTATCTCTCCACACTCGTCCATCCCTACACCCCTTCCCGTGCACTCCGCTCCATGGATAAATCCTTCTTATCTGTTCCCTTCTCCACTACTGCCAACTCCAGACTTCGCGCCTTTTGTCTCGCTGCACCCTACGCCTGGAATAAACTTCCTGAGCCCCTACGTCTTGCCCCATCCTTGGCCACCTTTAAATCTAGACTGAAAGCCCACCTCTTTAACATTGCTTTTGACTCGTAACCACTTGTAACCACTCGCCTCCACCTACCCTCCTCTCTTCCTTCCCGTTCACATTAATTGATTTGATTTGCTTACTTTATTTATTTTTTTGTCTATTAGATTGTAAGCTCTTTGAGTAGGGACTGTCTTTCTTCTATGTTTGTGCAGCGCTGCGTATGCTTTGTAGCGCTATAGAAATGCTAAATAGTAGTAGTAGTAGTAGTTTGGAGGGCTCAACACTTACCACCAGAAGTGTAACAGGTAGGGGGGATGGGCCTGGGTCCACCTGCCTGAAGTCCACTGCAACCAACAAAAACTGTTCCAGGGACCTGCATACTGCTGTCAGGGAGCTGGGTATGACATTTGAGGCTGGCATACAGACTGACAAAAAAGGTTTTTATTTTAATTTGTTAGTGTGGGAGGGGGTTGGTGACCACTGGTTGAGTACGGGGAGGTCATCCCCCATTCCCTTCGGTGGTCATCTAGTGAATTGGGGCACCTTTTTGAGGCTTGGTCATGAAAATAAAAGGACCAAGTAAAACCGGCAAAAATACTCATTAAGGCCGCTTTTGTTTTTTCCATTATGCGCTGAAGCCAGCCATCTGTTAGCCACGCCCATGCCCGCCCATGTCCCGCCTTTGCAACACCGCCGACAGGCCCCCTTGAACTTTCGCTGGCTCGGCGACGGGAAAGCAGCGATGGTGTCAAAAAATGGGGTTTCCATTATACCGATTTGGCCGCTTTTGAGAGATCGCCGGCCATCTCCCGATTTATGTCTGAAGATGGCTGGCGACCACTTTCGAAAATGAGCTGGTTAGTAACATAGTAAATGACGGCAGATAAAGACCTGAACGGTCCATCCAGTCTGCCCAATAAGATAAACTCATTTTACATGGTATGTAATACTTTATATGTATATCCGAGTTTGAAACATCAGCTCCCAATTATTGGTGCCAGTAGGTTCGTTATTCAATCAAATCGGGCGTGCACCCATGATTGTGTACACAGTTTTAAGCCGCATTTAAATAAGTCCCCTGCACATCTACATTGTAAGTGATTGATGGGACATTCTAATGATGCACCTCTGTTGCACAGGGCAAGCCAGATCAATGGTGAATCATTCTAAACCTTCAAAATTAAATATTTTTTTAAAACTGGAAAAATGTGTCCTCATTAAAACAGTCCAAGTCAGATTGCATCTAAGGCATGTTGGTGCAAGACTCAGCCCACGGAAGTCTTTTGATGGACTACACCGCAGTTTAAAAGGGAAAATCCAGCACTGTGGGACACCTGCAACCGTAACGTACTGATGAACTTTCACTAGTTGATTTGGCTGATCTTAATAAATTCTTTCTACTAGGAAGCCAGAACAAAAGTGCAAGAAAGCAGAATACAGGATGTGGTTATCACAGGTAAAGCCAGCCCCCTCAGGACTCAGCAAACACCTGGCAATTCCTTGGGAAAGTGATCTTTCCTTGCAGTCACATCCACCCACCACTATACCCTATTGCTGAAATAACCATCATCCTAAGAAAAATATTTAGGCTCCTGTGTAGAATAATATTTTGTCACACACATGACACTTGTGCACTGGGCTAAGCTAGTTGTTTATTTTCCTTTATAAAATGTCTCTTCAAATTTGAAAAACTGTTAATGCAGATCGTGTCAGCAGAAATCTAGTAAAGAGGACACGTAGCTTAATAATGACATCGATTTTAGAGTCATAGATTTTATTTTTTTTTGCGAAGTTTTTCATTGTGTTGTTTAGTTAGTGTCTATCAGTAGTAAATAATGCCTGTATAAAATGCCACAGTCGGAGCTGACTCCAGATACTCAATTCTGGGCACTTTAGAAGACAAGTTCATTTGCCATGTGGAGGTGGTGGATCATAAATACTGACTCGTAAAGAGCAAAGAATGATATTTAATTGGAATACTAGGGAACCTACAGGCTTGACTAAGGAAATCAAATGGGCATAACTGAAATTCATTATGGTATTGCTGTTTTTTGAAGTCAGCAATACCAGATGCTAGATGGACCAGATGGGACAACATAAATGCCTGATCTTTGCAACACAACAAAACTAAAGAACGTAATGGACATAACTCAACTCTTCCGTTGTACGATTCCCTAGTGTGGCTGTGCCACATGAACTTGATCTTACCACAACATCACCCTGTATTTGTTCACACTGGAGCCTGCAAAGGCCTCTCCGGTACTATGTAAGCCACATTGAGCCTACAAGTAGGTGGGAAAATGTGGGATATTATTATTATTTATTACATTTGTATCCCACATTTTCCCACCTATTTGCAGGCTCAATGTGGCTTACATGATTATGTTAACATTGTCATACCAGGATATCAGATACAGTTAGTATTGTGCAGAGATTAAGTAAGGGAAGAGAGAAGAAGGAAGGGAGTGATTAGGGTAGTTATAGAGGTGGATTTTCATAACTGAGTGGGTTGGTGAGGTGAATTAATGAGGTTATCGGTTCTCATTGTAGGCTTTGTTGAAGAAATATGTCTTCAGTGATTTTCGAAAGATAGTTGTTTCGTCGATTGTTTTCAGGTCTGTAGGTAGTGCATTCCATAACTGCGTGCTCGAGTAGGAGAAGGCAGTGGCATACATCAGCTTGTAATTTAGTCCTTTACAGCTGGGGAAGTGTAAGTTGAGAAATTTGCGGGATGATCTTGTGGCGTTTCTGGGAGGTAGGTCCACGAGGTTTAGCATGTAGATTGGGGCGTCTGCGTGAATGATTTTGTGTACAATCGTGCAGATCTTAAGTGGGAGCCAGTGGAGTTTCTCTCTTCAGGGTTTAGCACTTTCATATTTAGTTTTTCCAAATATGAGTCTGGCGGCAGTATTTTGGCATAAATAAAATAAATGCCGTGGGGGTAGCCTCTATGCTTGTGGCTCCCTTTGACAAGAACTCTTTTCCTTGGTTTTAATCAAGAGAATGTTACTGGAAAGCTCATTTGGTAAGTTATATTGTAATGTTTTTTTATACGGAAAATCCAAAAATACTGAAGAGCAAAAACAATATAAAATCACTACTACTCAATTTGCCCTAAATCATATCAGTAGCCCCAGAGATTATCTATTAGAAATATATTAAGGAAAAGGAAACCTCAATAACCGTGGGTGCCTACATAGTTGGTCTTCCCTTTTAAATGGCTCTTATTACAGATTTCAATTATCCTCTGAAACAAACTGCAGTGGAAAATAATTCCAAGTCACAGAAAGAACCATTGCAACCAACAAAAACAGAAGATTCAAACTACAATAATCTACAGGGTTAATGTCATCATAGCTTAATATAACACTGAAAAATACAAACAAAATGCAAGCAGTGCACAGAAAAAAAGACCACTGAATTTATTCACCCGGGCGGTTGCCACGACTCACAAACATTTGCATAAATCTCCATCCGGGTGGAGGGCCGTGCCAACACGGTAAGCAAGGTAAGCATGGCAGGAGGGCGCCGTCCACTGGGGGGCGCCTCGCCACGCCATGCTTACCTCGCCCTCCCGCGTCCCAACTGCCCGCCCTCTTCTCCCCCCCAAGATCCCTTTTAAATTTACCTCCATCCGGCAGCGAAGGCGCGCCACAGCGTCAGTGAAGGAGGCAGCACTCCCGACGTCTCTACTAGTCTTCCCCCTTCGCTCAGAGTTCCGCCTTCTTCTGACGTCAAGGAAATGACGTCAGAAGAAGGCGGGACATTGAGCGAAGGGGGAAGACTAGTAGAGACGTTGGGAGCGCCGCCTCCTTCACTGACGCTGTGGCGCGCCTTCGCTGGTAAATTTAAAAGGGATCTTGGGGGGGAGAAGAGGGCGGGCAGCTGGGACATGGGAGCGGGAGGGCAGCGATCATTTTCATGGAGGGGAGGGGGTGCCAACTGTTCGTCTGCGGGGGGGGCGCCAACTGATCTCCTGCAGGTGGGCGCCACAGACCCTTGGCACGGCCCTGATCCAGGTAAAACTTCAAAAGTGGTTCCGCTGTAACCCAGGGCAGCTCCCCGACAACTTTTTCTGTTTGATTCCTCCTGAGGCAGAAGCGAAACAAGGGGGCCCCTTGTTGAGGAGTTTCACTGGGTTACAGTGGAACCACTTTTGAAGTTTTACCAGGACTGCCGGAAATGGCGTGTGCTCCGGCCAGATCTATCGCCGGCGGCCACGTTGGACCGGCATTAGTTCTGTTTTAGCGTGTGGTAAGTTTTGTAAAAGAACTCCTAAAGTACGCTTGTTCTTCTCTGTTGTCTTGACTAACACAAGGGTTTTTTTTTTTTCTAAAGCTTAGTTCGAGTTATCTGCAGCAGGGCTCATCTTATGGGTCCTGCTGCAGATAACTCAAGCTAAGCTTTAGTAAAAGACCCCCTCATAGTAACCTAGTAAGTGACGGCAGATAAAGACCTGGACGGACCATCCAGTCTGCCCAACAAGATAAATTCATCTTACTTGATATGCGATACTTTATATATATATATACTGGAGTTTGATTTGTCCTTGCCATTCTCAGGGCACAGACCGTAGAAGTCTGCCCAGCACTCTTCTTGTACTAAGTTCTGAAGATTCTGGAATCCTAAAGAGTTACAAGATTCCAGAATCCCAATTAGTAGCAACATTCCATGTAGAGAGCACCGGATTCGCTTCCCAATTACCTTTATTGCCACCCAATCTCCGCTAGGATTCCGAAGATTCATTCCTTCTAAATAGGATTCCTTTGTGTTGATCCCACACATGTTTGAATTCCATTACCGTTTTCACTTCCACCACCTCCTGTGGGAGGGCATTCCACGTATCTACTGCCCCCTACGTGAAAAAGGGGATAAGGTATTCACCTCCTACACTGGAGAGTAGAGATGGACTGTCGTTTGCAATGACATGAGAAATGTCAACAACATATCCAATGTCATTGCATATCGTTCAACAAAAACAAGCAGAAACAAAACCACATTTTATGGTTTGGCTGCTGATAATATTGAGCACGCTGCAAAAAGGGCACGCACTTTCAAAACGAGCAAATAATCACAATGGCGTTGCCCCCAAAATGAAGACTAACCAAAACAAAAAGAACAATGGGGGAAATCCTGTATAGGTCAACCAAAGTTAGGTGCTGGGATGATCCATGCTAAGCTACTATTTTATAAAGGTCATTATGCACAGAACAGCCTTTATAGAATTTGAGCTCAATGTGCATTTCTGCGCCTAACTTATTTATGCCTGCCAAAGGCTGGTATAAGTGCTCCATCCAACTAATGACTAAAAATGCTTCTGCATCTTTGCAAATAGGGCCTTTAGTCTGTCTCTTGTGATAAAGTCACATCCAGGATAGTTGGGTTAAGGCAGTTTCAGTCTGAAATAAAAGTCCCAGAAGGCACTGCAGGCAAGGAGCCAGGGGGTGAGATGAGGAACCCGGTCTGGACTCCTAGCTGCAATAGGGGAAGACATGGGTGTGGTATGTGTATGGGTGTGGGGGAAGCTAATGGAAGGAGAATGATTGGCTGTGAGAGCAGAAGCCAGGGATTGATTAGGCAGATGGGAAGGAGTCTCAGGGAGAGAAGCAGAGAGAGAGAGAAGCAGTTGCAGGCTGAAAATCCTTGGGTAAGAGAGGTCCCTAAAGTACCAAAACAGGCTGAAATTCCTTGGGTGTGAGGAAGTCTCGAAAGTATTTGCAGGCTGAAAATCCTTGGGTAAGGGAGGTCCCTAAAGTATTGAATTTACCAGTGAAGCTGATGCAGGGTGAAATCCCTTGGGTATGAGGAGTCCCTAAACTATTCAACTCTCCTGAAGGTAAAAAGAGTACAAGGTAGAAACTGCTGCTTTGTGATTTAACTGTGATGATGAATTGAATGAACTGCTTCTATTTGGAATTGAACTACTGTTTATTGTGCACTGGATAAAGAGCCCAGACTGGAGCTGACTGTGAGCCTGTATTGAATCCTGACATGTGCTGATAGCCTACTGCTTAAAGGGGACTATTTGCCACACACTTTCAGGTGGCTTATATGTGCTTAAGATTGAAGGTGAATGCTGCTGTTGAAGCTGTGTATCAGGTCTACTAGAAACCTGCATGGAATAAAGTCCTTAACATTGAAGTTGATGGTGGACATTTATTTCTTGACTGTACCGGGAACCTGTGGCTGGAGGAGATTGTTCTATCTTTGGCTGCACCTAGGGGTACTTGGTTACACTCTATATGCTTTATGACAAAGACCACTGATCAGGGGTGTAGCCAGACCTTGCAGTGGGAGGGGGCTAGAGCCCGAGGTGGGGGGGCACATTTTAGTCTGCCGTTGCTGCCCCCTGCTGCCTCGCTCCCCCCCCACTGCCCTGTCGCTCCCCACCCACAGCAAGGAACCTTGGCTGGCGGGGGTCCCCAACCCCCACCAGCTGAAGCCTTCTCCAGCGCCACCGCGTTGCCTGCCTTTCACTCTCTTCCCCCTCACATCCTGCATGCTTCTTTAAGTGAAACTGAGCACGCTCAATTTCACTAAAAGGAGTGTGCAGGACGTGAGGAGGAAGAATGATCAGGGCAGGCAACGCAGTGGCGCCGGAGACTGGCGCTGGACAAGGCTTCAGCTGCCACCAAAACCAGGGGCCTGGAGGAAATTTGGGGGGGGGGCAGGCACCTGTGGCCCCACGTACCTACGCCACTACCACTGACCATTATAGTAGCTGCCTTCTGGACCAACTCCATCCTGTTTATATCTTTCTGCAGGTAGAGTCTCCAGAATTGTACGCGATATTCTAATTGAGGTCTCACCAGAGGCATTATCACCTCCTTTTTCCTGTGGCCATTCCTCTCCCTGTGCACCCAAGAATTCTTCTAGCCTTAGCCGTCAACTTTTTTTTTTTTTTTTTACCTGTGTAAGATTATAAAATCTTGTAGTTGACAGAAGTTCTTTTGAAATCTAGACATGGCCACTTATACCAGCCGTAGGGCTGATGTAAATATCCGCACCCATAATATATATAAAACCATCTCAACTTTAGGAAATTACTCAAGACCAGCCTATTCCGGAAGGCCTACCCCCAGGCTCCAACATAAAACCCAAAGTCCTTCAAAACAGCATACGAATGGACTATTTTGGACTCTCTTACCTTTACCCCTTTTCCCCTTTATACCTTGTTCTTTCTATCCACTCTGACCACCACAATCTATTGTATTTGTATAGCTACTGGACTGGCGATTGCCTTTTCGGTCTATTGTAAGCCACATTGAGCCTGCAAACATGTGGGGAAAATGTGGGCTATAAATGTGATAAATAAATAAATAAATAAATAAATATACCAGCTGTAGGGCTGATGTAAAAATCCGTACCCATAATATAGCTGCTGTTTATGCAACATAGACTAAGATTTTATAAAGAAACTAGTAAAAGAGGCCCGTTTCAGAGTAAATGAAACGGGCGCTAGCAAGGTTTTCGTCGCCAACACCCCCCCCCCCCCTCCCTCCCTGGCCAACCCTTTCGTTGTTCTGCCATTGCTCCGCCCCCAACGTCATGATGTTTGACGCGAGGGCGGGGCCCGGAGTGATTTCCCACCCACCCCCGCCTCCCTGCCTCCCTCCCTGCCAACCCGTTCGTTGTTCTGCCACCACGAACCTTCGAACCTTTTTGAAGGAAGCCAGGGCTTGGCTTCACTGACGTCAGTGTCCTCAGAACGTTGAGGGCGAGTTTTATTATAGTAGATAGATTAGATGTCCACATTCAAGCTTAAAGTAAGGCATCTCCTCGGAAAATTCCCCTCTAACTGCTAAGAAGGAAGATGGAGAAATAAGAAGTAATGAGGCGGCAAGGGCAGGAAACTCTGATTCAGTCCTTAACCCATCCCTAACAGAAACACTGAGGTTTAACTTAAAAAAAAAAAAAAAAGCACCTGCTTCCTTCCAAGAGGCCAAACACCTGACTTCTCTCTTAAGCCGTGAGACTCATTCAGTGCAAGACTCATCTTGAGATGTTTTTTTCACATACCAGACACTCTACTGAGTCTCTTTCCCAATACAAAATACCTTAAGCTGACACAGTGTACCTTGGCAAATGGCCAAATTCTATTAATTAAATTTTATCTTTTTTTTTTTTAATTGAAGGTTCCCTAAACCTCAAGAATCCAATGTTTATTTTAATTAGCAACCGGTATTTGGATGGAAAAAAAAATGCGTGCTCAAATATTAGGCTGCACTGACTGCTCAGATAACAGTCCCAAAGCCTGTTTGTTTTTGAATATAATTTGGTAGAAATGTCTTGTCCTTGGCAGCCCTTATTGTCAGTAAGCATTCT
The DNA here is from genome assembly GCF_901765095.1 of Microcaecilia unicolor. NCBI lineage: Eukaryota > Metazoa > Chordata > Amphibia > Gymnophiona > Siphonopidae > Microcaecilia > Microcaecilia unicolor. The sequence continues at coordinate 335,359,206 of NC_044036.1, read as the reverse complement.
GTTCCAGAATAAACCTGCAGATGCCGGAAAGTTCCCGGATGGAGCGTGATGCTCCCCTTTAGCCTTCAGGTTTACTCGCTTAGGAAGGAAGGCTCGTTACAAGACTTTAGACACTAATATGAATTTGGCCTGGGAGGTTTTTTTTGGATTGCAAACCTCCGAGAATCCCCAGGGGCTTCGGGGGGTGCAGTATTTGTGATTTGTTAGGGATAGGGTTACCATATTTGTGCAGATAAAAAAACAGAGGACACAAAAAATAAAATGGTTGCTACCTTTGCTGGTGTGCGTCGTTGTGTGTGTGTGGGGGGGGGGGGGTGGGCACCGTGCGGTAGTAAACCAGACCCAGTCTAGGGACAGTTGCAGCAAGTGATGAGCGATGGAGCAGCAGGAGGAACTCCCGAGTCCCAAGGAATTACAGAGCAGAGAAGTACATGAAAGATGATTTAAAGATACTCTGGTAACAAACTCCTTTAGAACAGGGGAAACGTGATACAAGAGGATCTCGTAATTCTGACGCTATTTCCGTAGCAGGACGCATGATAAGAGAACACATGTAGTAAGGATCTAGTCCATAAGTACATAAGCATCGCCATGCTGGGAAAGACGAAGGGTCCATTGAGCCCAGCACCCTGTCACCAACAGCGGCCAAAAGAACAAGCAATTTTTTTTTTAATTTGTACCCCGCGCTTTCCCACTCATGGCAGGCTCAATGTGGCTTAGGTATTTATTTGTACCTGGGACAATGGAGGGTTAAGTGACTTGCCCAGAGTCACAAGGAGCTGCCTGTGCCTGCAGTGGGAATTGAACCCAGTTCCCCAGGACCAAAGTCCATCACTCTAACCACTAGGCCACTCCTCCACTCCGCTCCTGCCCATCCTAAAAATACTGAATTCCCTCGTCCATTCAATAACATTCTATGGCTTTTTCCTCCAGGAAGTCGTCCAACCCTTTTTTGAAGTCCGCTAAGTTAACCGCCTTAACCACCTTTTCCGGCAGCGAATTCCAGAGTTTAGCGTTGAGTGAAGAAAAATTCTCTCCGATTCGTTTTAAATTTACCACACTGCAGCTCCATCGCATGCCCCCTTGTCCTAGTATTTTTGGAAAGCGTAAACAGACGCTCCACATCGACCCGTTTCATTCCACTCATTATCTTATAGACCTCTATCATATCTCCCCTCAGCCACCTAGAGTATCTTGAATAACAATGTAGAAAGCTTAAACTTAATCCTGGCATAAACAGGTAACCAGTGAGCTCCAATTAAGAAAGGTGTTTCCACTTTCATATTTGCCCACAGAATAAACCAGCCTAACGGCCGTGTTCTACAATGTTTGCAACTTCCTCAATAGAAGAAAGTTGCAGCACACATACAGTGAATTGCACCGACTTAAAATTAACGCTTGTGTTAAAAGTTTAAATTGAAGAGATTCAAAGCAATTATGGATCTGACATAGACGTCGTAAACAGAAAACAAAACTTTTTGGCAGGATAAGTGATATGTTTTTCATATGAAAGAGTGCTATCCAATGTTATTTCAAAAGGCATTTAACGAAGTACCTCATGAAAGATTCCTGAAGAAATTAGAAACTCATGGGATAGGAGGTAATGTCCTATTGTGGATTAAGAACTGGTTAAAAGATAGAAAGCAAAGAGTTGGGTTAAATGGTCAGCATTCTCAATGGAGAAGGGTAGATAGTGGGGTTCCCCAGGGGTCTGTCCATCCTATTTTTTTTTTTGTTACACTTGTACGCCATGCTTTCCCACTCATGGTAGGCTCAATGTGGCTTACATATACAGGTACTTATTTGTACCTGGGGTAATGAAGGGTTAAGTGACTTGCCTAGAGTCACAAGGAGCTGCCTGTGCCTGAAGTGGGACTTGAACTCAGTCCCCCCCTGGACCGGAGTCCACTACCCTAACCACTAGGCCACTAGGCCACTCCTCCACTCCACTATTACTATACTTTACATAACAAAATTCTGTGTTACCTATTACTATGTAAGCCGCATTTAGCCTGCCTTTAGTGGGAAAGTGTGGGATACAAATGTAATAAATAAATAAATAAATATTCAAAGTCGTTAAATCGCAAGAGGATTGTGAAAAATTAAAAGCTGACCCTACGAGACTGAGAGACTGGTTGTCCCAATGGCAAATTATGTTTAATGTGAGCAAGTGCAAAGTGATGCACGTGGGAAAGAGGAACCCAAACCATAGTTACGTGATGCAAGGTTCTACATTAGGAGTCACCACCTAGGAAAAAGATCTAGGTGTCATTGTTGATGATACATTGAAATCCACTGCTCAGTGTGCAGCGGCTAAGAAAGCAAATAGAATGTTAGGTATTATTAGGAAAGGAATGGAAAACAAAATGAGAATGTTATAATGGCTTTGTATCACTCCATGGTGAAAACCCACCTAGAATACTATTTGCAATGCTGGTCACCGCATCTCAAAAAAGATATAGCAGAATTAGAAAAGGTACAGACAAGGGTGATGAAAACGATACAGGGGATATGATCACTTCCCTATGAGGAAAGACAAAAGCAGCTAGGTCTCTTCAGCTTGGAGAAGAAATGACTGAGGTGAGATATGATAGAGGTCTGTAAAATGCTGAGTGGAGTGGAATGGGTAGATGTGAATTGCTTGTTTACTCTTTCCAAAAATACTAGGACTAGGGGGCATGCAAAGAAGCTACTAGATAATACATTTAAAACAAACAAAAGAAAATATTTCTTCACTCAACAGATAATTAAACTCTAATTGCCAGATAATGTAGTAAAAGAAATTAATTTGGCAGGGTTTAAAGATGGGCTTGGGAAAATGCACTGCTTATTTCTAGGCTAAGGAGCATAAAATCTGTTTTACTCTTTTGGGATTTTGCCAGGTACTTGTGACCTGGATTGACCACTGTTGGAAACCGGATGCTGGGCTTCATGGACCTTTGGTCTGTCCCAGTGTGGCAACACTTATATACTTGGGATTCTGATTGGAATCTTCCTGCTCTTTGGAGTTCTACATAGAATGTTGCTACTTTTTGAAATTCTGCATGGAATCTTGTTATTCTTTAGAATTCTAGAATCTTGCTACTCTTTGGGGTTCTACATGGAATGTTGCTACTCTTTGGGTTTCTGCCAGGTACTTGTGACCTGGATTGGCCACTGTTGGAAACCGGATGCTGGGTTTGATGGACCTTTGGTCTGGAATCTTCCTGCTCTTTGGGGTTCTACATAGAATGTTGCTACTTTTTGAAATTCTGCATGGAATCTTGTTATTCTTTAGAATTCTAGAATCTTGCTACTCTTTGGGGTTCTACATGGAATGTTGCTACTCTTTGGGTTTCTGCCAGGTACTTGTGACCTGGATTGGCCACTGTTGGAAACCGAATGCTGGGCTTGATGGACCTTTGGTCTGTCCCAGTATGGCAATGCTCATGTTCTTATGTAACTGCCGCTTCAGCCCCATTTTCGTGCCTAACATCTGTTAACTCCTGTTGCTGTGCCAAATGTTTGGTGCCTAATTTGTGCATAGGTGTTCGTGCATGGTATAGAATTAGCAGAAGTGTAGCCAGGTTGTGACATCAGAGGGAGAAGATTGTGTAAAAAATAGGTGCCGGCGTGAAACTGCATAGGCGTCGTTTTGGTTGGAAGTCCGTTGGGGGGCAACAGTTGCTCCCTTGGTGCCCCCTAGCCATGCCTCTAAGAATTACACCCTTCATGTCCTTTATTAAAAGTGTCACTTTGGGGTCCTTTTACTAAGGTATGCTGAAAAATGGGCTGCGGTAGTGTAGGCGCGTGTTTTGGGTACGTGCAGAAACATATTTCAGCGCACACCTGTTAAAAAATGCCTTTTTAATTTTTTTTTTAATTTATAGATGTCTTTATTGAGCATTGAAAAACCAATAGAACAGCAAGTAACACACAAAGTTAATTCAAAATGCAAAGTATAAAATACAATCTCAAAATACAATAAAACAGATTCTAGAAGAACGCATGAGTACAAATTCAATGCAGCTATGAATACTATCTATACCCCTAATTTTTCAGTTTTTATGCTCAACCCCCCCCCCCCCCATGCCCCCCTCTGCAAAGCCAACCCAATGATCCTCCTCACTAAACCCAACCCCATCCTAATACCCAGTGGTGTGCTGGAGCAGGCTCTCACAGGCTCGCAAGAGCCGGTTGTTAAGTTTTTAAGAATTTTGGGAGCCGGTTGTTAAAGTAGGGCCCTCCATGGCTACTTTAACAACTGGCTCCCAAAATGTGGGCTTGGGCCCCCTGCTGAATTCTCTTTTACTTTACTGGTGGGGATGCTGAGCCCTGCCAGCCAAGCAGGCTGGGACTTCTCGAGCATGTGAAAGAAGTTCCAGCATGCTGCTCAGAGCAAGATGTTGGGAGTGGTGGCAGTCCATTTATTGGCTGCCAGCAAAGGTATGCCTAGCATACCTTTGAAATTGAAAATTGGCATGCGTCCATTTTGGGTCTGAGACCTTATCGCCAGCCATTGACCTAGCGGTAAAGTCTCACGTGGTAACCGGGCGGTAATGACCTACATGCGTCCAATGCCACTTGGCGCGCGTCTGATACGTGCATCTGAAAATAAAAAATTATTTTTCGGACGTGCACCAAAAATGAAATTACTGCAAGAGACACATGGTAGCCAGGCGGTAAGTCCATCACACTTACGCGGTTTAGTAAAACGGCCTCTTTATTTTCAGACATCATAGGGAGAAATGGATACTTTGGAAGTCTTTATTAAAGGGATGTCACACTGTTAAAGGCAATGTGCAGCACCTCAGTAAATGCTAGAGCATTTCAAATTTTGCTTGTTTAAACTTCAGTTGAATAACATCTCATCAGCCAGCGAAAACATTACGAGTTTGTATGACAAAACAAAATATGGGGAATTGATATTTAAGAGGAGCCAAGACATATTCAGCAGCACAATCTCAATAATCCTACTTCAATATGTCTACAGACTTCCTAAGCACATCTAGTTAGTGCAGGGCAGTCTGGGGCTGGAAACCAGAGTTGCCAGCTTGCCAGTGATTTGGATATCATTCTGGATCATTTAGGACAGCCAAAAAGATGTGTCCTAAATCTATTCGAATAAGCTTTCCAGATAGTGGCTGAATGTCACTGCTCTCTGGCTACTGCCAGTCTGCTGACACTTCACTGCTGTATTCAGATATTCAGAGGCAATATTGAAAGTGACTTATTTTATTTATTTATTAGGATTTATTAACCACCTTTTGGAAGGAATTCACTCAAGGCCATAGGAGCCAACTTTTCAAAATGATTGGGGGTGCTGAATTTTTTTTTACAGGTGGTGCATTCCCCCTCCCCCTCGACCCGACCCCCTTGACCCCCTCCCCCTCCCTCCTACCTCTCTCCTGACCCCCTCGACCCCCTCCCTCCTACCTCTCCCCCAACTCCCCTGTCCCCCATCACCCCTCCACCTCCCTCCAAGTTCCAGGCCCCCCTCCACCTCCCTCCTAGTTCCAGTCCCTCCCAGTTCCAGGCCCCCCTCCCTCCCTCTGAGTTCCAGGGTCCCCCCTCCCTCCCTCCCTCCCTCTCAGTTCCAGGGTCCTCCCCCCTCCCTCCCTCCCTCTCTCCCAGTTCCAGGGTCGTTGTCCTTCCCTCCTTCCCTTCGAGTTCCAGGCCCCCTCTCTCCAAATTTTAAAAGTCATCTATCTTACCTCGTCGGGGTTAGGGCTGCAGCAGTGGTAAAAAGCATGCAGGCTCGGCTCGGTGCTTAGTTCCATTTTCCCTTCTCTCTCTCTCAGCTCTGGCCCCGCCCTTGCGGAAACAGGAAATGAGGGCGATGCCAGAGCTGAGAGAGAAAGAAGGGAAAATGGAACTAAGCACTGAGCCGAGCCTGCATGCTTTTTACCGCTGCTGCCGCCCTAACCCTGACGAGGTAAGATAGATGACTTTTAAAATTCAGAGGGAGGGGGCCTGGAACTCGAAGGGAAGGAGGGAATGAACTTCCGGTGGATGAACGAACTTCCGGTGGGTGAAATATTGGGGGTGCTCGAGCACCCACAGCACCCACGGAGTCGGTGCCTATGCTCAAGGCGATGTACAGTAAGAATAGATTAAACATAAGCAATAGACAGTTTCAGCAGTAAAAATATTACAATGTCAACACAATACGTAATAGAATCTTTTAATTGATAGTGAAGGGTAAGGCAAAGTTGTAACATATAGATAGGTAAGAGAGTAAGAAAAGTTAGAAAGTAAGGTGACTGATTTAAAGAAAGTTGCACATGAGGTCAGAGAGATGGTTAAATATTGTCTCAGCTAGGGTAGGGATAAACATGCGTGGGATAAACATAAAGGAATCCTGTTCAGAAGAAATGGATCCTCAGGAGCTTAGCCGAGATTGGGTGGCAGAGCTGGCGGTGGGAGGCGGGGCTGGTGGTTGAGAGGCGGGGATAGTGCTGGCCAGACTTATACGGTCTGTGCCAGAGCCGGTGGAGGGAGGCGGGGATAGTGCTGGGCAGACTTATACAGTCTGTGCCAGAGCCGGTGGTGGGAGGCGGGGCTGGTGGTTGGGAGGCGGGGATAATGCTGGGCAGACTTATACGGTCTGTGCTGGGGCTGGTGGTTGGGAGGTGGGGATAGTGCTGGGCAGACCTGTACGGTCTGTGCCCTGAAAATGACAGTTACAAGTCAAGGTAAGATATACACAAAAACTAGCACATATGAGTTTGTCTTGCTGGGCAGACTGGATGGACCGTGCAGGTCTTTTTCTGCCGTCATCTACTATGTTACTATGTTAGGAGTGGATAAACATGTCCTGCCGGAAACAGCTGACCAGCTAATTCACTTGATAGTGGCTACCCAGTCATTTTCAGTGGCATTTAAGTGGTCAAACTTAAAGCCAATTATGTCGGGGCATTCCAGGGGCGGAGTCTGGTTAGGTCCCAATAGTCAGACCTAATGGCCAGATTTAACACATAAATCACTCTCTTATCTATAGGGTCCTTTTACTGGGCCGTGGTAAAAAGTGGCCTCCAGTACTGTAGGCGCGTGTTTTGCTTTTACCATGCACTAAAACCATTGAGTCCGTGTTAGAATTTGGAAGCAAAACAAATCAGTTTTTTTCTTCTGTCTCTTTCTGTGTCATTTCAAATGGAAATCACACATAGCAAATGCCCAGGCTCTTGCATTGAATTTCCTGGTATACGAATCTACCAAAAAACATAGGGGCCCTTTTTCTAAGCAAGCGGTAGGTCTAATGCGCAGGTACCAAGTGCCAAATCGGCATTACCACCGAGGTAGCGTGAGTGCCGGTCGGTAATTCTGAAGTTGGCGCGTGCTGTTTCCCGCGGTAGAAAATAATTGTTCAACTCCTCTTATTGACCTATAAGTGCATTCACTCTGCAGCTCCTCAGTACCTCTCCACTCTCATCTCTCCCTAAATTCCTCCCCAGGAACTCTGTTCACTGGGTAAATCTCTCTTATCTGCACCCTTCTCCTCCACCGCTAACTCCAGACTCTGTTCCTTTTATCTTGCTGCACCATATGCCTGGAATAGACTTCCTGAGCCAGTAGTCAAGCTCCATCTCTGGCCGTCTTCAAATCTAAGCTAAAAGCCCACCTTTTTGATGCTGCTTTTAACTCCTAACCCTTATTCACGTGTTCAGAACCCTTATTTTATCATCCTCACTTTAATATTCCCTTATCTCTTGTTTGTCCGGTTTGTCCTAATTAGATTGTAAGCTCTGTCGAGCAGGGACTGTCTCTTCATGTTCAAGTGTACAGCGCTGCGTACGTCTAGTAGCGCTATAGAAATGATAAGTAGTAGTAGTAGACTTTGGGATTCCGGAATCTTGCTGCTCTTTGGGATTCCGGAATCTTGCTACTCCTTGGGATTCCAGAATCTTGCTACTCTTTGCCCTTATCCCTTATTTGTCCTGTTTGTCTGTCCTAATTAGATTGTAAGCTCTGCCGAGCAGGGACTGTCTCTTCATGTTCAAGTGTACAGCGCTGCTTACGTCTAGTAGCGCTATAGAAATGACAAGTAGTAGTAGTAGTAGTATTCTCTAATGGAATCTAGGTGCCCAGGTGCTGTCATCTAAGCACAGAGAATTTGGGCACAGACTTTGTTATGAAAAGAATTGCAAGAAAATGATATTTTGTTAGGTTTTTTTTGTCTTTTCAGAAGAAGAAATGGCATTAAAAAAATATCACACATATTATTGATCTTCTCATGTCATTTTAAAGTGACAGCACATTTCTAGTTGTAACAGAAAAGCCATTATAATCAATGTCCTCAGTAGAGAATGACATGGTGATGAGGACCCACGGTAGCTGTGGGGACGGGGATGGGAACAGAACCTATGGGGATGGGGCAGGGACAGAGCCTGTGGGGATGGGAAGGGGACAGGGACAGATCCCAGGAGGATGGGGTGGGGACGGGGACAAACCTTGACCCCCCCCCCCCCGTGTCATTTTCTACTTTGAAGCCTGTTAATGAACTGCAGACCATGCTATTTTGATTTTTTTTCTGGAAAAAAAAAAAAGCAAACGTGCTGGCCACAAATAGCAAAAAATTTGCATGGGGGATCCTGTACTTGCCTGCTACCCAGCACATCTTCTAAGAAGACAAGTTGCTTATTTTTATTATTGTTTTAGATTTGTGATTTATAAACAGCAGTTGCACAGCATATTGTTCCTTTTCATACTTGAATAAAAAGATTTAAATGTAAAATCATAAGTGTTCGAGGCTTCTGCAGATGAGAACAGAGCCCATGGGGATGGGACGGAGACAGAACCCACATGGACCGGGTGGGGACAGGGACAGAACCTGCGGGGATGGTGAGGACAGAAACAGAACCTACAGGGACGGCACAGGGACTGATACAAACTTTGTCCTGGTGTCATTCTCTAGTCCTCAGTCCCTAGGAGAGTCCACAGACTGATCCATTAAAGCCGTGCCATTGATTTGAACTTGATGGGCGTGGAGAGCTGGAAAGAATCTTGGCAATAAAACTATTAAATGTAACTGAAACGCCAGGAGGCAAGGGTATCGCACATCAAAACAGATGCCACCTCACCAGGCTTTGGAAGACATCACTTAGGGTGTGAGGATTTGTGAGATCTTTGTGGGCTCTTCCCGCCTGCTATCTCCACCTTAGACTGGGCTCGGAAAACCATTCTGGAGATGCTAATTTAGGCACTTTGAAAACAAAATGGGTTGCAGGCGATCCAGAGTTGGCAAGAACAATAGTTAAAAGCACATTTTTTACCTTAGGCAAAAACCAGGAACCAGTGGAGTTCATGCCAGCAGCCTCCCAAATGCCAAGATACCATCGCCTGAGAGAAATGTGATTTTTGTTTCTCTCAGCCATGCCAGGGCGCTGAGTCCCCATGTGACTGCCAGCATTCAAGTCTGTAGTTCAGGGTCCAGGCTGCAAGCATGTCGTTTTACAAGGGGTGGCAGGAGTGGAAAAACTGCCCACTCTACATTTCTTGCTGCGATGCAATTAATAACGAATTAGATTGTTCCCATGGGAAAACATCACAGCGAAACTGTAGGCTTATTGTAACGAAACTCATATAATAGCCATGCAGAAACTATTCAAATATACACATTTTTAGTTGGAATGTTAGTGAGTTCAATTTCTTCTTTTCCTTTATTTTTATAGTGGAAAGTTTGTTTAAAAAAGGTTATCAATAGAAATCAAACAAAATAAAACATGGAAAAGAAAATAAGATGATACCTTTTTTATTGGACATAACTTAATACATTTCTTGATTAGCTTTCGAAGGTTGCCCTTCTTCCTCAGATCGGTAAATCATAGTAAGAGACAAGAAATACCCTAAGTACATAAGTACATAAGTACATAAGTAGTGCCATACTGGGAAAGACCAAAGGTCCATCTAGCCCAGCATCCTGTCACCGACAGTGGCCAATCCAGGTCAAGGGCACCTGGCACGCTCCCCAAACGTAAAAACATTCCAGACAAGTTATACCTAAAAATGCGGAATTTTTCCAAGTCCATTTAATAGCGGTCTATGGACTTGTCCTTTAGGAATCTATCTAACCCCTTTTTAAACTCCGTCAAGCTAACCGCCCGTACCACGTTCTCCGGCAACGAATTCCAGAGTCTAATTACACGTTGGGTGAAGAAAAATTTTCTCCGATTCGTTTTAAATTTACCACACTGTAGCTTCAACTCATGCCCTCTAGTCCTAGTATTTTTGGATAGCGTGAACAGTCGCTTCACATCCACCCGATCCATTCCACTCATTATTTTATACACTTCTATCATATCTCCCCTCAGCCGTCTCTTCTCCAAGCTGAAAAGCCCTAGCCTTCTCAGCCTCTCTTCGTAGGAAAGTCGTCCCATCCCCACTATCATTTTCGTCGCCCTTCGCTGTACCTTTTCCAATTCTACTATATCTTTTTTGAGATACGGAGACCAGTACTGAACACAATACTCCAGGTGCGGTCGCACCATGGAGCGATACAACGGCATTATAACATCCGCACACCTGGACTCCATACCCTTCCTAATAACACCCAACATTCTATTCGCTTTCCTAGCCGCAGCAGCACACTGAGCAGAAGGTTTCAGCGTATCATCGACGACGACACCCAGATCCCTTTCTTGATCCGTAACTCCTAACGCGGAACCTTGCAAGACGTAGCTATAATTCGGGTTCCTCTTACCCACATGCATCACTTTGCACTTGTCAACATTGAACTTCATCTGCCACTTGCACGCCCATTCTCCCAGTCTCGCAAGGTCCTCCTGTAATCGTTCACATTCCTCCTGCGACTTGACGACCCTGAATAATTTTGTGTCATCGGCGAATTTAATTACCTCACTAGTTATTCCCATCTCTAGGTCATTTATAAATACATTAAAAAGCAACGGACCCAGCACAGACCCCTGCGGGACCCCACTAACTACCCTCCTCCACTGAGAATACTGGCCACGCAATCCTACTCTCTGCTTCCTATCTTTCAACCAGTTCTTAATCCATAATAATACCCTACCTCCGATTCCATGACTCTGCAATTTCTTCAGGAGTCTTTCGTGCGGCACTTTGTCAAACGCCTTCTGAAAATCCAGATATACAATATCAACCGGCTCCCCATTGTCCACATGTTTGCTTACCCCCTCAAAAAAATGCATTAGATTGGTGAGGCAAGACTTCCCTTCACTAAATCCGTGCTGACTTTGTCTCATCAGTCCATGTTTTTGTATATGCTCTGCAATTTTATTCTTAATAATAGCCTCCACCATCTTGCCCGGCACCGACGTCAGACTCACCGGTCTATAATTTCCCGGATCTCCTCTGGAACCCTTCTTAAAAATCGGAGTAACATTGGCTACCCTCCAGTCTTCCGGTACTACACTCGATTTTAAATATATACAAACAAACACACACATACACAAACAACTATCTATCTATCTATCTATCTATCTATCTATCTATCTATCTATAGAGAGAGAGAGAGAGAGATAGAAACACATACATATATAAATATACATAAATATTGACCCACTGAATGAAAAGTTATTCTCAATGGAGAAGGGTAGATAGTGGGGTTTCCCAGGGGTCAGTCCTGGGACCGTTACTGTTTAAGGGGCCCTTTTACTAAGCCACGTAAGCACCTATTGGGCTCATTTTCGAAAGAGAAGGCCGCCCATCTTTCGACACAAAGTAGAGGGGGCATATTTTGCCCCACCTTCCTGCTGCTCTCCACCCCCACCCCAACCCCACATACCTAGACTGGCGAGAGTCCCCAAGCCCCGCCAGCAGAAGCAGGGCAGGTACCATGGTGACAAATATCACTGAAGGAAATCTTCTGCTGGCAGGGTTTGGAACTCCCACCATCCAAACCAGCAAACGTTATGGGGCCTGAACCCAAAATGGGGGGAGGGGACAGGCCCCCAAGACCTCCCCATGGCTATGCCACTGCCCTGTACAAACACACACACATGCACGCATACATACAAAAGCTTATAATAAAGAAGCTGAGAGAAGCTGCTCTTTTTTTTCCACATTTCTTTGTATTTGCCACTGTACACACCGGCAAATACACAAATCATAAATCGGGAGATGGCGGGCGATCTCTCAAAAGCGGCGAAATCCGTATAATCGAAAGCTGCTTTTTTGACAGCATCGCCGCTTTCCCGTCGCCAAGCCGGCGAAAGTTCAAGGGGGCGTGTCGGTGGCGTAGCGAAGGCGGGACATGGGTGGGCATGGGCGTGGCTACCAGATGGACGGCTTTCACGGATAATGGAAAAAAAAGCGGCATTAAGCAGTATTTCGCCAGGTTTACTTGGTCCTTTTATTTTCACAACCAAGCCTCAAAAAGGTGCCCCAACTCACCAGATGACCACCGGAGGAAATGGGGAATGACATCCCCATACTCCCCCAGTGGTCACCAACCCCCTCCCACACTAAAAAAATAAAAACCTTTTTTGCCAGCCTGTATGCCAGCCTCAAATGTCATACCCAGCTCCCTGACAGCAGTATGTAAGTCCCTGGAGCAGTTTTTAATGGGTGCAGTGCACTTCAGGCAGGCAGACCCAGGCCCACTCCCCCCCCCCTACCTGTTACACTTGTGGTGTAAGTGTTAAGCCCTCCAAACCCCCCCAAAACCCACTGTACCCACATGTAGGTGACCTCTTCACCCATAAGGACTATGGTAGTGGTGTAAAGTTGTGGGGAGTGGGTTTGGGAGGGATTTGGGGGGCTCAGCACCCAAGGTAAAGGAGCTATGCACCTGGGAGGTATTTGTATATTTTTAAAAACGTTTAGAAGTGCCCCCTAGGGTGCCCGGTTGGTGTCCTGGCATGTGAGGGGGACCAGTGCACTACAAATGCTGGCTCCTCCCATGACCAAATGCCTTGGATGTCGCCAGATTGGAGATTGCCGGCATTTTTTTCCATTATCGCTGAAAAACAAAACCGGCGATCTCAAACCCGGCGAACTCTGGCATTTGGCCGGGCTAAACCGTATTATCGAAAAAAAAGATGGCTGGCCATCTTTTTCGATAATACGGTTACAGCCAGCTGTTGCGCCGCCGCCAAAATAGATCGCCAATGATCTATTTCGCCGGCGACGTTCGATTATGCCCCTCTATGCTATTTTACAGATGGCTCCACCTTCAGTAAGCCCTTTGTACACTACCTGGGAAATCTTGAATGTCCCAATGTGGACCTTCTTTTTCTGACCTCTAGATGCCCTCTACAAAATGAGACTTTACAATGTCACAGTATTTCATCTGTTTACGTAATGACATCATCAGCTACTTTATCTGTTTCATTTTTAGCAGTGAAGGCTGGGATTTGCTGACACCTTTTCTTTTTTTTTAATAGTGATTATTATTGTGAGAAATAAAGAGTGTTTCACTCGGTGTGAAGGTAAGCATTCGGATTTTTTGATTCTTAAGAAAAAAAACTTTGAGAATACACGGCGGTTACCCTGTTCCGAGACTGTGAACATGGGTATATTATTGCTAATAGACAATTCCAGCACAACCTGAAATACGTTCGACTGACATCCAAGAAAAACAGACAGGCTAACCCTTTCCAAATGTCTTGAAGCTACTTGGTCGCCTTTAAGCCACAAGCTGACAAGTCAGTATCTCATCCAGTTGGAAGACGCCTCTAATACACCCTCATTTAGAGATTGTTTCACACCAGAACCCACCATACCATCAACAGAGATTGCACCACACCCTCATTAAGCCAAGATTTGATGGTCCCATTTTCCCAGGTTTTTGCAGTCCTGTTTATATAATAGTCATAGTCCCTATGATAAAAACAGGTTGTACCAGACTAGGACAGTTAACTCACCTGGGGTATCGGGTTAAGCAAAGCAGACATAGTAACATAGTATAGTAGATGACGGCAGAAAAAGACCTGCACGGTCCATCCAGTCTGCCCAACAAGGCAACTCATATGTGCTACTTTTTGTGTATACCCTACTTTGATTTGTACCTGTGCTCTTCAGGGCACAGACCGTATAAGTCTGCCCAGCACTATCCCCGCCTCCCAACCACCAGCCCCGCCTCCCAACCACCGGCTCTGGCACAGACCGTATAAGTCTGCCCAGCACTATCCCCGCCTCCCAACCACCAGCCCCGCCTCCCACCACCGGCTCTGGCACAGACTGTATAAGTCTGCCCAGCACTATCCCCGCCTCCCAACCACCAGCCCCGCCTCCCAACCACCGGCTCTGGCACAGACCGTATAAGTCTGCCCAGCACTATCCCCGCCTCCCAACCACCAGCCCCGCCTCCCACCACCGGCTCTGGCACAGACCGTATAAGTCTGCCCAGTACTATCCCCGCCTCCCAACCACCAGCCCTGCCTCCCGATCTCGACTAAGCTCCTGAGGATCCATTCCTTCTGCACAGGATTCCTTTATGCTTATCCCACGCATGTTTGAATTCCGTTACCGTTTTCGTTTCCACCACCTCCCGCGGGAGGGCATTCCAAGCATCCACTACTCTCTCGGTGAAAAAATACTTCCTGACATTTTTCTTGAGTCTGCCCCCCCTTCAATCTCATTTCATGTCCTCTCGTTCTACTGCCTTCGCACCTCCAGACTGGTTTGATAAACAAAATGCATGGTGCATTGTTAGAATACCAGCAGCAAATCACCCGTCATGTTATCATCAGTTCAGCTCTTAGACCCTGCATGCATTTATTTATTTATTTATTAGGATTTATTTACCGCCTTTTTGAAGGAATTCACTCAAGGCGGTGTACAGTAAGAATAGATCAAACATGAGCAGGAGGCAATTAGAGCAGTAAAAAATATTTGAACAACGATACAAAGTATGGCATGGTATACTACTTAGGTAACAAGAAACTCTAGCAGCACACAAATTATATATTTAGGGAGGAGGTTGGCAGAAGACCAGTGATTATATGGAAGTGACTATATTGTTGTGATCTTACTGATCAATAATTGTCACTGGTCTGAGGTCTTCTTTCCCTCCATTTATTGACAACTTTATCTCGCAATCCATTATTATTACCCGCTATTTTTGCAGATGGTATACTACTTGCAATAACAACACGTGGAGGGGCATAATCGAACGAAAACGTCTATCTCCATGGGCGTTTATCTCCGAGAACGGGTCCGTGAAGAGGCGGACCGAACCGTATTTTCGAAAAAAAATAGACGTCCATGTTTTATTCGACAATTTGTGAGCTGGGCGTTTTTGTTTTTCAGCGATAATGGAAAATGAAAACGCCCAGCTCAAAACGAATAAATCCAAGGCATTTGTTCGTGGGAGGGGCCAGGATTCGTAGTGCACTGGTCCCCCTCACATGCCAGGACACCAACCGGGCACCCTAGGGGGCACTTTTACAAAAAAAAAAAGGTAAAAGAGCTCCCAGGTGCATAGCACCCTTCCCTCGTGTGTTGAGCCCCCCAAATCCCCCTCAAAACCCACTGCCCACAAGTCTATACCATTACTATAGCCCTAAGGGGTGAAGGGGGGCACCTACATGTGGGTACAGTGGGTTTGGGGGGGTTGGACGACTAATAAGCATTAAGCAGCACAATTGTAACAATAAGGGGGGGATGGGCCTGGGTCAAGTCCACTGCACCCCCTAACAACTGCTCCAGGGACCTGCATACTGCTGCCAGGGAGGTGGGTATGACATTTGAGGGTAAAAATAAAAAGTTGTGAAACATCATTTTTTGTGGTGGGACCACTGGGGGAGTCAGGGGAGGTCATCCCCGATTCCCTCTGGTGGTAATCTGGTCATTTAGGGCACTTTTTGGGGCCTTATTCGTGAAAAAACAGGGTCCAGGAAAAGTGCCCTAAATTCTAGCTACAAACGCATACTTTTTTTCCATTATAGGCGAAAGGCGCCCATCTCTGTTCGGGTGATAACCACGCCCCAGTCCCGCCTTCACCACACCTCCGACACGCCCCCGTCAACTTTGTACGCTTCCGCGATGGAGTGCAGTTGAAAACGTCCAAGTTCGGCTTTCGATTACACCGCGTTATTCGTTTTTGTGGGATAAACGTCCATCTCCCGATTTAGGTCGGAACTTGGGCGTTTTTCTCGCTCGATTATAAGCAGGAATATGTACTAGAACATTATAATTGGTAGTGAAGGGTAAGACAAAGTTGTAACATATAGATGAGAAAGAAAGTAGGAAGAATTAGAAAGTAAGGTGATTGATTTGAAGAAAGTTGCACGTGAGGTCAGATAAATATCATCTCAGCTAGGGTAGGAGTGGATAAACATGTCCTGCTGCAGTATGTGCAGCCGATGTCACTCCTTGTGTGTGAGTGAGAGTCCCCTAGGAGCCGACTCTGTGGGTGCTGTGGGTGCTTGAGCACCCCCAATATTGAGAAAATTGCTTGAATTTACCCAGGGAAGGATTGTTTCCATTAGGCTTAGCACCCCCAATAATTCTGAAAAGTTGGTTGCTATGAGTGAGACTAACAAGTTAGTTACTTCTACCATTAAAGGCTTGGTTGAAGAGCCAAGCTTTCACCTGCTTCCTGAAGTAGAGGTAGTCTTGTGTTAAGCGGAGCCTTTCAGGCAATGCATTCCAGAGTGTGGGGGCTACTCCGGAGAAGGCTCGCTTGCGGGTATCACATCGTGTAATGTCTTTTGGAGAGTGTGTGGTTAGTGAAAGTCCTCGGGAGAACCTTAGTGTCCTTGGTGGTGAGTGGAGGATCATCCTTCAGATACTCAGGGCCATTTCCTTTCAGGGCCTTGAAGATCAGACATAGAGTTTTAAATTTAGCCCTGTATTGTACTGGTAGCCAATGAAGTTTTTGCAAAAATGGTGTGATGTGGTCACGTCGCTTGCAACCTTCTATGAGTCTTGCTGCTGCATTCTGAATCAACTGGAGCTGGTGCAGGCCCTTTGTAGTCAGACCATTGTATAGTGCATTGCAATAATCCAGTCTTGATGTTATCATGGCATACACAACTGGGATAAGATTTACCTTCTCGATGTAAGGAGAGAGGCAGTGTAGCTGTCGCAAATAGTAAAAGCAGCTCTTGAAGGTTGCTTGGATTTGGAGAATCAGAGTAAGTGTTGAATCTAACTGTATTCCAAGGTTCCTGACTTGTGATTTGAGGGGGGAGCATTGCCTTCATTCTACTTGTTAAATGATTTTAGATAAAATTCACCAAAAAAAGAAAAAAAAAAAGAAATAGACACCATCTTTTTTACACAAGTAAAATGTGTGCATATTCAGTTTCTTGAGAGTTACCATGTGGCCCTTGCGGTAATTTCAATTTTGGCGCGCATCCGCTACACGTGTCTGAAAAAATATTTTTTATTTTCTGATGCACGCCAGCTACGTGCGTCAAGTAGGATTTGATGTGCGTAGACCGTTACCGCCCAGTTACCGCGTGAGACCTTACCGCTAGGTCAATAGCTTGCGATAAGGTCTCAGACCCAAAATGGACGCACGGCAATAATATTCATTTTGCCGCACATCCATTCTCGGCAAAAATTTAAAAATGGCATTTTGTTTGTAGGTGCACTAAAAAATAATTCTGCGTGCGCTCAAAACATGTGTCTACACTACTGCAGGCCATTTTTCAGTGCACCTTAGTAAAAGGACCCCATCACGTTTTATAGAAGAGACAAAAAAAATGCTACGTCTGTGAATTACTTCGAATTTTAGCACTTTTTTTTTCTAGAGTTTTGATACCGTGGGGTCAATATAATCAGCATTTGTTTTGAGGAGTTAATGGTTACTGAGGAAGGATAGATTGGATGGGCCATTTGACCCTTATCTGCCGTCATGTTTCTATTACATATGTTTAGCATCGTTACCTGGATAGATGTGGAAAGTGACAATCTGTAGAGGTAGGCGGAATGACCATGCTCTGAGACGGAAGAAAGTCAGCAGCAGCAGGATAACGCTGCTTGAGAAATGCCTTTAATCCCGAGTCCCTGATGAAATATTTTGAAAACCGCAGCATCGGGCGTATTTTGTAGGGGGAGGCCATTGAATATTTTTGACTCTACAAGATGGAGCTTTCACGGATTATAAGATAAGTGCAAGTGGATTTATTGACTAGATTAGCAGCAATGGTTATTAGTTTATATATATATATATATATATGAAGATATGTCACATTTAATAGCAGGTGAATGAGGGATTGATATCACCTGATCAGCACAAAAAATATTCATATAAAAAAGAATTACCTGATGAACGAAGTGCTGAACCACCAGGCAGTGATGTTATCATTTGCAGCACTGAGTGGAAAACTCTGAGGGTAATCATAAAAAAAAATCTTTTGATAAACACGCATTGATAGTTTTCTGGTAACCGTTGCTGTGAATTTGCGTTTGAATAATTTTTGAGTGTGGCAACTTTGTGTCCTGGTTTGGATATTTAGTATCATGCTCTGATCTAGCATTATGAGGGCAATTTTACAAGTAGGCCCCTCCTCCTAGGTGCCTCGATGCCGCATGGTATATTTTTGATACTGTTTCACGATAGTTCTATTATTAGGATTCAATTTACTTTTTTCAAGTTTACCTCATTTAGGGCCCTGTTTATTAAGGTGCGTTAGTGTTTTTAGCAAGCCCAGTGGCGTACCAAGGGTGGGGGGCGGTCCGCCCCGGGTGCATGCCGCTGGGGGGGTGCCGCGCGCCTGTTGGCCGAGTTTGCTCGTTCCCTCCCTGCTGCTCCCTCTGCGCGGAACAGGTTACTTCCTGTTCCGGGGCAGAGGGAGCAGCAGGGAGGGAACGAGCGGACTCGGCCAACAGGCGCGCGGCACCTCCTCAGCAGGTAAAAATGCACCCAGGGGGGGAGGGTGTAATTTCGCCTGGGGGGTGTGTGTAATTTCATGGGGGGGGGACGCCGCGCTGCACCCGGGGGGGGGGGCGCATCGGACACGCAACAAAAATGAAATTACCGCAAGAGCCACGCTGTAGTCGGGCAGGAACTCCATTTTGGCGCGTTGGACGCACATTGACGCTTACGTGACTTAGTAAAAGGACTCCTAGGTTATTTTTTTTTTTTCACAATTTTACCACTGATATGTTTACTACATAGTGGTGATCATCCCCTAGGACATCCTTTTCTTGCATCACTTCTTTGCCTGTACATTAGGGAAACCCTTGGATTACATTTTGCTTTTTGCATTTAGGGCTGGGGGTCGCTGACAGTGGGTGCTGTGTGCGTTCGCATGGTTGTTGTTGTGTGGGTCATTTTTTGTTCCATGCCAGGCGTGTTATGAAGTGTTTGCGCTTCATTCCGGAGTCAATCATCTTCGTTTCTGTTTCTGTTCTCTACCTTTCGAACTCTTAATAGCTTTCCAAAATCCCCACTGCTCACATTAAAGTGGAAAGTCCACATTTTTCCCACCGAGTAGCCACAGGTATCATTCCTACGGCTCTACAGGAACAACAGGAGTCAAAGTTCCATGGAGTTCAACCCCTACATAAGAATAACAGTGGGCTCTTCCTCCTACTACTCCAGGCCCCTTCCTCCCCCACACTTTGATCATGTTTCCCCAGTAGAAGAAGGGTGGTTGGGTTTACTTGTTCTGTAACATACATTGGTCTCCTGAAGTTCACGGCTGCACTCTGGTCCAATCTTGGAATTTCAGTGCTCCCTCTTATCGCAGACATGAACCTCAATGGCGAATCGAGCTTGAAAGTGCTGTCCATTGTTCTTCCTTGTGAAACAGTTATATTTTGCTTGGATGGTAAAGGAACCATTTTATTTCAGAGAAATGTGTGGCACACGGCCCATTTTCCCTCTTTCCAAAAAAAAAGGCATAATGCCCCTGGCTCAGCCATGATTGCATGACTGTTAAACAGCAGGGGTTATGGGGCAAGACTGTATTAAGTGCCGTTTAACAGTGAGACCAAAGTTGCTTGTCAAATGCTTGACTTAGTGGGACTTGATTCTTAGCGTCCCAGCAACGAGACCTTTTGCACTGAACCATTTTTCATTTTGACAACAAACTACTACGGCTTTCCCTCGTTGCCCCCCCCCCCCCCCCTTTAACTGACAGTAAAGCATTTTTATTGCCATCGGATTGCTCTGTGGTGGGGATCAGGGGTGGCAGGGGGGAGATACATTTCTCCAGATCTCCTCCAAGTGTAATTGCATTCCAAGCCGTAGGTGTCCCGCGTCATACACTGTCTAATCTCTCCAGTGTGATCCTCGCTCCAGACATAACAAATAGAACAGGGCTGTTCATGGGTACCCAGACTGTTAAAGGTAACTACGAAGAACCAGCTAACGTGTGTCATGGATTGTAGGGGGAATTCTGCACGAAATAAAACGTATAATTCTGTGCAAATATTTAGGGGCCCTCTTACTAAGCCGCGTGAGGCACCTACGTGCATCCAGCGGGCGTCGATTTCGAGTTATCACCCGGCTACCGTGTGGCCCTTGCGGTAATTTCATTTTTGACGAGCGTCCGCTACGCACGCCGGGAAAATAATTTTGATTTTCTGGCGCGTGGCCAAAACCGGGCGGTAATCGTCATTCTACACACGTAGATGATTACTGCGCAGTTACCGCATGAAACCTTACCACTAAGTCAACGGCTGGCAGTAAGGTCTCAGACCCAAATAGACGTGTGCCAATTTTGATTTTGCCGATTAATTCGTTTTAGGAAAAAATTTTAAAAAGGCCTTTTTTTAACAGGCACACTGAAAAATGGATCTGCGCGTGCCCAAAACACGCGCCTACACTAGCGCAGCCCATTTTTCAGCGCATCTTAGTAAAAGGGCCCCTTTGAAAATTCTGCTTAGATTATTTTTTAGGTCAATATTTTTAATGACTTTAAATTACAGTAAAGAAACAGCAACAAATCAAAATTCAAGACCTGCATGCTTGGGACCCCTTCTACTAAGCCGCGTAGGCGCCTAAGCGTGCCGAATGTGCACCAAATTGGAGCTTCCGCCCGGTTACCGTGTGGCTCTTGTGGTAATTTCAATTTTGGCGCGTGTCCGCTAGGCACGTCTGAAAAATAATTTTTATTTTCTGGTACGCATAACGGATGTGCGCCGTGGCATTTGATGCACGTAGGTTATTACCGCCCAGATTCTTTAACGCTAGGTCTATGGCTGGCAGTAAAGTCTCAGACCAAAAATGGACGCGCGGCAATTTTCATTTTGCCACACATCCATTTTCGGTGAAAAAAGAGGCCTTTTTTACAGGCGTGCTGAAAAATGGATCGGCGCACGCCCAAAACCCGCACCTACACAACCGCAAGCCATTTTCTAGTGTGCCTTTGTAAAAGGACCTTTTAATTTGCAAATTGTTTGTACTGATTTGCCCCATCAGAAGGCTGGGTTCCTCCCATCCCAAGCCTGAAACCCACCCCAAACTTTCTCTCTCTCCTCAGGCTCAGCCCTCCTTAGCTCTCTCTCATACTTTCCTTGAACCCTTCTTATGCTGATCTCCCTTCCTGTCACAGGTTTAACCCCCAACTTTCTCTCTCTTTCACCCCTTGCCCCTCCAGCTTTGTTTTCCTCTCTACTCCCGTATTCTCCCACCCTACTTAACATAGTAACATAGTAACATAGTAGATGACGGCAGAAAAAGACCTGCACGGTCCATCCAGTCTGCCCAACAAGATAAACTCATATGTGCTAGTATTTTGTGTATACCTTACCTTGATTTGTACCTGTCTTTTCAGGACACAGACCGTATAAGTCCGCCCAGTACTATCCCCGCCTCCCAACCACCAGCCCCGCCTCCCACCACCGGCTCAAGATCCCTAGCTCGCTCTCGCTCTGCCTTCCCCAGTTCTCTCTCCACACTCCCAGCAAGACTCTCCCCCAGCCCTCTTTCCCCTGCCCAGTTGTCTTTCTAACTCCTAGTGAGAACTACTACTACTACTAATTATTTCTATAGCGCTACATGGCATACGCAGCGCTGTACATCATACCCAAAAAAGACAGTCCCTGCTCAAAGAGCTTACAATCTATATAAGACAGGTTAGATTGTAAGCTCCTTGAGCAGGGACTGTCCTTCCATGTTAAATTGTACAGCGCTGCGTAACCCTAGTAGCGCTTTAGAAATGTTAAGTAGTAGTAGTAGTATTACATATAGCAGTGATTTAACCAGAGCTGATATTGTGATGTCATAATGCCTCATTCCACCAATGCCTAAGAGCCAACCTCATCAGTGATGTCACAATGGCTTGATTGTCCTATATTTGTCTCACTCTTATCTATTAGATTGTAAGCTCTTTGAGCAGGGACTGTCTCTCTTTGTTAAATTGTACAGCGCTGCGTAACCCTAGTAGCGCTCTAGAAATGTTAAGTAGTAGTAGTAGTATTACACTATTGTGGAATTTTGAAATTAGCAAGTTATGATTTAATGTTTTAGCTGCATTGCCTTTATCTCTCTCTGTAGGACATTTTTCTCCTTTGTCAATTCATTCACTTTTGCTATCAGGTCATTCTTGAACACATTCAAGCTTATTTAATCCACATATTCAGTTCTATTACCTGAATATATGGGTAGCAGCAGTTTGATCTGTGTAGCTTAGGCCTGGGAATTCACATATTTGGGACTGAAAGCAAAACTGCAGTTGCTTTTTAAGAAGTGGGTTAATTTAGGGTTGAACGTATTTTTTAATCTTTTCAAGAAAGCCAGACGTGAGACTGGTTGTGCCTTGTGGCACACATGTCTGCATTCTAAAAGCGTAGGCGTACTCCCCCTCCCTTCCTGCAGGGGGGGTTGCTTAATGTAGCACAGAGATGGCACTCCCTGTCTTGCTCCACCTTTGGCAACTTGCCCAATCAAACCTTCCACTAGGCTACAGACACTTAATTTGTTCCTACCGGATTTGGATGTAAAATAAAAACGATCAGATGTGCACGAGCAGGTTATGAAATAGCAACTGTGCGGCTCTGTCACTTTTCTGGGCTGAAATTATGGCATAACAGGGCTGGGAATTTCTGTAGCCCGACACCTGTGGGAGAAATAGATTTGTACAAGGGTCATACTTTTTTATTTTTTATTTATAACCATTTACATTTTTACAAGTGATAAAACAACTTGCCGGAAATACAGAGAAAGTAATATATAGGAATTATTTCAGTCAGGTAATTCTATTCTCTTCCTTAGACCACTAAATAGGGAGAGTGAAACAAGACAACAAGATCAATTAAACAGTAAACAGAAAAAAATACGTGGTATTAACCTGATTATCCCCAGATATTACTTGTCTAATTCATTATTCCACATTGATCATCTGGTTGGCTTCTTCAAGGCCAATACGGTGTATAGTCAAATCATTTCATTAAAAAACATACTTATTGTCCAATATTAATTAGAAATAATACATCTGATTACATTCTTTCTCTTTTAAAAACCAGAAGTTATTTAACGATACATATACTTAAGTCTCTAATTCAAATCCCACTGATTAAAGTAATCCCAGTTTTCACAGGCTTCACTCCTTTTAAAGTAATAATTGAGGAAATATTTCTGAGGAAAACTTTAGGAGTCATACCCGGAACTCTGGGAAAAACAATAATCACAAGGGTCATATTTTTAATGCGTCATACCAAATAACGTTCATGGAAAAACTATAGCCGTAACATGCCTATATAAAGAAAATTAAAAACCCAAATGAACCAGTTTGGGGGATATGGACTTAGCTCACGCCTTTTTCAATAGTAGCTGAAAGTGAGTTACATTCAGGCACAGCAGGGCATTTCCTTGTCTCCAGAAGACTTACAAAATTCTGCCTGCAGCAGTCATCAGTTTTTTATTACTTAGGGGCCCTTTCACAAAGGCGCGGTAGGCTGTATGCGCACGCAGCATGCGCCAAAGCAAGACTACCACCAGGCTGGTGTGCCCCCTGGAAGGAATTTGGGATTTGGCGTGCCCCTATACCGCCAGGACAAATGATTTTTTTTTATTTCCTATCATGCGTGGCGTTTCTGGCATCAATCAGCAGTTGGCGCACGCTGACCGTCCACCTCACTTGCAGCACGTGGGTCCTTACCGCTAAATCAATGGGTGACTTTAAGGGCTCTGGCCGTAAACAGTTTCAACACAGGCCTTTCTCCTGGCCCATTAAAAAAAGCCCTTTTGCCCAGACGTGGTAAAAACTGGCCCGGTGCGCACTGAAAACACGCATCCACTCTACCACAGGCCACTTTTTGCCGTGGCTTAGTAAAAGGACCCCTTAATGTCTGATTGAAAAGTTTTAACAATTACAGTTTTAACCATATAAAATGACAGGCCGCGGGCAGAATTAAGCCCAGGAATTCAATGGCAGCCCATGTCCGAGCACAGGTTACTGAATATCCAGATCACTCTCTAACAAGGAAGTTATCTGGCTGCTGATCACTATCACGTACTGGCACCCACATAGCTAAGAAAGCAATGATAGCACTGTCATTTCTGCAATTTTACCTACGCACTACGGTGTGCAGGCACCAGGTCCAGTACTGAATATGGCTGGTACCTGCATAACTCTCCAACAGACCCCTCCCCCAAACCGATACTAACTACAGTACCACAGTGGTCAGAGAGGAAATTCAGTGTCACTGTGTGTGTGTGATTGGCTTGCTGAGTGGACTGTTGGCTCATTGAACATTGGCCCCCTAAGTTTGTACCAGGGGCGTAGCTACGTGGGGCCAGGGGGGCCTGGGTCTCCCCAGATTTGGCCCTGGCCCCTGCAGACCCTTTAGATCCCCCATTCCCGCCGCCGCTAACCCTCCCCCGCCGCCACCATCAGGTACCAACCCCCGCCAGCCGAAGTCCTCTTCAGCCGGTCTCTGGGCCATTGCTGCAGCTGATGTGGAGGCCTAGGATTCTGTTTGTGTGTGAGTCGTCCTGACGTCCTGCACGTTCAACGTTCACACAGAAGAAACAGAATCCTAGGCTTCCACATCAACTGCAGCAACGCGACGGCTGAGGAGGACTTCAGCTAGCGGGGGTTGGGGACCCCCGCCAGCACAGGTACCTGACGGCGGCGGCGGCGGCGGGAGACTCAGGGGAGGGTTGGCGGTGGCGGGAAGGGGGGGTCGAAAGGGGAGGAGCACCAGGGAGGTTAAAGGTGGCGGTGGATCTGCGGTGGGGGGGGGGTTCCGTGGCGCTGGGGGTCCCTAAGTGACTGAACAAGATTACAAAAGACCATTAGCGGAATTTGAACCTTGTCTGCCACCAACTGCTCTTACCATTAGACCATTACTCTACTACATTTAAATAATCTACAGTGAAGCCAGTACATCCACTCTTGAGAAAGAAAAAAGGGAGAGACCCCCAATGCCAATGTTGCCATCATGGACAGGACCGCCGAGAGACTGGGCCGGGCCCCTGGCAAGGCCACCCCTGGGGCCCCGCCCCCCCGCCGAGATCGCCCCCCACCCCCTGATGTCGCCACCGCTCCCCCTCCACCCCCCCGGGGTCGCCGCAGCCACTGCTCCCCCCCACCCCCCCACCCCGAGGTCGCCGCCGCTCCCCCCTCCGTCCCCCTGCATTGAAATCCTAGTCTCACCTCCATGAAAGCAGCGCTACAGGCAGCAGAACACCTCCCTTCTTTCCCTCCTTGTGTCCCGCCCTCGCGGAAGTTACGTCAGACGAGGACGGAACGCAGGGATGGAAGGAGGCCCGAAGGGAGGTGTTCTGCTGCCTGCAGTGCTGCTTTCACGGAGGTGAGACTGCGATTTCAATGCAGGGGGCAGACAGTTGACGACGGAGGTCAGGTGGGACTGCGGCGCCGGGCCCCCCTTGGAGGCCTGGGCCAGGGGAATTTTATCCCCCCTGCCCCCCATTCTCGGCAGCTATGATCATGGAGTGTCACTGACCGAGCACACGGGCTCTATCTCTGTCTGTCTCAACGTGTCCTTATCATAAGCTGGTGACATGGCCTAGCACCAGAATTCACAGATCCATAGGAGTCTGACGGGAGACACGATGTGAATATTCTTTTGCTCATAAGCTTGATTTCAACTTTGGCAGGTACTGTGTAAATGCAGAACCCCTAATTTGGCACTGAGAATCAGTACCTATAGCAAGTGGGCTCACAGAAAGGATGGTTTAATGCTTTTTTTTTTGGCTTTCTTTTCGTAAATGCTGATACAGGCTGCATACAAAAGTAAATATCCACTGATATTTTCCCTCACTGGTTTATGCCTGGAGAGAATAAGATGGAAAAATCCAAACCCTACTTGTGGGTAGACAGGATGATACCTCTTCCATGGTATATGGAGCGTGGGTTGTTCCTTGCTTTAGGCTTCACAGAACAGGGATGGGCCTGGGCCAAATTTAACTGCCTTGGCTTGATGAATCTCAATTGTTGTTAAAGGGAAAAATGTAATAATAGGCCTCTTTTTTTATATTTTGCAAGAGGATAACTTTTGGTAGGTGATCTGAGGGGTTCTTTTACTAAGGTGTGCCGAAAAGTGGTCTGCACTGGTGTAGAAGCGTGTATTGGGTGCAGGCAGGTTCGTTTTTCAGCCCACCCACAAAAAAGGCCTCTTTTTTTGGCCAAAAATGGACGTGCGGCCAAATGAAAATTGAGGCGCGTCCGTTTTGGACCTGAGACCTTACTGCCACTCGTTGACTTAGTGGTATGGTCTCACGCGTTAACCGGGTGGTAATCGTCAGAGCGCGTACAATGCCGATTACCGCCTGGTTAGCGCCTTGTGCCAGAAAATTTCCGGCGTGCCTACTGGATGCACATACAAAAAGAAATTACCGCTTGGGCCGCAGTTCCAAACTGGTGCGCATAGTGTGCGTGTAGGCGCCTACGCGGCTTAGTTAAAGGGCCCCTGAATGGGGAAATGGACATCTAAACTTGCCCATTTAAAAGTAAAGCATTTTACAAAAGGTTCAGTGAGCACTGAGCCTTCTATAAAGTCCATATAGCATTACTGCAGTGACGTAGCCAAGGGTGGGCCCAGGCCCACCCAGTAGCAGCACACCTGTGATGTGGCTGGCAGGGATCCCCAAGCCCCAGCAGTCGAAAACTCCCAACAACTGTCTCTCCTGCATACCTTGTAAACAGCAGATCTTTGTCTGCAGCAAGCAGCGACTGATACACACTGCTCGCCAGGGGCGTATCTGCGTGGGGCCAGATTTCGCCCTGGCCCCCCTCCCGCTGCCAGCCCTCCCCCACTGCCGTTTCTTACTTTTGCGCCGAGGTCCGCTTCCTCATGCGCCTTTAAAAATATTGCTTCAGCTGGCGGGGGACCCCAACCCCCGCCAGCCAACCTGAGGTGATGTCTTTCAAGTTCTTCGTCCGCCGTGGCCGACGTGTTGGAGTTGAGCGGCTGAATCCAGTTTGGAGTCTGACGTCGCTCAACTCCAGCATGTCGGCCACGGCGGACGAAGAACTTGAAAGACGTCACCTCGGGTTGGCTGGCGGGGGTTGGGGTCCCCCGCCAGCTGAAGAAATATTTTTAAAGGCGCAGGAGGAAGCGGACCTCGGCGCGAAAGTAAGAAACGGCAGCAGGGGAGGGCTGGCGGCGGGAGGGGGGGTGGAGAGAGTCGTTGATGGCGGTGGGGGGGTCCGGTAATGGCGGGGGGGGGGGGGTTGGTGGTGAAGGGTGGGGGCTAAAATGTGCCCCCTCCCTCTGGCTCTGGCTCCCCCTACCGCCGGAGGCCAGATACGCCTCTGCTGCTCGCACCGGCCCCACAGTCTTCCCTCTGATACATTCCCACTTATGCGGAAACAGGAAGTTGCATCAGAGGGAAAGCTGTGGGGCCAGCATGAGCAGTGTGTATTAGTTGCTTCTCTCTGCTTGTGAAAATCTGCTATTTAAGTGGGTATGCGAGGTAGGGGGGATGTTTGAGAGACCATATGGCATGCAGGCGAGAGAGGGAGAGACCAAATCACTTGTGGGACAAGGCAGAGTTCTTCTGCCCACCCATCTTGGGCCCAGGCCCATCCCAAAATTGGGTGTCTGGCTACGCCCCTGCATTACTGATGAAAAACACACACATAGATATTTCCACTATTCCAGGAATGGTCACAGCATTAGAGAGCCTTTTGCCTGTTTTCCACCAGTTCAAATTCTAGCTCAGGTGGCCTATGTGTCATGGAGATGGCAGTATCAGAGAAGGTCTAGAGACCATTTCTTCACCTTTAGTACTACTTACTGTTTTTTCTGTAGAAGCACTAGGTGTAGCACTATAGATCTTGAACTGATGACTTACCAGTTTCTTATAAAAGAGCTGTCACTGGTTGTGAAGGAATCTCATAAAATAATGAAATAAGGAGATTCTGGAAGCTCAGGGGAGCACCCTCCGATATACCAGCATTCATTCACTAGACAAAACATGGACGCTGGCATTTAAACCTGTCCTGGAACACACATAAGTGCCTGCCTAAAGAGGAAAGTATAAAGGCTTATGCCACACCCCTCCCATAACACTGACCCTCTCCCTAAACAGTTTTCAGTCTGAAGGTCAATATCCCCCTCATACCCTCCTGATGGACCCCTCCCCCACCTCCCTGAGCTCATTCCCAGCCTTACTGAAGCAGGGAAGGGGGGCAAGATTCCCATGGGCCCAGCTTCTAAGGTGGGCCCAGCACCGGGGTCTGACTCTCTCCTGCTTCTGACGGGACCCGGGTGATTGCATTAGAGACAAACCCCCTTAGAGGCCAGGGAGGAGCAGATACAGGATTCTAAATTGGGGCACCTGGTTTGGCTGGTGGGGGTCCCCAAGCTCTGCCAGTAGGCCTTCCTGCAGCGCTGTTCTCTGCCGCATTGCCTGCCCTCCCTGCTTCCCCCCATGTCGCGCATGCTCAGTTTTGATTAAACTGAGCATGTGCGAAGTAAGGTGAAGCAGCCACAGGGCAGGCAATGCGACAAAGATCAGCCAAGGGATGTGAAGTTGCGGAGGGCGGCAGGGAGGAGGGGCAAAATGTGCCCCCCACTTTGGCCTCTAGCCCCCCCCCCAAATCTGTCTACGTGGCATCCTGGGGGGGGGGGGCAGTGGCAGTCCTACCCCAGGTCCAGCTCAGTCTCTCTTCGGCCCTGTACTGAGGTCTCTAATGTCTCATGAGAACAGGAGTAATCCCCGCTCAGCTTCAGGTTCCAGATGACATTCCTGACCCCTAGTGGTACCCTTGAGGTACTACCACTAGGGGCAAGACACCAAATCAGACAGAAGCAGGTGCAAATGTCAACAGCTAATGTTACCTGTGCACTTTTGATTTGATTATGGTGCAAAAACTGAAAATAAAATGTACCTACAAAGTTTGCACCTGTGCATTCATTTTTGGTTATTTACCACAAAGGTTGACTCAGATTAGTAATGGGGCATTCTGGGAACTGTAACAGAAAGACTCAGGTCTTGAGAGTCTCAACTTTGATCATGTAACCTTTCATCCTCATGTTAAGGGGGTACTACTCGCATTCCCAAAACGTCTTTTGATTTAATAAAGCATTGATATTGTCTTTCCACAAATGCACTTGATCCAGCCAGACAATGGGTTACAAGTCGGCAGATCTGCTAAGAGAAACTGTCAGTGAGAGTCGGTCGACAGAGTATATGAGAAAGATACCTAGCATTCCAAATGCAGATGATTGCTAGAGTCTGAGAGATGCTAAATTAGATTGTACGGCAAAATAACTGTGATTAAATACCAAGTGAAAAATGGCACATCGCCAAATTATCCAAAAAATGTATTATTTTTTTGTTTCATATGTGCAAAAATTGGTGTTCATCACACTCAAGACCACATACTTGAAATGCCTTTTGGATCTTTTCTAAAATATATTTAATTTCTTTTATTTTTCAAATAATAATACAAGATTACTCTTGCACAAGCAAAACAGAAAAGCAACATTGTTCAAGAGGAAATCCAATATACTATAGGAAAACATTCTCAAAAGTGGATCTATTTGATAACTGAATGTGGTTCCTTAAGGTTTCCTCTCAGGGACCCTTTTACCAAGTTGCGGTAAAGAGGGTCCTGCAGTAGCAGCAGCGGCTGGGTTTTTTTTTGCCATGTTCTGAGCCCCTTTTTACTGCAGTAGGTAAAAAGGCTGCAAAAATACATGGTCATGCAGTAAGATTGCTCATGGCTATGGGAGGGGGAGCACATCAATGCCACCCATTGAGGTGGCGGTAAGGGCTCCCATGCTAACCCCAGGGGCGTAGCCAGACAGCAGATTTTGGGTGGGCCTAGGCAAGAAGTGGGTGGGCACCAAATGTTCTCTCCCCCACCCCCACACCACATGTAGTTAGCGCATACAAATATACAAACTACCATGTGATGCTAAGGGTCAGATTCTATATATCCCCCCTTCAGTCCGTTCAGAACTCTGCTGCACGCCTTATCTTCCGCCTGGACCGATACACTCATATCACCCCTCTCCTCAAGTCACTTCATTGGCTTCCGATCAGGCAGAGCCGTAGCGAGGGGAGCTGACACCCGGGGCGGGTCGCCGTTGCGCACCCCCCCTCCCCGGGTGCAGCACGGCGCACCCTCCTCCCGCTGGAGCGCACCCCCCCTGGAGCGCATACCCCCCCCCCCCCGGAGCGCATACCTGCGGCGAGGGACGGGCGGGAGGGCCGATCCGCCCCGACTGCACGTTGCTGGGGTGTGTTGGCTCCGCGCTGGTTCAGTGCCCTCTCTGTCCCGGAACAGGAAGTAACCTGTTCCGGGGCAGAGAGGGCAGTGCACCAGCGCGGAGCCGACACCCCCCAGCGGCGTGCACCCGGGGCGGACCGCCCCCCCGCTCCCCCTTCCTACGCCACTGCGATCCGATACTGCATTCAGTTCAAGCTTCTGCTACTAACCTACAAATGCACTTGATCTGCAGCCCCTCCTTACCTCTCAACCCTCATCTCCTCTTACGTTCCTACCCGTAACCTCCGCTCTCAGGACAAATCCCTCCTTTCAGTACCCTTCTCCACCACCGCCAACTCCAGGTTCCACCCTTTCTGCCTCGCCTCACCCCATGCGTGGAACGGACTCCCTGAGCCCATACGCCAGGCCCCCTCCCTGCCCATCTTCAAATCATTGCTCAAAGCCCACCTCTTCAATGTCGCCTTCGGCACCTAACCATTACACCTCTACCCAGAAAATCTAGACTGCCCCAACTTGACATTTCGTCCTTTAGATTGTAAGCTCCTTTGAGCAGGGACCGTCCTTCTTTGTTAACTTGTACAGCGCTGCGTAACCCTAGTAGCGCTCTAGAAATGTTAAGTAGTAGTAGTAGTAGTATAAGGTCTCCTGTACTAAAATAACCCGACGTGGTAAAATAGCTCAAGTTATCAGTGCCCCACCCCCCTAAGAGCTTACATGGTATGTAATACTTTATATGTATACCCAAGCTTCATTTGTCCCTGCCTTTCTCAGGTTGTGGGGATTTTAATGCTATCAGCCATATCCATTCATTTTTTTAGTAATATTATAATTGCCATGGCACAAGGAAAGGATAGGTAGGCTGGGCTGGATCACACTTCCGCGGGAACACCGCAGGACCTGCATTCAGCCTGTGGGATCCCCTCAGGACCTGTGTCCATCCCTGCAGGAGTCCCGTTCCTGCACAGCTCTCTAGTATCCATGCGCTAACCAGTTAGCGTGCACCAGGGGCGTAGCTACGTGGGGCCACGGGGGCCTGGGCCCCCGTAGATTTGGCCCTGGACCTCCCTGACGATGATCCTCTCGACCCCCTCTCCCGCCGCCAACCCACCGTCGCCATCTGCTACCTTTGCTGGCGGGGGACCCCAACCCCCGCCAGCCGAGGTCCTCTTCTTCCGTCGTTCTGTTTCTGAGTCTGTACAACGTGCAGGACGTCAGACTCAGAAGCAGAACGAAGGAAGAAGAGGACCTCGGCTGGCGGGGGTTGGTTAAGCTCAAGTATGTATTGCTGCCGTGAGTTTGCAGAAGTGAATCACACGGATTATACATAGAGTAAAATTTAAAAAAATATATACAAATATAAAAACGTGACACAAATATATTTAAATACACTGTAGATACGAATGAATAGGAAGTTTTGTGCACGATTGGAGGTTGGGGGCAGTCAATGATTATAAAAACCGGCACAAATTCAGAAGCTCGTTAACAGCGTGAAACTCAGTGCCTGTACATTGAGTAATTTCCGTGCCATAGTGGTGGGACGTTGCCATTTTTGTGTGTGTGTGTGTTTTGTATCCCAGAAATAAGCAGTGGATTTTCCCCCAGTCAATTGAATAATGGTCTATGGACTTTTCCTTTAGGAAGCTGTCCAAATGTTTTTTAAACCCCGCTAAGCTAACTGCCTTTACCACATTCTCTGGCTATGAATTCCAGAGTTTAATTACACGTTGAGTGAAGAAAGATTTTCTCCAATTCGTTTTAAATGTACTACTTTGTAACTTCATTGCAAGTCCCTTTAAAACCCCGCTAAGCTAAAGGGCCCCATTTTGACCAAAACCCCCAAGTCTCTTCCCATCTCATCTGCTTGTTTTCACTTCTTGCTGCTCTACTGAAGTGAAAACCTACTTAACCCGGCCTTTCCACTTCCCACCTCTTGCACTGTGGATCCTCTGTGCTTATCTCAGGATCTCTTGAATTCTGACGCTGTTCTATACCATCCTTTCCTGCAACGTTAACAAGTTTCCACAGCAAAGATGGTTTCTTAGGGTGGCTATGAAAATAAACGAACCTGCTGATTTTTTACCTGCATCCTCATCCCCTAAGAAACAAAAATGAGAGATGAAACGGGCTATTTGAAATCTCCAGGGACGTTAAAGACATAAACCATGGGGTGAACTATAAATTTTTAAACTATTTATTCATCCATAAGTGGCTCCATTTTCTACATCATTATAGGGTTTCTCAGTGTTCTGCTTTATTAAAAATATTTATTTGGTCTCTAAGATTACTGCTTTACTGACCACAGAAAATTAAATTACCAAAAACTGTAGCTATCAAATTGGTAGAAAATAAAAAGCCTTTTTATACAAAGCTGGCAGACTCCGATTTACTTTTAATGTGTAGACAGAAAAATAAAAAGTCTTTTCCACTGAGAGCTAGCTGGTCATACGGCAAAAAGCAAATGAACGCTTTACACCTTTTGCATCAATTTAAACTACAGAATTGAAATATAAAAGCATTGGACTTGTGAACTGGTGTTTCTACTCTTTGGCTATCCAAAGTCACACCGGATTTATAAGAATCATTAGGTGGGAATTGGGATTTAACTCGGGATATTCCCAAGTCACTGAGGACCAACTAGTCTAAAGCAGGGGCATAGCCAGACTTCGTGGTGAGAGGGGGACGGAGTCCGAGGTGGGGGGCACATTTTAGTCTGCTGCCCCACAGCCACCCCTCCACTCCGCCGTTCCCCCCACCACCCTGCTTGCACCCCACAGCAGCAAATACCTTGGCTGGCAGGAGTCCCCAACCCCCGCCAGCTGAAGCCTTCTCCAGCGCTGGTCTCTGGTGCCCACCACGTTCCTTGCCCTGCTTTCTCTCTTTCTCCTCGTGTCCTGCATGCAATTTCACGGGTCAGGGTTATCCAAAAAATTACACACTGTGTTATAGAATCTGGGGGCTGTGGGCCCAAGCTGTGCGCCAGGATTTACACCAGGATTCGGTCAGTGTAAGTCCTCGCATCCAAAGTTGGGCACCGGAATATGCACTAACCCACCGGCTTCTATATTGTGTGCCTCGAGATCCGTGCTGAAATCCAAGCGTGTTCTATAACAACGCATGTAACTTAATTGGCTTAATAAGCTAGTCAGCATTGATAACAGCTCTTAATAAGCAATAATAAGCACGCATAAGCACATAAGCACCGCCATACTGGGAAAAGACCAAGGGTCCATCAAGCAGTGGCGTAGCCAAGGGTGGGCCCAGGTGGGCCCAGTCCATCCACTTTGGGCTCAGACCCACC
Source organism: Microcaecilia unicolor (assembly GCF_901765095.1). Taxonomy (NCBI): domain Eukaryota; kingdom Metazoa; phylum Chordata; class Amphibia; order Gymnophiona; family Siphonopidae; genus Microcaecilia; species Microcaecilia unicolor. The sequence continues at coordinate 335,325,399 of NC_044036.1, read as the reverse complement.
CAGTAGCAACATACCTATGATATGGCTGGCAGGGATCCCCAAGCCCCACTAGCCGAAAACTCCCAACAGCTGTCCTGCCTGCATACCTTTTAAGTAGCAGATCTTAGCCTGCAGTGAGCAGCGACTGATACATACTGCTCGCACCGGCCCCACAGCCTTCCCTCTGATGTATTCCCACCTATGCGGAAACAGGAGGTTGCATCAGAGGGAAAGGCTGTGGGGCCAACATGAGCAGTGAGTATTAGCTGCTGCTCGCTGCGGGTGAAAATCTGCTATTTACAAGGTACGCAGGGGAGGGGGATATTTGAGAGACCATATGGCATGCAGGTAAGCGAGGGAGAGACCAAATCACTTGTTGGCCAAGGCAGAGTTCTTCTGCCCACCCATCTTGGGCCCAGGCCCACCCAAAATTGGGTGTCTGGTTATGCCCCTGCCATCAAGCCCAGAATCCTGTCTCCGATAGCGGCCAATCCAGGCTTCAGAACCCGGCAACCCCCCCCCCCCCCCCCCCCCCCCCCCCAAAAAAAAGAAAAGATTTTTTAATAATGTTCAATGGACTTTTCCCTCAGGAATCTGTCCAAACCCCCCTTAAACTCCGTAAGGCCAGCTGCTGTCACTACATTCTCCGGCAACGAGTTCCAGAGTCCATCTACACGCTGAGTAAAGAAAAACTTTCTCCTATTTGTTTTAAACCTACCATATTCTAGCTTCATCTCGTGTCTCCTGGTTCTATTATTGTTTGAAAGTGTAAACAAACGCTTCACATCTGTCCGCTCTACTCCGCTCATTATCTTGTAGACTTCTATCATATCACCCCTCAGCTGCCTTTTCTCCAAGCTGAAGAGCCCTAACCTTCTCAGCCTTTCCTCATAGGGAAGTCGTTCCATTCCCTTTATCATTTTTGTCGCTCTTCTCTGCACCTTCTCCAATTCCTTTATATCTTTTTTGAGATACAGCGACCAGAATTGGACACAATATTTGAGGTGCGGTCACACCATGGAGCGATACAACGGCATTATAACATCCTCGTGTTTGTTTTCCATCCCTTTCCTAATAATACTAAACATTCTGTGCGCTTTCCTAGCCGCTACAGCACACTGAGGAGAAGTTTTTAACGTCTTATTAACAATGACTCCCAGATCCCTTTCTACGTCCGTAACTCCTAACGCGGAACCTTGCATGACATAGCTGTAATTCGGGTTCCTCTTACCCACATGCATCACTTTGCACTTGTCAAAATTGAACTTATCTGCCACTTGCATGCCCAATCCCCCAGTCTTGCGAGGTCCTCCTGTAATCTTTCACACTCCTCCTGCGACTTGACGACCCTGAATAATTTTGTTTCATCTGCGAATGTAATTACCTCACTAGTTACTCCCATCTCTAGGTCATTTATAAATATGGTAAAAAGCAGCTGTCCCAGCACAGACCCCTGAGGGACCCCACTAACTACCCTTCTCCATTGAGAATACTGACCATTCAATTCTATTCTCTGCTTCCTATCTTTCAACCAGCTCTTAATCCAGTGGCGTAGCTATGGGTGGGCCTTCTCTCTGCCGTGTCCCTGTGTAAACAGAAGTTACATCAGTGCGGTGGAGGGCGGGCTCCGGAGCAGGACGTCACGTCTACAAAGTGCAAGGCAGGGGTGGGAGACAGGATCGCTGCCAAAACGACGCCGGTATCCATGTAACGGTAATGATGTAGTAACGACGGTATCCGAGGGCTCGCGGCAATGATGTAGTCTGTGGAAGGCGGCGCGGGACCTCTCAGCCACGTCACACTGATGACTCTGTGGTGTCTCACCCCTAAGACACGGACTTCCTATTTCTGAGAGGGCAGGAGGGGCGGGACTCCCGCCCCTCCCTCCCTCACAGACACAGGAAATCTGTGTCTTAGGGGTGAGACACCGCAGAGTCATCAGCGTGACGTGGCTGGGAGGTCCCGCGCTGCCTTCCAAGGACTCCATCGTTGGGTTTAGTGGTGAGGAGCTGTTGGCGGTTGAAGGGGAGAGAGCTGCTGTAGGGGCAGGAAGATTTGAGAGTGCCAGAGAACAAGAAGTGGAAAATTGGGATAAGGAAGGACACCGAGGAGGACTGAAAAATAGAAGACGTGCTGGATTGGGCGTGAGGAAAAAGGACCCAGAGGAGGACAGAAAATAGAGGAGATGCAGAATTGGGGGTCGGGGATATAGGGAAGGAATGCTGCTCACAAGAGAAGGAATGGGGGGGGGGTGGACACAGGGAGGAACAGGACATAGAGAGGGCATTCTGGTTGTGAAGGAAGAATGGTGGAAGTGTTGGATTATTTGTAGTAAATAATTAGCAGATTTTAGTACACACAGCTTCAGCTTTAGAAATGTTAATTTCTTTCTTCATCTCTCTCTCATTCACCCCAGAATAATTCACTGCTGAGTCACTTTAAAGTTGAAGTAACAAAACATCTGTTTACTCACAGTTTGTAGTTAGATTATAATCAGACAGGCTTATATATACATATTACTATACATTTGTATTATCAGCTCCTTCCATGTGCTTAGATGGTAATGGATGCTCACACCACCATAGATCCTCTCAGGTTAGGAGAGATCATGAGCTCCATGTGTTCCATGTGCTGCATGTGCTGTGTCTAACCCCCACAGGAAGTTGCATAGCTGTGTGACCTCTCTAAGTAATTCACATCAGAGGTCACAGAGTAATCACAGAGAAATAATAGGTGACAGGCAATGCATGTAAAATACAATTACATTCCAACAAACCCCTTCTCATGCATAACTGTCATGCAATTATTTATTCATACAAAGTCCAAGCTTTATACGCATATTCACAAAATGTTCTCTGGGTAACGGTTTGGTCATGATGTCAGCTGTCATCTCACTGGTGTGACAATAGTGTAGACTGATGACCCCTTCTTTCGCCAACTCTCGCACGTTGTGGTATTTCGTTGCGATGTGCTTGGTGCGTGACTGAACCTTGTCATTCTGTGACAGTCGGATGCAGCTCTGATTATCTTCCATTATCTGGATTGGTCTCTTTTCAGCTATTCCAAAATCCAGCAAAAGTTTTTCAATCCACATCAGTTCTCTGCACGCTTCCGATGCGGCCACATATTCAGCTTCTGTAGAAGACAGACTCACAATACTTTGTTTATGACTGGCCCATGAAATTTGTACATTTCCATACATAAACACATATCCACTTGTGGATTTATAATCAGAATGATCCCCTGCCCAATCTGAATCACAGTAACATATTAGTTTTGGATTACTATTGGCTGAAACCTTTAATTTACAATCAATGGTACCCTTTAAATACCTTACCATCCTTTTAACTGCAGTCCAATCTGATTTGGTAGGTGAGCTGACCCTTCTGCTCAAAATTCCTACTGCATTTGCTATATCAGCCCTGTATGTGGTAGCTAGATATAAAAGCTTACCTATGGCTGATCTATATTGGATGTTATCTGGTAAAGGTTCTCTTACTGTTTCATCCTTCAGAAAATCAGTGATCATGGGAGTGCTTACAACTTGGGCATCTTGCATACCTAAACTTTCAATAAGCTCATTTATTTTCTGCTTCTGGCTTAGAAGATAAGAACCATCATTTTGTTTCTCAATTTCTATACCAAGATAGTATGACACATTACCAAGTTCTTTTATCTCAACATTGTGGTTTAAACATTTACAATGTCCTTGTACTCTTGCTCACTTTTGCTTGCAATGAGCAGATCATCAACAAAAGCTAAAATGTATGCATATTGTCCATTTGTGCACCTAGTGTACAAACATTTATCTGCTTCACCTTGCTTAAATCCTAAATTTGTCAATATATCATGCAATTTTTCATTCCAACATTCTGCACTTTGCTTTAATCCATAAAGACCTTTGTTTAATTTACACACTAGCTGTCTTTGTTTTGTATTTATGAAACCTGTTGGCTGTTCCATGTACAAGTCTTCAGTTATATCTCCGTGAAGAAACGCTGTTTTCACATCAATGTGGTTGACTTGCATGCCTTTTGAGACTGCAATGCTCAGAAGTGTTCTGATTGTCGTGTGTTTCACTACAGGTGCAAACACTTCATCAAAATCTTCTCCATATTTTTGAAGATATCCCTTTGCCACTAATCTGGCTTTATACCTTTCCACTTTTCCTTGTGCATTCCTTTTTAACTTGAATACCCATTTGCATCCTATAGCTTTCTTGCCAGGAGGTAATTTTGTAAGAATCCAAGTATTATTTTTATCCAATGCATCAATTTCTTCTTGTGCAGCTTTACGCCATTCAGCAGCTTCTTCTGCTGGCATTTTCTCAATCTCATCCCATGTTAAGGGCTCTTGAGCTTCTGCTGACTTTGTTAGGTAAGACAGTCTTGGGGGTGGAACACCTTTGTTTTCCCTGGATGAGCGTCTGACAACAGGTTGGTCCGACCTTTCTGCATCCTCTAAATCTGAGAGTCCTTCTCCAATTGATTCCCCTTCTCCAACTGTACTGTCTTCTTCAATGATCCTTTCTGTGTCTGTTTCCTCTGCCTGTTCCTCGTTAGATACAGATGAGTTGCTTTCAGACATCTGCCTTGGTATGGCATTTATATACACTGGCATGTCTATTATGGTTCTAGTTTCATATTCTGGATGATAAGGCTCATCTGGGATAATCCAGCCTTTATCAACCCTTTTGTTTTCATCAAAATATGTAACATGTCTTATGCCAACAATGCCAGTTTTCAGATTCAAAATTCTATATCCTTTGTGTCCTGGAGTATAGCCAACTAAAATGCCCCTTTCTGTTGTGGAATCCAGCTTATGCCTTCTTTGCTTTGGTATATGAGCATATGCTGTACTTCCAAATGTTCTTATGTGTGACAGGTTTGGCTTCCTACCATGCCATGTCTCATGTGGTGTGCGCTCAGCGCCTTTAGTTGGCATTCTGTTTTGTAGGTACACTGCTGTGAGAATGGCTTCCCCCCATAGTCTTTTAGGGAGATTGCTATCTGACAGCATACACCTGGTCATTTCCACAAGTGACCTAAATTTTCTCTCTGCAACAGAATTTTGCTCTGGTGTATAAGCTACTGTTGTGATATGCTGAATGCCTTCTTGTTCTAGAAATGTGCGCATGCTTTGCGAAGTGAACTCACCACCATTGTCGGTCTGAAGAACCTTTGGTTTTCTTTCAAATTTATTGCTCACCATGGCTACGTATTTCTTCAGCATGTCTGTGACTTGACTTTTTTCTTTCAGCAAATAGGCCACACAGTATCTAGAGAAATCATCCAAGAATATTAGCACAAATCTGTTATTTCCCAATGATGGGATATTAAACGGTCCACATAAGTCACTGTGTATTAAGTCCAGCACTTTATTACTCCTATTTCCTGTGTATTCAGGAAATGAGGGTCTCACACCTTTTTGAGTAACACAGTCTATGCATTTTTCCATTTTACCAGCATCTGCACTTATCTGAATGCCGGTGGCTAGTTGCTTACTGTAAAGATCCTGGATCACCTTAGAATCACGATGTCCCAGGCGGCGATGCCAGATTTCCAGACTACATTTACCATCATTCTTCCTTACTTGCGCCATATGTGAGGCTTCACCTGAAATGTTCAGCTTATAAACATCATTATGCATAAAAGCTTCAGCATACACTTCATCATTTTTAGAGATTGTGCACTTACTGTTTTCAAAATGAATCACAAATCCCTTCTTATCTAATGTAGATACACTAAGCATATTGCAAACTGCTTGGGGAATATACAAGACATCATTTACAGGAATTTCTTTAACTTCATTAGACACTTTGCATTTTAAGAATCCAATACCTTTTGCTTGGATCTTAGCAGTCCCTGCGTTTGCAGTTTTAAGAATACCTTCCTCTGGACACATTTCCTGAAAGAAATCCTTACAATTGGTTAAATGGCATGTGCTCCCCGAATCCAAAATCCAAGTACTTTCATTTGAATTATTATTTACCATAGTCAAAGATTTTTCTGCCATTAGAAAACCCTTGTGTTTATCTTTGTCCTTCATACATTTCCTGGTTTGAAAATTCTTTAGTTCCATTGGCTTAGGTGAGCTAGAGGGAGTGTTTTGTGTTTCCTTACACCATTTAGATACATGTCCCTCCTTTCCACATGAGTAGCAAATCAGCTTGCCCTTGGGTGGAGTTTTCCCATAGCTCCGCCTTCCTCTGTTCTTTGCCAAGAAATTTGTTTCATTTCTCTCTGACTTGCTTTTAGAACACATCTCCTCAGAATCATTTATTATGCATTCCTGCCTTAGTTTTGATGTTGCCTGTTCAAAAGATTGCCCTTCAATGGCCTCATTTACAGACCTAAAAACATCAAACTTCTTTGATAGTGAGGTAAAAAGAAATGCTCTTTTCAATGCATCACACATGGGAATTCCTGAAAGTTCTAACTTTTGAAATGAAGACATAAGATGCATAATGTGATCATTACATTTACTTTTATCCCTTAATTTGGTTTCATTCAACTCTGCTAACCAAATTGGTTGCTGCTTTGCATATGTAGTTGCATACATAGTTCTCAGTTTATATAAAATGTCCTTTGGTGTATCTTTTCCCTCCACTAATATGGCTTGTTTCTCTGAGAGAGCTTCCAAAAGCATGCACTTCACATAATAGTTTGCATTGTCCCATTCAGCCATATTTTCAGCTGTTCTGTCTTGGTCTAAGCATATATTTAATCCTTTTGCTCGAAGGAGACATATGAATCTTAATTCCCACTGCCGATAATTAAACTCAGTTAATTTAGGCACCTTGAGAGAATAGAACAATGGTGAATTTCTTCCCTCAGCCATTTTCTTAGCCTTCTGTCTGCTGTGTGGGGGGAGAGAGAGACAGACTGAATCTTTCCTTTAAAACTTAAGAGAAAAATGTGGCCTTTTTTTCTGCCTGGTAATATTTCTCTTCTTTTTCAATTCCTGAGCCCTGGGCCCATAACCCTTTTGTTGGATTATTTGTAGTAAATAATTAGCAGATTTTAGTACACACAGCTTCAGCTTTAGAAATGTTAATTTCTTTCTTCATCTCTCTCTCATTCACCCCAGAATAATTCACTGCTGAGTCACTTTAAAGTTGAAGTAACAAAACATCTGTTTACTCACAGTTTGTAGTTAGATTATAATCAGACAGGCTTATATATACATATTACTATACATTTGTATTATCAGCTCCTTCCATGTGCTTAGATGGTAATGGATGCTCACACCACCATAGATCCTCTCAGGTTAGGAGAGATCATGAGCTCCATGTGTTCCATGTGCTGCATGTGCTGTGTCTAACCCCCACAGGAAGTTGCATAGCTGTGTGACCTCTCTAAGTAATTCACATCAGAGGTCACAGAGTAATCACAGAGAAATAATAGGTGACAGGCAATGCATGTAAAATACAATTACATTCCAACAGGAAGATGTTGGATATCCAAAATGAATGCTCAAAAGGGTTGCTGGATAAGTGAAGGAATGAGGGAAGGAACGGCGGAGGGGGGGGGGGGAAGAATGGATGCAGGGAAGGACTGGACACAGAGAGGGGTTGATGGACATGAGTCAAAGAATGGGAGAAGAATCTGAACACAAGGAAGGACAGGATGCAGGACATGTTGGACATGAGATAAGGAATAGGGGGAGATTATGGCCAAAGGGAAGGATAAGAGCAGGGTCACAAAGGTGAGGTGCTGGACATGGGGGAGGATAAGAGCAAAAACACAGAGGGAGGATAAAGACATGGACACAGAAGGGAGATGGATGGTGGACATGGAGAGAGAAGAAAGGTCAAATGGACTGAGGATATTGGAAAAAAAGTTAAGAGAAGAGAAGACAGAGGAATGCAGAAACCAGAGACTGGGACAACATGATTAGAAAAATAACATGACCAGACAACAAAGGTAGAAAAAAAATGTTATTTTCTGTTTAATGATTGGAATATGTCATGCATGAGAACTGAGCATGCCTATGGTGCCGAAAGCCAGTGTCACTAGCATGGAGCAGGGCCTTTGACTGCTGTGCTTTTCTAAACACGGGTCTGTGGGCTAGAGATCTTCGCCAGCTAAAGTATTTCATTTTTTTAAGTTAATGGTTGGGGGAGTGGGGGAAGGGAAGAGGAAAAGCATGCCCCCCCCCCAACCTGCCCACTGGCCCACCCAAAAACTGCCTTCTGGCTACGCCACTGTCTTAATCCATTGGCAATAATTAGAATTTACATGCACAACTCGCTAAGCACATTCTGTAACGTTACTGCGCCTAACTTCTAACACATGCAGACAAAAAGCGGTGTGGTTATAGGCAGGGAAATGGGCATTTCGTGGACATTCCAAAATTTACACGCATAGCTATAGGTTTTGGTCCATTGTGCCTAAATCTATACGCAGGGATTTACGCCATGTTTTCATTAGTGTAAATGGAAGCGTGTATGGATGATGATGGTGATGGGTACTTGTAGCTCGCTACCCTTCCCATGTACAAGTTCAGAGTGAATTAATACAGTGCTCGATTAAATACAAATGACAGAGAGTATAACATTTTTGATTAACTTTAACTTTTTTTTTGTTGTAGACTTGGGTGTTAATATTGTTTAACATACAAACGATGAATTGTACTATTATAATCAGAGGTATGATATTTTGTTATACATAACTAGCCATTAAGCCCGTTAAAACGGGCGAGATTTCCAGCTACCCTCCTCGCCACCGCTCCCTCCCCCCTCCGTGCTGGGCCCCTGCAGTGACCTGACAACGTCTCTCACACGGAGGTGAGAGGCGCTGTCAGGTCAGTGCAGGGGGGCTGATACAGAGGGGGGCAGGAGCGGCGGCGGGGATGGGGGGAGGGTGGAGGTTGGTGCGCGTGATGTTTGTTTCCAGGCAGCAGCGGCAGCGTCCGACAGTCCGACTCTGTTTCCCTCTCTGTTCCGCCCTCTGACGTCATCACGTCTTGACGCGAGGGCGGGACAGAGAGGGAAGTCTCTACTGCGCATTTGATAGTGAGTCGGTCACTTTTAAGTCAGGATTCAATCATGTGGGAAGGTCACAGCAAAATAATATGCTTTCGGTGCGTTCTTGAATTTATTCTGTGAAACAGTGTGGCGTTTGCAGTCCCTGATTCTTCCCATTGTAATCAGTGCCGCAGGTCCCATAATGCATCAGGATGGGGATGCTAGAAATCCAGGACTGGCTCCCAGTCTTCTTCGTGGATCTGGATACTTCGGCAGCTCCGTAAATGACAATACACAGACTAAAACAACCAAATGTATTTCACTTCTGAGCAATCTAAGCCAGGTTCTCCAGAGGTTAAAAGTTAGTGGGCTACCTGCCAAGTCACCAAAGACCACTGAATGCTCAGATTTTAAATCTGATTGATTTTTCCTTCCTCCCTTACTGCAGAGTACATTGAAACATGTTTAGATTAAATGGTGTTTCCAAGCCAGAGCCTTAAAAATCTCTCTCACTACAAAAAACGCCTTTTATCATAGTAATATGAGGTGGGGAAAGAGAGAGCCAGGCTGGCACCAGAGAAATATAATTTAGTGTCCAGGTACTTGATTTGAAAGAAACTTTGCCTTGGTTTGAAAAAATACGCTCTTGACAAGGCTTCAATTCATCGAGGGAGGCCGGTCCCATTGCTGAGGGCTCAGCGTGCCACTTCAAGCTACCACGACCGGTTTTAGGTGATCCCCTAAGAGGGTAGCACATTGCAGCTGGCAACCAAATAAACAAACTTGAGCCCCTATGCTAACAGAACATTTTTGATTTATGCCATGAGGAGAGGCAAAACAGTTCAATATTTGGAGCTCTGGTTTTGTTTGGCCTATTCAGAGGGCAGGAATGATGTCTTGCTGGGAGATGGACGGTGTGGAATCTGTAGCAGACAGAGCAGTATGGGGGGCTGGGCTGGGCTGGAAGAGTTGAAAACAGTAGCAGAAAGGCTGATTTTGCTAGACGCCTACTTAGTGCTGGGCTTTTAAGCCAGGTCTATACTTCTGCTGTAGTGCAGCGGTCACATGGAAAGGTGACTACGGTACAGAGATACTTGATTCTCTGTCCAGCTCATTTTCGAAAGAGAAGGGCGCCCATCTTTCGACACAAGTCGGGAGATGGGCATCCTTCTCTCAGGGGCGCCCAAATCGGCATAATCGAAAGCCGATTTTGGGCGTCCTCAACTGCTTTCCGTCGCCGGGATGGCCAAAGTTCCCGGGGGCGTGTCAGAAAGGTAGAGAAGGCGGGACAGGGGTGTGCCGGGGCGTGCTTAAGAGATGGGCGCCCTCGGCCGATAATGGAAAAAAGAAAGGCATCCCTGGCAAGAATTTGGTCCACTTTATTTGGTCCTTTTTTTTCAGGTCCAATTCCCAAAAAAGTGCTCGAACTGACCAGATGACCATTGAGGGAATTGGAGATCACCTACCCTGACTCCCCCAGTGGTCACTAACCCCCTCCCACCCTCAAAAAAACAACTTTAAAAACTTTTTTTTGCCAGCCTCTATGCCAGCCTCAAATGTCATACTCAGGTCCATTGCAGCAGTATACAGGTCCCTGGAGCAGTTTTAGTGGGTGCAGTGGACTTCAGGCAGGCGGACCTAGGCCCATCCCCCCCTATCTGTTACACTTGTGGTGGAAAATTGGAACCCTTCAAAACCCACACGAAACCTACTGTACCCACATGTAGGTGCCCCCCTTCACCCCTTAGGGCTATGGTAGTGGTGTATAGTTGTGGAGAGTGGGTTTTGGGGGGCTCAGCACCCAAGGGAAGGGAGCTATGCACCTGGGACCAATTTGTGAAGTCCACTGTAGTGCCCCCTAGGGTGCCCGGTTGGTGCCCTGGCATGTGAGGGGGACCAGTGCACTACGAATGCTGGCTCCTCCCACGACCAAATGCCTTGGACTTGTTCGTTTTTGAGATGGGCGCCATCAGTTTCCATTATCAGCGAAAACCGAGGGCACCCATCTCTAAATCCGGCGATCTCAGCATTTAGGTCAATCATCTTTAATGTTGACCTAAATGTTGAGATTTGGCCCCCCCCAACCGTATTATCGAAATGAAAGATAGACACCCATCTCGTTCAATAATACGGTCGGCCCCGCCCCTTCGCGGCGCCATCCTTGGAGATGGGCATCCTTAGAAATGGGCATCCCTGGTCGAAAATGCCCCTCTGTGTCAGCTATACAACCCTTGTTTCCATTCTGTACACATCGTAGTGGTGGTGAATACTATGGACTCAGGGTCCCTTTTACTAAGGTGCACTGAAAAATGGCATGCACTGGTGTAGATGTGTGTATTGGAAGTGCACAGGTCCATTTTTCAGTGTACCTGCGAAAAAAAGGCCTTTTCTTTTTCCGAAAATGGATGTGTGGCGAAATAAAAATCAGCGCGTGTCCGTTTTGGGCTTGAGACCTTACTGCCACCCATTGACTTAGCGGTAAGGTCTCACGCGTTAACCGGGTGGTAATGGTCAGCGAGCATACACTGCTGATTACCGTCCAGTTAGTGCCACACGGTAGAAAATAGAAATGATTTTCTGCTACGCATTTTGGATGCGCATAGAAATTTGAATTACCACCAGGGACACGTGGTAGCCAGGTGGTAGTTCTAATTTGATGCGCAGTGTAGGCGCGTAGGCGCCTACACATTTTAGTAAAAGGGTCCCTTGTTCTGTGAAGATTTATAAAGCACTGGCTGATTTTTCAGTATATAATATTAAAGATTATCTGAACCAGTTTTATTCATCCCAGTGTTTGGATAATGTCCTAAAACAAAAAGTCCATAAACCATTTTTAAGATGGAAAAAAAATCCACTGCTTAATTCTAGGATAAACAGCATAAAATCTGTTTTACTTTTCTGGGATCTTGCCAGGTACTTGCGACCTGGATCGGCCACTGTTGGAAACAGGATACTGGGCTTGATGGACTTTCGGTCTGTCCCGAGGAACATTTCTCCAAGTTGGTTAGTTTTGCATGTTTCAATACCAGGCGGTAAATTAAACATCACAGCACAGGTTCTCGCTCCAAAATTGCACAAAGCTCACTCCTGTGACGTTTTCCTGGAAACCCATACAATATGCAAAACAAAAAAAAATGGAGAAAAAAAGCCTGAAACTTAAATGACAGGTTTGTAGGGTAACTCAAAATAATACCACTGTCTTTAATAATATCACTGGCAACCCCCCCCCCCCCCCTCCATTTCTTTAATCAGATTAACAATATAGGTTTCATAGTAAAACACAATCAGAAATCCAAATGCACTAGGAACAAGTCACTTGTCTGTAGAACTCTCCAGAAGACGCTCCTCTACCGTGCTCTCCAAGAATAAGGGGTCCTTTTACTAAGGTGCGCTGAAATGAAAAATGAGCTGCGCTAGTGTAGGCGTGTGTTCTGGGCACGCGCAGATCCATTTTTCAGTGCGCCTGTAAAAAAACGTTCATTTTTGGGTCTGAGACCTTCAGTAAAGTCTCACGCCTTAACCAGGCGACAATGATCTACGCGCGTCAAATGCCACTTGGAGCGCGTCCGTTACCCGTGTCCAAAAATAAAAAATATTTTTTCAGACGGACGCCAAAAATGAAATTTCCACTACAGCCGGGCGGTAACTCCATTTTGGAGCACATTGGGTGTGAGTACAAACTTACGCGGCTTAGTAAAAAAGCACTTTATTATTATTATTATTATTATTATTAACATTTATATAGCTCTACTAGACGCACGCAGCGCTGAACACCTGACATAGAGAGACAGTCCCTGCTCAATAGAGCTTACAATCTAAAAAGTAATACATACAGACAAGACAATTAAGGGCGATGTCAATTAAGGTAATTAAGAAAATTAAGTCAATTAAGACAAGACAATTAAGGGTGCGGGAAGTATTGGGTGAGAAGGAACAACGGGAGGCAAATGAGTAGTAGCTAGGAGCCAAAAGTAGTGGTGAAAAGGTGGGTTGTAGCCACAATGCTCAGATCCAAAGTCCAGACAACGAGCCTTGTTTCACCAGATCAACTGGCTGATGAAGCTCAATTGTAGAGTGAAACGGTGAGCCCCGTTGGGCTATATTTATAAGCTAAGTAACGTTATCTGTTTAAGTAATAGCCAAGCAACACGGTTTATTGGTGATAGTCAACCACACTTACAGCCCTTACTAGTACTACTACTACTACTACTATTTAGCATTTCTATAGCGCTACAAGGCGTACGCAGCGCTGCACAAACATAGAAGAAAGACAGTCCCTGCTCAAAGAGCTTACAATCTAATAGACAAAAAATAAATAAAGTAAGCAAATCAAATCAATTAATGTGAACGGGAAGGAAGAGAGGAGGGTAGGTGGAGGCGAGTGGTTACGAGTCAAAAGCAATGTTAAAGAGGTGGGCTTTCAGTCTAGATTTAAAGGTGGCCAAGGATGGGGCAAGACGTAGGGGCTCAGGAAGTTTATTCCAGGCGTAGGGTGCAGCGAGACAGTGGAGTTTTTTGGACCAATGATAAAAATGGATTCAAATGAGTACAATTTACTGTTCTGCCGCCAAGCGGTGACTACTGAGGTCTTTTTCTCCTCTTTAAAATAAGAAAAAAAAGAAAGTCACTAACTTGATATCACATACTAATGCCACTTTCAGGCAATTAGGGTAGGCAAGTTCATTTCAGCTCAGTACTAGTGTGCTTCAGGGGATGTTCATTTCCAAGAAGTGCTCGCAACTGACAAATGGCGCCCAGACTGAAAAGATGCCAGCCACTCAACATCCGGGGCCTTGAACTGCACTCACTTCTGGATAATGATGTCATCAGTCAAAAAATTTGTAAAACGCCTAAAAAACTACAATTAAAAAAAACAACAACCCCCAAACCATTCCATTTTTTTGATTTAAACCCTGTTTGCAAACTGTACATAAGTACATAAGCATCGCCATGCTGGGACAGACCAAGGGTCCATCGAGCCCAGCACCCTGTCCCCGACAGTGGCCAAAAGAATAAGCAATTTGTCCCGCCCATCCTAGAAATACTGTATTATTCCCTCGTCCACTCAATAACATTCTATGGCTTTTTCCTCCAGGAAGCCGTCCAACCCTTTTTTGAAGTCCGCTAAGTTAACCGCCTTAACCACCTTTTCCGGCAGCGAATTCCAGAGTTTAACTACGCGTTGAGTGAAGAAAAATTTCCTCTGATTCGTTTTAAATTTACCACACTGCAGCTTCATCACATGCCCCTTGTCCTAGTATTTTTGGAAAGCGTAAACAGACGCTCCACATCGACCCTTTCCATTCCACTCATTATCTTATAGACATCTATCATATTGTAATGGTATCAGTTTATTATATTTTGCTGGATTATATATACACCAATATATTTGTGCAGCTTTTATATATTTGACACTGCAGCAGAGAAAATAGTTTCATTTCAAGCCCCTCTCTCCCCATCCCTTTTTCTGGGAACTTCTGATAGCCGGGATAGTTAATTACAAACTCTTAACAAACACAAAAGAGCTTCCTCTGCCCTCCCACCTAACAAATGCATGACCAAGGTGGGCACCTGAATACCCCATTGAAAACAAAGAACTCAGAGGAAAAGCATAAACAGAACATTTGCCTGTCATCAGAGGTATACCTGCCCCTCCCATCATCTATCAGACAAATGGACGCCAGGACATCTGCAGAAAGAAGGACTTATAATGTGGTCATGTGAACAGACTACATTAACCATAATGCCTTGCAAAATATCCAGGACATGCACACACCATGCTTCTCTGCTAACATTATAAAAGGCCTGGAAACAGCCCAGCTCACGCTCTTGGAACCTGCCTCCTCTTGGGACCTGCCTCCTCTTGGGACCTGCTGCTCTCTTTGGGGTCCGCTGATGCCTTGCTCCTGAACATGTGCTCATCAATCAGCTGGACCACAGCATGCTTGTAACAAGGACTTGTAAGTTAACCTACCTGCTACTTTGTTCTATTTTATGCACAGATTATCTGTAAAGATCTCTTAAAACCTACCTCTCGTGTGCAATTGTATATTAAATCAACCTTTTTGAAGCTAAAAATATGGTCTCCTTGTGTTCTGAGTATATGGTATCTTTTATATATACTTAATTTATTTAATTTATTGCAATTATCACCTTTGGTGATTGGTGGAGAAATTAATATCCTAAAACTTATAAATACAGCATCTGCTCTTAAATTATAAACAGTAGCGAGTGCTCTCGAGCTATTTTCCCCAAAATAAATAATTTCTTGTAACAATATCTCCCCTCAGCCGCCTTTTCTCCAAGCTGAAGAGCCCCAGCCTCTTCAGCCTATCCTGATAGGGAAGCCGTCCCATCCCCTGTATCATCTTTGTCGCCCTTCCACCATTGTTCTTTCTGATAACTTTCTGATAATGTAGTTTAGCCCATACCGTTACAAGAATGAAACTTACTCAGAAGCCACAGCCAGTATAGCAAAGCTTGCATTCTTAAGCATATTCAGTCATATACTGTGCCTAAATTCTAATGTGCTGAGTTCAAAAGGGGAGTGACTGTGGGCAGGGAAACGAGCGTTTCATGGGCGTTCCGAAATTTACGTATGCAGTTACAGAATCTGGCCCACTGCGTGTAAATCATATTTTCGTTGGTGTAGATGGCTGCGCCAACTTTTATGAAGTGCTCTGATGCGAATTAAAACAAAACACAGAAAATAAAATAGGATACCTTTTTATTGGACTCAATGCATTTTTTGATTAGCTTTCAAAGGTAACACCTTCAGACTTAAAATAGGCAGCTTTTGGGACTTCTCACACATACATCCTTTCATAAAAAAACAGGTCCAAAATGGATTTCCTGGGCCTTTTTGGACGAAACTTGATAAACGATGATTTTATTGGTCCACACATTGAATAATGCATAATCAGATGGGGGCAAATTTTCAGTATGTTACAGGTAGTTCTGCAAGACTGCGTGATTCAGCCATGCAGGCATAAGCTGTGCTCTCAGCAACATGTGACTGGGCTGGTAACTAACAGATCACTGCGTCTTCCATCTTTCTTAGGCCACGAAAGAGTCCCCGCTTAGCCCTCCCGTCTATTTATTCACTCCTTGCTCCTGAATTCTGGCAGGCAGCCATGCAAACCTTTCTTTCAATTCAACTGAGTCCTTTATTGTTCATTTGAAGCCAGTGCCTGTTCTCCAGTTCTGTCTCTTTCCTGACTCTGAAGAAGGCCCTTGGAGATAAAATGCATAAGGAGCCACAAGCCGGTTTCTCTTTCCAGACTCCTGAGTTATTTGTCTAGTTGTGGGGGTTTCTTCTTGGCCCCTTCAAAGTTGTTTCGGGCTGATGTCGGGTGCTGGAATTGATTCTGAATCATGAAAGACCTGGATATTAGTTGATGTCCTGTCACCCCTGTTGGTCAGCATTTTACAGGACCAGGACACTGTACCAGTGACTTCAGAGTGAGAATCCTGAAAGGTAACTTTAAAACCATACAAGAACGTAAGACCTTTGAAGTCAGAATGATTGAATATTTTAACACCCAACAGAAAGGACTTAACAAGGATCTGGGGTTCCTAGCCCATTATAAACCATAAAGCTGTATGTCTCTGTTGATCACCCCACCCCTCACCTATCCACACCCATCCTGTTAGAATATCAATGATATGCTTTGATGTCACCATGCATACCTCCTACCCACCCCCATCCTCCCTCCCTGTCAGACTGTCATAGTAATGCTTGGATGTTTCACTTGCATGTACTGTCATCTTCCACATTTGCTTATTTCCGATCTGAGGAAGAAGGGCAACCTTCGAAAGCTAATCAAGAAATGTATTAAGTTATGTCCAATAAAAAAGGTATCATCTTATTTTCTTTTCCATGTTTTATTTTGTTTGATTTCTATTGATGTCCTGTCACTGAAATTCCAAAGCCTAGTGGCCTGGACCTTAAGAAAGAGAGAGAGAGAGAGAGCAGGGCAAAGTGTGAGAACAGAGTAACGTCAACTTAACCATTTGCCATTCTCTATTAGGTTTAACTATTTGAAAGAAAGTGATGACATAGATGCAATTATGTTTTGGCTAGCAGCAAACAATCTGGTCGGAACATCTTATTTCCGTAACTGATGTAGAATAAAAATATTCCTTTTTAATTCCTGCAGCCTGCAAGTTGGCAGTGCAGATTCTCGGTCTTTTTCATATCATTCACAGTAAAATTCATTCTGATGCCCTTGTACTCCAAAATAAGCCATATTTTTCCGTCTCTGTAAACAATGTGATTATGTATGTCATTCAGAATCATTTCTGCTTACAGTATTTATCATTTCTAAGGGGAAAAGAAGTAGCCTAAGCTGACTGCAAAGCGTTGGCACAAGCTGCATTGGAAAATGCTTTAGAACTTATGAAGATGTTAAGCAGTTGAAAATACATTGACGGGGTTGGCTCAGTGACTCAGCAGCAGTGCTGCGCGCTGTCACATGACGGACCTGGGGAAGGTAGCTCCTGACATCATGCAACAGTGACACCTACTGGCAACACTGAGGCTCACATTTGTGTTGGGCCCCAGCTAAAAGGTTTTGCTTCAGGATTGGACTAAGCGAGTTGGGAGGGGGTATAAAAAGAAGAAAATCTCAGAGGCTAAATCAATCAAGCTACACAGCAGGGGTGTCTCTACCAGTCCTTGGGGCACAGCCAGTCAGTCAGGTTTTCACGATATTATACATGCATGGGTTAGAATAGATTTTATAATTAGTAACACTGTATTATCTACCCGCCTATCACACTAATTATTGGTTCTAAATAACATTCTCATTATATCCACCTTAAATTTTATTACAAATCCATAAATTGCATACATCCACAGACCACTTCACATATTTCTCGAAGCTGTATTTTACCCCAATAACATACTCCATATATCCTCACTATTAAATACAGTTCTCACATTTATACAAATGGCATCAGTCCATGACACGGTAATCTCTACGCACCAGCTTAAATCTAAATGTCCTGATAGTCCACAATCCCTTAGTAATCACCTTGTCAAGGCTTCAAACTCCAAAAAATGGTATGTACTTCAAGGTGTTTTCACAATTGAGGAAACTGTCCAATAAATTCTTCTCAACGAGACCCCGTTACAGGGTCAAATCTCCAGAGGTAACCAATCACCCCACTGCGATCTCAACGGGTGTTGCTTGACTCCAGCTTCTCATCAATACGGGAGTAGCATGTGATCGACCATCTCTCATTTATATATAAAGAGGAAGTGAGGTTGTGGTGAAATCATGTGATTGGTGTAGTAGGAGCAACCGGAGACAGAGAAGGTCCCGGGTGTGCCTAGAAGCTATAAAGTAGCTGAGTAAGGTCTCCTGATGAAGAGAAAATGAAACACGGCCTGTGTTGAGACCGGGACCAGTTTAAGATGAATGATGTATGAATGAGAGATGGTCGATCACATGCTACTCCCATATTGATGAGAAGCTGGAGTCAAGCAACACCCGCTGAGATCGCAGTGGGCTGATTGGTTACCTCTGGAGATTTGACCCTGTAACGGGGTCTCGTTGAGAAGAATTTATTGGACAGTTTCCTCAATTGTGAAAACACCTTGAAGTACATACCATTTTTTGGAGTTTGAAGCCTTGACAAGGTGATTACTAAGGGATTGTGGACTATCAGGACATTTAGATTTAAGCTGGTGCGTAGAGATTACCGTGTCATGGACTGATGCCATTTGTATAAATGTGAGAACTGTATTTAATAGTGAGGATATATGGAGTATGTTATTGGGGTAAAATACAGCTTCGAGAAATATGTGAAGTGGTCTGTGAATGTATGCAATTTATGGATTTGTAATAAAATTTATGGTGGATATAATGAGAATTTTATTTAGAACCAATGAATATGCATGAGATAAATCTGCATGCATTGCCTCCATTGTATGCAAATCTAACTCATGTATATTTATTATGGATATCCTGAAACCCTGACTGGCTAGGAGGGTCCCTAGGGCTGGGTTGGAGAACCACTGAGCTACAAGGAGGCAGTTCTGAAAGTTATTCCCACAGACTAACCAGCATTTAAGGACCCTTTTACTACTGTAGGGCTAATGCATAGGTAGCGTGTGCTAAATCGACCCTACAGCCGGGGTGGTGCAGGCACCCGGCGGTAGTTCTAAAGTTGGGGTGTGCTGTTTCCCGTGGTAGGAAAGTCCATAGTCTGCTATTGAGACAGACATGGGAAGCAACTGCTTGCCCTGGGATTTGTAGTATGGAATGTTGCTACTCTGAGATTCTGCATTGAATCTTGTTACTCTTCAGAATTCCAGAATCTTGCTATTCTTTGGGGGTTCTACGTGGAATGTTGCTACTCTTTGAGATTCTGCATGGAATCTTGTCACTCTTTAGGATTCCTGAATCTTGGTATTCTTTGGGGTTCTACATGGAATGTTGCTACTCTTTGAGATTCCGCATGGAATCTTGTCACTCTTCAGAATTCCAGAATCTTGCTATTCTTTGGGGGTTCTACATGGAATGTTGCTACTCTTTGAGATTCTGCATGGAATCTTGTCACTCTTTAGGATTCCTGAATCTTGGTATTCTTTGGGGTTCTACATGGAATGTTGCTACTCTTTGAGATTCTGCATGGAATGGTGTCACTCTTTAGGATTCCAGAATCTTGCTATTCTCTGGGGTTCTACATGGAATGTTGCTACTCTTTGAGATTCCGAATGGAATCTTGTCACTCTTTAGGATTCCGGAATCTTGCTGTTCTTTGGGGTTCTACATGGAATGTTGCTACTCTTTGAGATTCCACATGGAATCTTGTCACTCTTTAGGATTCCGGAATCTTGCTGTTCTCTGGGGTTCTACATGGAATGTTGCTACTCTTTGAGATTCCGCATGGAATCTTGTCACTCTTTAGGATTCCTGAATCTTGCTATTCTTTGGGGTTCCACATGGAATATTGCCACGATTTGGGTTTCTGCCAGGTACTTGTGACCTGGCTTGGCCACTGTTTGGCAAACAGGATACTGGGCTAGATGGACCATTGGTCTGACCCAGTATGGTTACTCTTATGTTCTTATATTGTATAATATTTAATCCTAACATAATGGTCCCTTGTATACTTCCTGTGAAATCTATATACGTAGATATCCCTTTTTATTCCTGTGAACATCCATCATAGGCTCTTAAATGAAGAAAAAGATATTTTCTGATGTTTCATCACTCAGTAGCAGCATGACTAGTTTCTGTTGGTGGTGATGTCTTCTCCACTGCACATTCGGGCCCATTGTGACCCCACTCTAGCAGCTATGACATCCGTAGCCACAATCTGCTAGTTTCTTCTTAAAACTATAGCCCCTGGCTTCCTTAGTGGTTGACCACCCAGTTTCCCAGGTACTATCTAGGCCTGACAAGCTCTAACAAGCTCAAGGACAGGCTTATGAGGGAAACAGGGGAGAGGAGGGGGAAATATTAGTGTGCGGGGGACTGAACGTGCTACAGTCCTTAATGGATAATACATCAGAGTAAGCAGTAATGGAAAAACTGCACCTTTGGACTTGCTCGTTTCAACAGCACTTAAAGGACTTTTTCTGAGTGTAAGCTGATACGGGACATTCTGTTGGCAAACTGGGTTGGATATTTCTTGGCACCAGCTACAAATGTCTCAGTGTTAGCATTGAAAATGGAGTTTTCAGTCCTTAGGGTGTGTAGCCTCGTGAAGTCTGAGACACAGTGGTGAGATCGGACCAGCTAGCACAGTGGCCCAACTGGTTTTTGCAGAAGCTAAAACTCTCAACTGTTCTGTGTCTACAAAAAAACCCAAAAAAACATATACACATATGCATGATGGGGAGGGGGTATCTTATAAAGCTGTTCCATGTGTTTAAAAATGCTTTACACACAAAAAGCACTATTATAAAATTAGTTTGTGTGTGTGGGGGGAGGGGGGTTACACACCTAATTAGCAGGCACAAGAAAGATAGAAAGTGCCTGCTTTAATGCAGTCTCCCTATACTATAGGCTTTCCTGAGAGTAACATTAATATAGTAGATGATAGCAGAAAAAGACCTGTACGGTCCATCCAGTCTGCCCAACAAGATAAACTCATATGTGCTACTTTATGTGTACACCTGACCTTAATTTGCAACTGCCATTTTCAGGGCACAGACCGTAGAAGTCTGCCCAGCATTAGCCCTGCCTCCCAAACACTAGCCCCGCCTCCCAACCACTAGCCCTGTCTCCCACCACCGGCTCCGCCACCCAATCTCCGCTAAGCTTCTGAGGATCCATTCCTTCTGAACAGGATTCCTTTATGTTTATCCCACACATGTTTGAACTCCGTTACCTTTTTCACCTCCAACACCTCCCGCGGGAGGGCATTCCAAGCATTCACCATTCTCTCCGTGAAAAAAATACTTCCTGACATTTTTTCTTGAGTCTGCCCCCCCTTTAATCTCATTTCATGTCCTCTAGTTCTACCGCCTTCCGATCTACGGAAAAGGAGTATACTAAAGATTTCAGAACATAAGCAAAACCAGATTGAGTTAGACCTAGATCCATCAAGTCTGGTACCCTGTCTTCAATTATGCCCAATCTGGATTGCAAATACCCAGTAGATCCCAAAAAGTATCCCTCTTTCCCACAGATCATTTCTAGGGATAAGCAACGACTCTCCCAGGTCTACCTGGCTAATAATCTTTTCTGGACTTTTCCTTCAGGAACTTGTCCAATCCTCTTTTAAATCTCCATGTGTTGGTCACCTTCACAGCATCCTCCGGCAACAGATTCCACAGGTTAATTATGGACTGCCTAAAATAAAACTTTCTCTGATTTGATTGCTGGATCTTTGGGCAAAGCTGAACTGGGCAGAGCTAGTCTGATGTGCATGTTATGCCCTCACTGCCTTCTACCGAACTGCCTGCAAATCTCTTTGGTTTCTTAAGCTGTTTTGCAAGGGTTGAAAGACACGGGGAGGGACATTTTCAATATGACATCTAAATCCAGTAGCAAACATGGCCATTTTCAAAACCAGAAAAAAAACGTCCAACATTTTGTTTTGAAAATGGCCATTTGCAAGATCTTTTTGTGCTCAGTGCATCTATCTTTTAGGACCATTTTATTGAAGAAAAAAAAAAGTCCAAGGGATAAACACACACAAAAAAAGCCATTGGGATGTAGGAAGAGCCAGAATTCTTAGTAGACTGGCCACACAAACACCCCAGGAGAGCAGTGGGGTACCCTAGGGGGCACTGCAGTGGACTTCATATAAAAGGTTCCAGGTACACATCTCATCATTACCCCTTATATCGTATGGGGAGCCCTCCAAAACCCACCAAAAACCTCCTGCACCCAACTGTACACCACTACAATAACTCTTATGGCTGTGCCACCTATTTAGTTACAATCCAAAAGGGAAAGGAGGAGGTCACAACCCAACTAATTTGCATAGCAAAACCAAAGACGTAGGGCAACAAAAAAGAGAGGATTTCGGAAAGCTGATTCCAAAAATCTTTAAAACAGCCCAAACTTTCAAATGTATTCAGGCAACTGGATACCTTAGTTACAGCAGGTTTTTGGTGGGTTTTGGAGGGTTCACAATTTCCACCACAAGTGTACCAGTTAGAGTGGGATGTGGTCTTTGGTCTCATTAACTACAGTCCACTGCACTGACCACTGAGACTACTCCAGGAACCTGCTTGCTGCTCTAACAGGACTGGCTATAACATCTGAAACGGTCATAGAAGCTGGTATGTACAGTTTCGTTCACATCTTTGGGAGATGGGAGGGGGTTCAGTGATCACTGGGGGAGTAAGGGCGGTCAGGCCTTAATCCCTACAGTGGTCATCTCATCATTTAGGGCACCTTTTTGTGACTTAGGCGTGATTGTAACAGGCCTAGACCAAAACATCTAACATTTAGCCCTGGGTGTTTTTGCTTTGTTCCATTATGGCAGAAAAAGTTTAACTTCTCGGGCAGACTGGACGGGTCGTACAGGTCATTATCCGCCGTAATCTACTATGTTGCTATGTTTTTTGGAGAAAAACATCCAAAAGCCAATTTATGCCATTTTTGAGAAATTTTTCTCTTTTGAAAATAAAAGCCCCAGAGTGATATAATGAATGCAAGGTCTCCAAAAGTTAACGAAAGACCTGATTGTACTGCAATGGTCCGTATGTGTTATTAGAAGACTTTGTATAATGCATGCAGTTAATAAACAATTTGATGTTAACATGTCCATTTATTTTAAAGGGTCTTTATAATTAGCTACAAATGTTTAAGTTGCTGCTGAGTAGATGCCGATTAATAACTTTTAAGGAGACTGAAAAGTACACCTAAGAGTTCTGCAGTACCCTACTGGAGGTTTACCACAGCTACTCAACATGTTATATCATATTTGCCCTCCAGTGGAGATAATATAGTGCCAGACCGAAAGAAACAATGATTCAAACTGATGACTAGCCTGGACCTGTAGAGTCAGCCATCTTAGAATTCAATTTGTAAGTTATTAGTGGGCAGCAATTGTATGCTCAAAGTAAGAATGCATTAAAAGCCTTCCAATTATTATACGTTCCAATAAAATCTCAAAGAACAGAGGTATATTGGGAAATTCAATTAGCAGAAGACTTCAGAATTTATAAAAGTTTTGTACTGTTGTAAAACGGACTGAAAACAAGATGCTTTCAAGATGTGTAGACTTTTTTTTTTTTTAATGAGAGGCAAAACTGTTAAACGCCAAGTCGAACCCTGACTGCAGTCTGTGAGCCAAGAATTACTTCAGCTTGGCGGGGGTCACTGTGTTTGCTTAAAACATTATTTTAAATTACTTAGGGTTCATGGGCTGTTTACTATTATCTAGTGACCTGAAAGGATGACCCCCAAAAATCTCACTGGATGTGTCACAATAATCAGAGGGAGGATGACTTTACTAAGCCCAGTTTTAGCTCCAGTCTGAAGGTTTGTTAAGCCATTGAAGAGCTGTAATAAAATGTCAAAATGAGGAAATGCCATGTGGGGTGAAATTATTCTGCTATGTAGTATTTTCAAATATGCATATTGAAGCAACAAAAACAGAAGATGCCCCCCCCCCCTAACGCAAAATGTTCAAGTAAAGAGAAAAAGGGGAGAACCAGTCCAAAGCCAACATCTGATGAGGTAAAAATAGAAAAATTCATTGAAAAAAGAAATAGGAAAGACTCGACGCAGATCTGTGTTTTTGGCACACAGAGGAGAAAAGAGAAAGATGAGATTTTCTGAAGCTATTGACGCAGGGCAGAACGGAAGCCCTGGAGTATGGTGGTTCTATTGAAGTACGGCAGAAATGATGAGAGATATTGTTGACTCCTGAGTCAGGTGTTGTGCACCTCAATGTAAATCTGCTTCAATTCTTTCCTATTTTTTTTTTCAATACTTTTTTCTATTTTTATCTCACCTGAGTGCAGGAGAATTGCGCGTGAGCATGCGCTCAGCACAATCCTCCTGCACTTGACAGGTCTGGGCTGTCAAAAGCCCAAACCCCCATCCAGCCCCCCCCCCCTCGTCGCTGGGTGGGAGGGTGGGAGAGCCTTTGGCCGGAGGCGACCACTTCTCAATTTCTGGGGGTTTCGGGGGGGGGGGGGGGCTTGAGACCCACCAGATCTCCAGCCCTCCCTGAACATGGAGGGGGTGAGATCGTCAGGGGGGGGGCAGGAGGTCCACCGGACCTCCAGCACCCTGATCGCGTTTGCTTTGGGGGGGGGGAACGGGGGCCTGCCAGCATGCAACTGCATGCTGTACAGGGCTCACCATTCCTCCCCAATGATACGCAAAATCTAACGCCAGCTCGGAGCTGGCATTGATTTTGCCGCAGCCAGCGACCCAATCTTTGGCATGCTGGACGCTGATCATTGGGGATGAATGCGTTAAGCGCTGATTAGCATGCATTTGCAAGCTAATTGCGCTAGAAGCCCTGTTTACTTGCGCTAAGAGCCCTCGAGTGCGTAGTTTCAGGCGCTCGAGGGCTCTGATCATGGGTCGGCAGCAAACTCCGGCGCTAGCATGGCGTTAACAGCCTCTAGCGCCGGAGTTTGCTTTTGATCATGAGGGCCCTGCAGGTGTTGGTTTTAGATTGGTCCTTCCCCATCTCTTTCTCTGTGATTCTCAGAAGACAGAAATTTAATTTTCTTGTCATAATAGGGAATGGGACTTGATATACCGCCTTTCTATGGTTTTTGCAACTACATTCAGAGCGGTTTACATAATATATACAGTACTTATTTGTACCTGGGGCAATGGAGGGTTAAGTGACAAGGTCTAAGAAGCAGCCTAGTGATTAATGGATCTTGCAACTAACTTTACCTACGTTAGTCCCAATTAAGACAATTATTGGCACTAATTGGTTTGTTATGCAATTAAATTACATGCAGAAATTGGAAACGTGCCTAAATTGACACTCACAATTTTTGGTGACCTTTACAGAATCAGGGGGTTAGCGGTGATTTTCATTCCACTAATCATCTGAGCAGCTGCATGAAGTTAGCACAGCAAAACTGCTGTCCTAACGTTTTATGCATGGAATCATCCAGGCACTGGTATGAATATCGGCCAGTGCCCGGTTAACTTTCAGAGCCGTGCATGCTTGGCATCGAATATCCTGGATTAGTTCAGCCCAGCAGTGTAGCCATGAGGAGCTTTGGGGGCATTGGCCCCCCGCTTTGGGCTCACGCCCCTTCCAAACCTGCAGCACCCCGTTAATTGGCTGGTGAGGATGCCGAAGCCCCGCCAGCCAAAGAAATTTGGGTTCCCATCCACTCACCTACTTCTTGTGCTGCTGCTTTAATAAGAAGCCACCTGTGTGCCTCCAGCCGCTGATGCAGGCACTTCTCACACATTCTCAGTTCATGCAAGAACTGAGCAAGAGGTAGATGAGCGACTGGGACCCCAAATTTCTTTGGCTAGCGGGGCTTCAGCATCCCTTCCAGCAAAGGTACTTTTAACATGCATGGGTGCAGGGGAGGAAGGAGGGAATTCATGGACCCCCTTCCAGTCCACCCCGGACCTCTCCCCAGAATTGAAGAGCTGGCTACACTCTGCCAGAAGCAACTTACCAGCTACTTTCCACCGTAGGCTAAATATCGACCCCCTAAATGTATAAAATATAAACTAGGTGAAAAAATAGGCACTTTTTCAACTTAGACTTATAATTTTATGTTACTCACCTATTTTTATCCTTCTTTATAGCTAGCTATACTTTTGTACCTCTGAGCATTGCATGTTGTAGAGCAGACAATTGTTCCTCTAGAAGTTTCTGAAAATGCCTTGATGTTATTTAATGGGATCTTTCCATTATTACTACTTGTCATGTCCGGACCATGTAAGAACAGGCAGGTAGGAAGTTAATTATCCAGGAATAATCGTTGCCCTGCAGGATAAAAGTGTCTGCAATAGTACAGTACAGTATCTTTTTGAAGCCCACACAAACGGTGAATGCGGAGAGAGATGTGTAAGTAGAGATGAGTGGGAACTAAACTGAGATTGATTTATGGGTTTTTCACTGACTGATAAATGACCGCAACGTAAATGGGCAGACCTCAAGCACAAATCACAATTTATTTTTCTTTGTTTTGTTTTTTTAGTGAATCTTTTCAGTGGAGGAAGAAAGTAGAGATTACAGCAATTGACTCAATAGCTAATTAAGGGGGGCCTTTTAATAACAAGCATTACGAAATGGGCTTAGCACGTTTTAATGCAGGACTTTCCCCCTCACTAAACCCATTGCTAACACGGTCCAAAATAGGGCTTTTTTTCTCTTTTCTTTTTGTATATTCTACTAAGTGCGCCTGTGTTAAGTCTGCGTTATTCAGTTAGCACGCACTAATGTGAACGTGCTAACTGGGTAATACTTCCATTCCACTTTAATGCATTTTACAGTAAGCCTTTTTCCCCACCTTAACAATGCATTAGCGCTTGATGTAGTGTAGTAAATACATCCCTAAATTCATTGGAATTTTTGCCAATTGTGATATCTTTTATAATACCAAGGTAAAAGTTATCCAGATTTGATATGTGACATGGATTTCAGAAGCCATATAAATCCTTCTTTCAAATGTCTCCCAGGATCTTATAACAACTAGAACCCTGCACCATAAATTCCCTTATCTCATGTTTGTCCTGTTTGTCTGTCCTAATTAGATTGTAAGCTCTGTGGAGCAGGGACTGTCTCTTCATGTTCAGGTGTACAGCACTGCGTACGTCTAGTAGCGCTATAGAAATGATAAGTTGTAGTAGTCTTTGGGATTCCGGAATCTTGCTACTCTTTGAGATTCTGGAATCTTGCTACTCTTTGGGATTCCGGAATCTTGCTACTCTTTGTCCTTATCCCTTATTTGTCCTGTTTGTCTGTCCTAATTAGATTGTAAGCTCTGTGGAGCAGGGACTTTCTCTTCATGTTCAGGTGTACAGCACTGCGTACGTCTAGTAGCGCTATAGAAATGATAAGTTGTAGTAGTCTTTGGGATTCCGGAATCTTGCTACTCTTTGAGATTCTGGAATCTTGCTACTCTTTGGGATTCCGGAATCTTGCTACTCTTTGTCCTTATCCCTTATTTGTCCTGTTTGTCTGTCCTAATTAGATTGTAAGCTCTGTGGAGCAGGGACTGTCTCTTCATGTTCAGGTGTACAGCGCTGCGCACGTCTAGTAGCGCTATAGAAATGATAAGTTGTAGTAGTCTTTGGGATTCCGGAATCTTGCTACTCTTTGGGATTCCGGAATCTTGCTACTCTTTGTCCTTATCCCTTATTTGTCCTGTTTGTCTGTCCTAATTAGATTGTAAGCTCTGTGGAGCAGGGACTGTCTCTTCATGTTCAGGTGTACAGCGCTGCGCACGTCTAGTAGCGCTATAAAAATGATAAGTTGTAGTAGTCTTTGGGATTCCGGAATCTTGCTACTCTTTGTCCTTATCCCTTATTTGTCCTGTTTGTCTGTCCTAATTAGATTGTAAGCTCTGTCGAGCAGGGACTGTCTCTTCATGTTCAGGTATACAGCGCTGCATACGTCTAGTAGCGCTATAAAAATGATGATGATGAGTAGTAGTTTGGGTGTCTAACAAGAGAAGGGACACAGTAGCACAATGTATGTAATCTTCCAGACATAGCAAGAATGTAAAAGTGGGATCTTTTTTTCTCTCCGATCCATGTAGGGTGTTAGGAAGGACCTTCTCATTTGAATATAAGCCTGGCTTAAAGACAACAAACAGTTTATAGGTTTCCGGGTGCATCTTGTCAACATGAAGTTAACTCAATCAGAAAAGCACTATACTAGATACCCCAAATTTTTATTAAGTACCTCTTATCAGGTTACTGTGATTGCTTCATTGCTTTGTTCCCAGGATGCATCACATTGATCCCAAGCCAGGAGGGTGCCATATTAACTTGATTCTCTGTTGCTGGACATTATTCTGTCATCTCTATGACACCTCACTTTCTTCTGACAGACATTATTGTTGACATGCTTCCTTTCAATAACACGTCTTGCTTGACCCTTTCACAGATGGCAAGCAGGCCTTACAATTCACCCTTGGCCTTTCCCAATGTGCATAGCATTTTATAATTATCAGCAATTTAATAATTCATTGGTTTTATTTTTCTATTGCCAAATTATGCAAATAACGGAAGTTTAACATTTAGCTGCTTTTACTCAGTGTGTCTGATGACAGGAAAAGCTCAGTTGCTCACATCTGCAAAGAAAGAAATTTGCCTGGATAATCTGAAATAATCCATTTTGTCAAACTATTATTTTTAGTGTTATGAATTAAAAGAAATAATCTAGCATAATTCTCAAATTTCAAGACAGGGAAAATAACTGACATCTTTCAGATGTCAATTAAAAGTTGGCTAATTAGAAGCCACCTTGTGTTGGTACATTAACTCCCGGATTCTATAAAGTGCGACTTTAGTTGCGTGTGCAAATCCGGTCATATTCCGGATATGCGCACCAATTTAATTAGCATAACAAGTCAATCAGCGATGATCATTGAACTTAATCAATTCTTGATACTAATTTTTTTTTTGTTACATTTGTACCCTGCGCTTTCCCACTCATGACAGGCTCAATGCGGCTTACATGGGGCAATGGAGGGCTAAGTGACTTACCCAGAGTCACAAGGAGCTGCCTGTGCTTGAAGTGGGAATTGAACTCAGTTCCTCAGTTCCCCAGAACCAAAGTCCACCACCCTAACCACTAGGCCACTCCTCCACTCCACTGCCCAAAGCAGTAAAAACTATGCTCGATCACCTAAATTTTCGGAAAGCACTAAAGACAGACCTGTTCAGAAGAGCATGCCCCACTGACCCAACATAAAAATACTGGTCACTTGCGACACAACGTAACCAAAGACTGGAACGGACATTACCTGACTCTTCTTCCCCCTTTCCCTCTCTAGGTTCCCCCCAACTGTTTCCTACCATACATACACCTCATTATACCACAATATCACTTTGTATTCATTCATACTATGTATTTGTTCAAACTGTAATCGGCTAACACCGTTAACGGTGATATGTAAGCCACATTGAGCCTGCAAAAGGTGGGAAAATGTGGGATACAAATGTAAAATCCAACAGTAATGTGCAGGCGAATCTAATTATATGCAATGTGCAGAGTATAAAAATTAGGCTGAAGAGGGGAAGGACCTCAGAAAGGCGGCAAACAGCAAGACTGCTGGAATTTTTCAAAGAAAATCACCGTGCTTTCTTCAATCATCGGTCTTAGCACCTACCTCCCCCCTTTGTGAAAAAATGTATTTTTTTTTCTAACAAAAGATTTTTTGTAGGAAAGTATGCTCAATCTGCTGTGCATGCCGAAATTGTAGAGACTCAAAATACAAAAAACCCCACTTAGCTAATAGTAGCGTCTTGAATGGGCATCCCCACCCAACGGACCCATTTCGCCGAGGGGCTTCTTCAGGGAATAAGGATGCCAAACTGAGGATCACTGCTCCAGTGGATTATCGTCAAGTCCTACAAGAAAAAATAAAACGTGAATCACAGATGATAAACCACATTACCCTGTCACACGACAAAGTCTGAACTGAAAGAAAAATCCCCACCTTCTCACATTGTTAGTCCGACTGTCGGCTCAAAAACTCGGCTACTGCATAAAGTGCCAGAAAAAAGCCGGCGTCTTTTATATACTGCACGCCCCCTCGTACGTCAATGCGTAATCCCGTCTGGTCCAAAAATAGCTGTTTGAAAGTAGCTGACCAATCAACAGACTAGGCTCTCCAAAAGTATTGTTTGTTACCAGGATACAAATGTAACAAATAATAATAATTGGCGTTAATTAGAATTTATGTGCACAAATGCCTAAGCGTATTCTATAATGCGATGCGTGTAAATTCTAAGATGCAGATCTATAAAAGAGGGTGTGGCCATAGGTGTGGAATGGGTGTTCCTAGAATTTACACGTAGTATTATAGAACATGCCCGTTCTGCGTGTAAATTTAGGCATCAGCATTTACACCAGGTTTTCGTTGATGTAAATGTCCACGACTAAATATATAGTCACAGAAAACGGGTGGTGGGCATATTCTATAAACTACGTTTAAATTTAGGCGTATTCTATAAACCATGCCTAAATGTAGGCATAGTTTATAGAATATACCTAGGCGTAATTTTTTTTCAGCGCCAATTTTTTTTAAACGTGATATATAGGGTCTAGCCCTAACTGTTCCATTTCAAATTAAATTTCTTTTGCAGCATTTTTCCAGTGACGTCTTGGATTTTTCTGTTATTGAAAGTGAACTTTATAGATTCCCCCTTATTGACAATACCATTAAATATCTATTTATGCATATTCTGTGATGCATTGAGGGTATTTATTTATTTGTTACATTTGTACCCCACATTTTCCCACCTTTTTGCAGGCTCAATGTGGCTTACATAGTACCGTGAGGCGTTAGCCACCTCCAGTGGAGAAACAAATACAAAGTGATGTTATGGTTGAATGAGATTCATGTGTTACAGACACATTAGGGAATCGTAGGGAAGAAGAGTTATATAGTGTTCATTATGTGCTTTGGTTTTGTTGTGTTGTAGGATTCACGCACTTACGTTGGGTCAGTAGATTAGATTTCAGGGTTGTGAATTCATTAGCACATATTCAGTTCCTTTACGTGCTTAAAATGTTAGGGGTCCTTTTACTAAGTTGCGCTGAAAAATGACCTGCGGTAGTGTAGGCGTGTGTTTTGTGTGCGCACAGCATCATTTTTCAGCGCACCTGTGAAAATACCTTTTTAAAAATTTTGACCGTAAATGGACGTGCGGCAAAATGAAAATTGACACGTCCATGTTGGGTCTGAGACCTTACTGCCACCCATTGACTTAGCGGTAAGGTTTCATACGTTATGAAAGGTCTATGCGCATAGAATGCCTTTTACCGCCCGGTAGTGATGAGTGCCACGAAATAAAACGTATTTTCTGACACGTGTAGGGGACGTGCATGAAAAATGAAATTACTGCACGGGCCATGCTGTAGCTGGGCGGTAATCCCAAATTGATGCGCGTTAGGCACGTTTAGGCTCTTACGTGGCTTAGTAAAAGGCAGTGGCGTTCCTAGCTTGGATTGCAACCGGGGCGGATCGCCGATGCGCCCCCCCCCCCCCCGCCTGCGAAATTACACCTTCCCCCCCCCGGCAAAATGACACCCCCCCGGGTGCACGCCGCTGGGGGGGTGCCGCGGCGCACGCCTGTGGGCTACGATTTCGCTCGTTCGCTGCAGCTCCCTCTGCCTCGGAACAGGAAGTAATCTGTTCCGGGGCAGAGGGAGCTGTAGCGAACGAGTGAAGTTCGCGAAGTTGGAGCCCACAGGTGCGCGGCATGCACCCGGGGCGGACCGCCCCCACCGCCCCCCCTTGGTACGCCACTGGTAAAAGGGCCCTTCAGTCCTCGGGCTTTTATGGCAAATTCACAATAAAAGCATAAGATGGTTTTAATTCCCGAGTCTTTGAGAGTTAAGCCTCCTGAGCAGGGCTGGACATGGGTTCTAGAACCGCTACGCCTTCCTATTGTTTTCTCTCTGGGAATCTATTAGCTTTTCCCTTTCTAGCTGGTTTTTTTTTTAGGAGCCCTTTTACAAAGCTGGTCGCCGCATCTCAAAAAAAGATATAGTGGAATTAGAAAAGGTGCAGAAAAGGGCGATGAAAATGATAAAGGGGATGGGACGACTTCCCTATGAGGAAAGGCTAAAGCGGCTAGGGCTCTTCAGCTTGGAGAAAAGGCGGCTGAGGGGAGATATGATAGAGGTCTATAAAATAATGAGTGGAGTTGAACGGGTAGATGTGAAGCGTCTGTTCATGCTTTCCAAAAATACTAGGACTAGGGGGCATGCGATGAAGCTACAATGTAATAAATTTAAACTCTGGAATTCGTTGCCAGAGAATGTGGTAAAGGCGGTTAGCTTAGCGTAGTTTAAAAAAAGGTTTGGACGGCTTCCTAAAGGAAAAGTCCATAGACCGTTATTAAATGGACTTGGGGAAAATCCACTATTTCTGGGATAAGCAGTATAAAATGTTTTATACTTTTTGGGGATCTTGCCAGGTATTTGGGACCTGGATTGGCCACTGTTGGAAGCTGGGCTTGATGGACCTTTGGTCTTTCCCAGTACGGCAATACTTATATACTTATGTGCTTATGTAAAGCTGCGCTAAAAGGAAGGCTGTGCTATTACTAGGCATGGGTTTCCAGGGCACTGAGGCCCCCTTTTAACAAGTGGATAAAATGGTCGATTTTTGTATATTGGCACTAATGACCATGGGTTAATTTTTCCATTTGTTCATAATCATTGGCGAATGAGCCCTTAACTACACCTATTTCCTAGACGGTAAGGGCTCAAGAGCTAATCACATGCTAATGGGTTGGCACACGGCAATGCACATGCGCTAACCCAAAACACGCCCCCCAGTGCTAAAAAATAAAAATGATTGTTTAGCGCATGGGAAATGCATTCCATGCCAAAACTACTGTAGAATGCCTCAGCGTACAACGCAGTAGGCATTTTTAACTTGCGTTAAGCATGTATACGCATTTACCACAGCTTTGTAAAACAGCCCCTTAGGTTTATTTATTAGTCCGTTAGGCAAGAAAGATGTGGTTAGTTTTCATTTTCTTCAGGAAATATTTGTTCCCCCCCCCCCCCCCAGGAGGAAGTTATCAACGTGGGCTACCATTAAAACGTATTATTTTACTGTTAATCTCATTTATTATTAACTGGGTATTACTGCATAAAATGTTATCTGGCGATAGAAAACAGCAGAAGAAAAGCGGTCCGTGGTCTGTGAACAAAAGGAGCAGGTCACGCGTCAAAAGGAACAAGATGTTTATTCAGTACCAGAAGTCTCATGCATTAGAAAATGCCCACTGCAAATATAAAAAATGAAAATACCATCATATAAAAACTAAAGGAAAAAACTACAAATGCAATTATATAAAAAACATGTGTAAAAGAAGGCACATGTTCACAAAAATATTCCTTCAGTCATATACAAAATCAGAAAAACTGTAAAAAGCTAAAATAAAACATATATTTAATAAATAAGAAATAGATAAATCTCCATAAACAACTTTGGAAGCCTAATAGAACAGTTTATGACTCACCCAGCAGTACTTCAAAGCAACATGCAGATGGCAGCACCCACTGATAGCAATAGTAACTGACACCCAAACCTAGGATCGAAAACAAGAAAAATTAGAAAAAAAATACAACTAAAACCAAAATAAAAACCTTCCCAGTCAAAAAAATTTACTCATAGAGAGGCAAAATTGAAAATTCACACACACACACAGACACACACGTGCTTTAACAAATCCGGAAGCGCTTAAAATGGGTCATTCCAAGTAACATTAAAAAAATAATTATTATAAATAAATACCATGTAACATTTTGTTCAAAGTACACACGCACACACATGTTTTAACAAAACCGGATGTGATTAAAATGGGCCATTCCAAGTAACATTAAAAAAATAATAATTATTATAAATAAATAGCATGTAACATTTTGTTCAAAGTACACACGCGCACACACGTTTTACCAAAACTGGACGTGCTTAAAATGGACCATTCCAAGTAACAGTTTTGTTCAAAGTAAGGCAGCTCAGTAAAAGTAGTTAAAAACTAAGGACCCCCTTTTACAAAGCGGTGGTAAGCCCAATGCGGACTTACCGCTCGCTAAAAGGGAAGTACTGCTGGGCTACTTCAGCAGCCCAGCGGTAATTCCCAGCCCCAGCATGCGTCATATCCAGCACTACCAAAATGTTTTTATTTTTGTAGCGACGGATTGTACACGGCGGATATCGGGCAGTGCCGCCCGCTCTCCGGTTACTGCTGAGTTAGCGCAGGAGCACTTACTACTACTTCAATAGGTGGTGGTAAGTGCTCCCCTCCTGAAATTTATTTTATTTATTTATTTCTTGCATTTGTACCCCACATTTTCCCACCTATTTGCAGGCTCAATGTGGCTTACATAGTACCGGAGAGGCGTGAGCCACCTCCGGTGATGAAACAAATACGCAGTGATGTTACAGAGAAGTGAGATATATGCGTTACAGACACATTAGAAAATCAAGAGAAGAAGAGTTACATAATGTTCGTTGCAAGTTATGGTTTTGTTGTGTAGCTGAGTTCGGCACTTAAGTTGGATCTGTAGGGTATGCCTTTCGAACAAAACGGTTTTTAGTAATTTCCGGAAGTTGAGGTGGTCTTGGGTTGTTTTTATGGCCTTTGGTAATGTATTCCATAGTTGCGTGCTTACATAGGAGAAACTGGATCCGTAAATTGATTTGTACTTGAGTCCTTTGCAGCTAGGGTGGTGAAGATTTAGGTATATTCTTGATGTTCCAATTGTGTTTCTGGTTGGCAGGTCTATGCGGTCAATCATGTAACCTGGGGCTTCTCCATAGATAATCTTGTGGACCATGGTGCAGATTTTGAAAGTAATACGTTCTTTAATTGGGAGCCAATGCAGTTTTTCTCATAGGGGTTTGGCGTCTAACCCCTTTTTAAACTCTGCTAAGCTAACCACCTTCACCACATTCTCCGGCAACGAATCCCAGAGTTTAATTATGCGTGAGGTGAAGAAACATTTTCTCCGATTTGTTTTAAATTTACTACACTGTAGTTTCATCGCATGCCCCCTAGTCCTAGTATTTTTGGAAAGCGTGACCAGACGCTTCACATCCACCTGTTCCACTCCACTCATTATTTTATATACCTCTATCATGTCTCCCCTCAGCCGTCTCTTCTCCAAGCTGAATAGCCCTAGCCTCCTTAGTCTTTCTTCATAGGGAAGTCGTCCCATCCCCGCTATCATTTTAGTCGCCCTTCGCTGCACCTTTTCCAATTCTACTATATCTTTCTTGAGATGCGGCGACCAGAATTGAACACAATACTCAAGGTGCGGTCATTTAGGAGAACTGATTTAAGCCAGTTTCTGTTTTCTTTCTTTCTGTCTTTCTTTTTAACTGGAGGCCATTTCTGATAGAGGCAGGTGGCATCTCATAGATTTAGGGGCCCTTTTACTAAGCTGTGTAAGCGCCTACTCATGCCCAACGCACATCACTCTCCGGCTACTGCGTGGCCCGGGCAGTAATTTCATTTTTGATGTGCATCCTTCTTGCACAGGCTCACATTTATGTGTTGTAGCGTCCTGCCCTTTCCCCGGCAGAAAATGCATCACGAAGGCTCTTCGGAAAGAGGGCACATGATGTATTGAAAGAACAGGTTGAGTAAATTAAGAACAAAATCACAGAATAATTTAGCCCCGGCATTAAATATCCAGGCTGATCGCCAACCGTGGGAGTTAGCTGAGCTCCCTCCCATGGTCTGAATATTGGTCCGTAATTTGTTACTTGAATCAACAGAGACTTAAGTGACTTGTAGGAGCAGCTGGGTTTCAACTGAGCTTCCTTGGTTGTTAGCTCAGTGCTGTAAAATGATAATAATGTCTATAATAATTATCTGAGGGCCAAAATGGCATCCTAGCCAAGGGCAAGGATGTTATGGCTTGTAAATTCAAATATCTAGAGAATCTATATATGTAAATGTCAATAGCTACATGTAGGATCCCACATAAGGTTTCTAAAGTGGCCTCTTATGTATACTTGAGTACCCTACTGCAACAGTAATAACATTTTTCTAAGAAAACCATTTTACACTGATTAGATCCAACCTCTACTGCTGTACTGTGATGTCATGAGAGGAGGAACCTATGGTAGCCAATCAAATAGCTAGGATTCTTTCTTTCCTTTTTAGGGAAACAGGCTGGAGCAACATTCCCTTGCTCACAAGCTGAAGTAGTAATGGTTGGAGTAGGAAGGCATGACCGCTTCCCCTTCTCCCACTCCTGCCAGACTTGGAAAACTGACAATTTCTGTCCCTAGTTGGGTATATTTGTTGAAAAGAAGGCTTTCCAATTGCAGACCCTAGTTCTCCTTTCATTATTATGTATTCTATTATTAGGATTTATTTACCATATTTTTGAAGGAATTTACTCATGGCGGTGTACAGCAAGAAGAAGTCAAATATAAGCAATAAAAAATTACAGTAGTAAAAATATTCAACAACAATACAAAGTATGATGGAGGGGAATAATCGAACGGGGCGCCCAAGTTTTTCTGAGGACGTCCGCGCAGGACGTCCCGGCGAAGGGATGGGGAAACCCGTATTATCGAAACAAGATGAGTGTCCATCTTTCATTTCGATAATACGGTCGGGGACGCCCAAATCTCAACATTTAGGTTGACCTTAGAGATGGTCATCCTTAGAGATGGTCATCCCCGGTTTTCAGCCATAATGGAAACTGAGGACGCCCATCTCAGAAACGACCAAATCCAAGACATTTGGTCATGGGAGGAGCCAGCATTCGTAGTGCACTGGTCCCCCTCACATGCCAGGACACCAACCGGGCACCCTAGGGGGCACTGCAGTGGACTTCAGAAAAAGCTCCCAGGTCAATAGCTCCCTTGCCTTGGTTGCTGAGCCCCCCAAAACCCACTACCCACGACTGTACAACACTACCATAGCCCTAAGGGGTGAAGGGGGGCACCTACATGTGGGTACAGTGGGTTTCTGGTGGGTTTTGGAGGGCTCACATTTACCACCACAAATGTAACAGGTAGGGGGGATGGGCCTGAGCCCACCTGCCTGAAGTGCACTGCACCCACTAAAACTGCTCCAGGGACCTGCATACTGCTGTCAGGGAGCTGGGTATGATATTTGAGGCTGGCATAGAGGCTGGAAAAAAATATTTTTTAAGGTTTTTTTTTTTTTTAGGGTTGGAGGGGGTTTGTGACCACTGGGGGAGTAAGGGGAGGTCATCCCCGATTCTCTCCGGTGGCCATCTGGTCCATTCGGGCACCTTTTTGAGGCTTGGTCGCAAGAAAAAATGGACC
This sequence comes from Microcaecilia unicolor, assembly GCF_901765095.1. Lineage (NCBI taxonomy): Eukaryota > Metazoa > Chordata > Amphibia > Gymnophiona > Siphonopidae > Microcaecilia > Microcaecilia unicolor. The sequence goes on along the minus strand of NC_044036.1, from coordinate 335,288,032 downwards.
AAGTAAAGTCGGCCAAGTGCTCATCAGGGACGCCCTTCTTTTTTCCATTATCGGCCCAGGACGCCCATGTGTTAAGCACGCCCCAGTCCCACCTTCGCTATGCTTCCGACAGGGCGCCGGGAACTTTGGTCATCCCCGCGACGGAAAGCAGTTGAGGGCGCCCAAAATCAGCTTTCAATTATGCCGATTTGGGTGACCCTGGGAGAAGGACACCCATCTCCTGATTTATGGCGAAAGATGGGCACTTTTCTCTTTGGAAAATAAGCCTGATAGTATACTACTTACAATGTCAATACAATACACAATAAAACATTTTAATAGACAGCCTAGAGTATAATCAAAGATGGAACGTATTGACAGATAGAGTAACAGGAGTGAGAAAATAAAGGGATTAAGTTAAAGAAAGCTTCAAATGAGGTTAGAAAGCTGGTTGAACATTATCCGTTATACATCAACACATCCACCTAAGAATTCTCAATCCTGAAATCACACCACACTCATACCATTAATCAAAGAAAATGTATACCATAGGCTATTCGTTTTTTATATGCTATATATTGTCCTCAGAATCTCTAGTTTCTCGTTGTTTTCCTTTCAATGTTTCTATGTTCTTTTCCATTGATATATTCCTTAACGATACTTTGATTTGTTTTGTATAACTCTTCACAATGTAATCCATAACTGAATTGTAACAAAATGTAATTTCCATTATTCATAATGTATTGTAAGCCACTTTGAGCCCGCAAAAAGGTGGGAAAATGTGGGATACAAATGCAATAAATAAATAAATAAAAATCCTGGCTAGGGTAGGAGTGGGTAAACATGTCCTGCTGTAGTATATGCAGCCAGTGTCATTTACTTCTTGCATTAAAGGCAGGCCTAGTTGAAGAGCCAAGCTTTCACCTGTTTCCTGAAGTAGAGATAGTCTTTATAAAATCATAGGAGGAAAAAGCAGTTAAACCAGTCAAACTAGCTACTATGCAAAGTCATCCAAAACACAAAAACTCAACCTCTCATGATCTGCCAACAGTGCAAACTAATTTTAAGCAGGGACAGCCCAGTTGTCCTTCATGACTACAGGAGACATTGGTCTCTGATTTTCACATGCTTCTCTATGTGAACAAGTCTAGCGCATAATAGAAAGCTAAAGGTAATAGATCACATATATATGGAACAATCAGATTGTTAGCATAGCAGCAGCAATCATGTCAATAACAATGCAACATGCTTAATTGACAAAGTCAGGATTTGGCCAGATTTGAGCTCTGTGTTAGCTGAAAAATAAAGAAGCTTTCATGGTACTGCTTGAACATCCCCTCCCGACAGGCGCGCGGCTGCTCTTTGCACCCTCCAGCAGCCAAGAATGCACTCAGGGGGGGCTTGATGCGCCAGGGAGGGGGGTGTCATTGCGCTGGGGGGGGGGGGCTTGATGCGCCGGGGAGGGGGTGTCATTGCGCTGGGAGGGGGTGTCGTGCTGCACACTGGGGGGATGGATGCCGCTGCACCCGGGGGGGGGGGGGGGGTGGGGGGTGCGCAGCAGCGATCCGCCCCGGGTGGCAGCCGACCTAGGATCACCACTGTTCTTTACATGTTCGAAAGATTTTAAGCAATCATTCTGCCTGACAGATATCCAGTACGGAGAAGTGCTTGTCAAGAAAATACACTTCGGGGTCCTTTTACAAAGGAGCACTGAAAAATGGCTTGCGGTAGTGTAGGCGTGGGTTTTGGGCGCGCGCAGATCCATTTTTTCATCACGCCAGCAAAAAAATGCCTTTTTTTTTCTGGAAAATGGACGTACGGCAAAATCAAAATTGCTGCGTGTCCATTTTGGGTCTGAGGCGTTATTACCAGCCATATACCTAGCGGTAAAGAATTTGGGCGGTAATAACCTATGCGCGTCAGATGCCACTAGGCACGCGTCCGTTACGCGTGCCAGAAAACCAAAAATATATTTTTCAGACGCGCTTAGCAGACATGCGCCAAAATCAAAATTACCGCAAGGGCCATGCGGTAACCGGGTGGTAACTCCAATTTGGCGTGTGTTGGACGCACGTAGGCACCTACGCGGCTTAGTAAAAGGGGCCCTTTAGCTTTTAAATACCCTCTTCTTTAACGTTCTGTCTTTTGTATCATTACTGTTCATGCTTTACCTCCCCCTTCATTTTGGATATCTCTCTCCTTTAAGCTGAATTCTTTTCAGACTGTGAAACTTTTCCATTCAAACTTTGTGGCGTTCATGAGCTTTACAGACCGCTGCAGACAAAATATATGGAGGTGAAAATGCAGTACTGCTGGCACTGTATAACTTTGAAATAGGTAATTTTACATTTAAACTGATATATATTTTCAGCACCACAGATAAGTGGCCCTTTGAAAATATGCATTTTAGAAGTTATACCTGCTATTTTCCCATCAGCAGACAGATAAATTATATGATAAGTGCCTGAATTTCAGTGACGAATGTAAAACATGTTTTCATCACCCTGGCTCCATCCTTCTCCAGATGGATAAATTTGGCCATTCTACAAGTAAAGTGGCTAAATACAGCCACAGAATCCCTGCAGATTTAATTTTTAAAAAAATATGCAGCCAGTGTCATTCCTTAGCATCTAAGGGGCCCTTTTCCTAAGCCGCGTAGGCACGTGCACGCATCCTACATGTGTCAATTTGGAACTACCGCCCAGTTACCACGTGGCCTGGGTGGTAATTTCATTTTTTACATGCATCCGCTATGCGCACCAGAAACGTTTTCCGGCGCGCGGCTGTAACAGGGTGGTAATCGGCATTGTAAATGCACTGATGATTACTACTACTACTACTATTTAGCATTTCTATAGCGCTACAAGGCATACGCAGCGCTGCACAAACACAGAAGAAAGACAGTCCCTGCTCAAAGAGCTTACAATCTAATAGACCAGGTTAACGCGTGAGACCTTACCGCTAAGTCAATGGGTGGCAGTAAGGTCTCAGGCCCAGAATGGATGTGCACCCATTTTCATTTTGCCGCGTCCATTTTCAGACTTTTTTCCAGGCACGCTGAAAAATTGACCTGCACGCATCCGAAAACACGCGGCTACACCAGCGCAGGCCATTTGTCGGTGCGCCTTAGTAAAAGGGCCCCTGAATATCTGGACTATGTTTAACCATAGCACCCGGTATTTACGTATGCGGACATCCGTGGTTAAATATGAAGGGGCTATTTTGTGTAGTCTGTTTACCGATACGGTGAGAATATCATTTCATTTTCCCATTGATATTATTGTGGGGGAGGGGGATGGTTTGTTCATTTTTTCAATGCATGCTGTTTTTTTACAACATGAATATTTTTGACAAAGTTTTTAACACTCCCATCCATGCTAAAACAACACAAAAAATATTTTGCTGCAGCTAGAGGGGTCTCATACATACGTTTGAAGAAGCGCGGCTACACTCGTGCTATTACCAGTCTCTGCTGTTCTTATGTACCATTGCTCCAATGAGATTGTTTCATCACATCTGACAGCCCGTGTGGCCCCTGAGGCAGAGGGTCTCTCCCACTGAAACACGGTCCCTTGTTGGAGTCTTAGTATATGTGGTGCTTTCAATAAACCTTTTACCGACGAGCGGAAGAACATTGTCCGTCCCTACTTCCTTTCTATTTGCGCTAAAACAACACAACTGAAATGATTTTTTTGTTCACTTTTGTGTGTCTTTTTGGGAGGGAAATGACAGAAAGCATTATAAACATTATGGCCGATGTTTTTTGTTTGTTTGTTTAAATATATTTTATTGACAACCCAAAGGTAAACAACAAAATGTTCTCAATGTATCCAACATACAAGCAGTAAGATATCATGCTGGAACCATACAACATGTATATGTCCCTTGCCTCCCCCCACCATCCAACCCATCCCCCCCCCCCCCCCCCCCCCCCCCACACACACACACACACTATTTCCAGTGCCTCGGGAACTTGCTTTTTGCTATCCGAGAGGAGTCAAATAAATACAGTAAGTCCAATAACTCTGTACGCCTGGACAGCCCGCATTCTACTAGACTAGAAAAAGTAACCAGGGACTGGGCTTAGAGTACATACCCGATCCCCCCCTCCCCCTGCTCCTTGTCTATAAACGATGTTTTTAAGTTGTTGTAAAATGACAGAACATCCTTATCACACATAAATAAACCAGCATTTTCCATTTGTTTTACATTAGCAGACAATGCCAATCCCTTCGCTACTAAAACCACTGCTACTGGTCTCAGTTTGTGTGAGTAACAGAAGGAGAGCAGCTGGGAGAAATTATCTTGCTCGTTTTCCCTTCAAACTCACGGAATGATGCAATGTAAACCCACAATCACTGGGAACCGTCGCACTGATTTAATGAGGGATGGTGTGAAAATAAATGTGCCAAGCAATTATCCTTATTATTGTTTCACTACACTCTGTTCAGGAAACACTTTTTCTTTCTTCATTCTTTTTAATTGTTTTGCCGATAGCATGAAATAAAATATGACCTTTGTGAAACTGAATCATTTATAGTCTAATTACCTCCAGCACTGAGCATTCTATCAAGAACATTTTTAAACAGTTTTATTAACATGTGACAGGAAAAATATTCTTCTAACACTTATAAATACTACTGTGCATTTAACTCTGAAGAGGAATATTAGACTAAGGGAGGAAGTCCCTTAAGACATGTTATTTTACCGCTAACTCATGCTATTTTAGCATAAGTCCCACTTTATGCAATAAGACCTAGTTACTAATAACTGGGGTTAGCAGTAAAATAACACATCTTAACAGTAGCCCACATTGATAAGTTTCCCCCTTAATTAAAGAAAAAAGAAATGTCTAAAAATGAAAATCACTGCTATACGTATTAAAAGTGAGTCAAATATAGGGCAGTCAAGCCATTGTGACATCACTGACGAGGATGGTTCTCAGGCATTGGTGGAATGAGGTATTATGACATCACATTATCAGAAGTGAGCCAAGTATAGGGCAATCAAGCCATTGTGACATCACTGATGAGGTTTGGCTCTTATTGGCAGGATGAGGCTTTATGACATCACAATATCAGCTCTAGTTACCAGAGACTGAAACTCTTCACATTAAAAGGGAAGTTATCGATGTGTTCTACTGTTAACACGAAAACGGTAACGGAATTCAAACATGCATGGGATAAACATAAAGGAATGCTGTTCAGAAGGAATGGATCCTCAGAAGCTTAGCGGAGATTGGGTGGCAGAGCCGGTGGGGAGAGGCGGGACTAGTGCTGGGCAAGACTTCTACGGTCTGCGCCCTGAAAATGGCAGATACAAATCAAGGTAAAGTATTCACAAAAAATAGCACATATGAGTTTATCTTGATGGACCGTGCAGGTCTTTTTCTGCCGTCATCTACTATGGTTACTATGTTTACACTAACTTGTATTATTTTAGCCCAGGTCCCATTTTATGCAATGAGACCTAGCTGAGGCTGAATAAGTACATAAGTAATGCCATACTGGGAAAAGACCAAAGGCCATCAAGCCCAGCATCCTGTCCCTGACAGCGGCCAATCCAGGTCAAGGGCACCTGGCAGCTTCCCAAACGTAAAAACATTCTATACATGTTATTCCCGAAATTGTGGATTTTAGTAGCGGTCTATTGGCTTGTCCTTTAGGAAACTGTCCAAACCCTTTTTAAACTCTGCCAAGCTAACCGCCTTGCTGAATGGCGGCCCATGTTGATAACTTCATTCGTAAAGTAGTTTAGATCCCCCCCCCCTATAAAATCAGCTTTCTGTGTTTATTGCTCTTACTGTAGTTTCCCTGTCTTTTCTTACAGTGTCTGCTCCATGCTTGACACTTGCTCTGTATTTTTACATGAACATTCACGGTCACACTGTGCTGTGGTTCTACATAGCAAACCAGCCTGAAATTAATACATAACGCTATACATTATTGACATAGATGCGCATATAGACAGTTCTTGACCTCTTGGTACCTCAGATACTCTCCACAGCCAGTTGACTTTTCTGGACAGCTATAATGATATAACGAGCACGAGTTTAAGTGTTACCCCTGAGCTTGAATTAGTCTCCACGATTCGTGAACCCGGTATCCTCTGAAGAAGCCTTTCGGCGAAACGGGTCCGTTGGGTTTCATTGGTCTTTCGGGAGAACTATATGCGTCAAGCTCTATCAACCAAGCGAAGCAATATTTCGATTTATCCTCTTGATATTTTCATGTGAGGCAGAATACTACATACGGATATATCGTTTTTAAGTGCATAAAGTCAAAATATTGAAAAATATAATAAAAAGATGTGAACTTTTTTCCAACCTTTTTGGTTGGGTGGGGGTTTTTGACCGATGATTACAACAAACAGGCATCAGACAAATATTGTCTTAAGCCACGGGCTTGCAGTGTCAGGTCTATTTTTATGAGGTCTTTTCCCCTTGATTTTTTGAAATGGTATTAATCATTTGTTGAATTTTTGCTCGCTCTTTTTTTGTGTGCGATCATTGAGGTTGATTTCGAGTGAGTTTTTCCCATATTACTGTGGTATAACTCTCCAATGTATGCAAATGGATCTCATGAATGTTCTTTGTGGGTTCCTCCTTTTTTTTTTCTTCTGTTTCCTCTCTGCTACATCCCTCAAGCAATGGCGTAGCAAGGGGGGGAGGAGGGGGGGGAGGGGTGGTCCGCCCCGGTTTTCAGCTCGGGGGGGGGGTGCTCCCTGCCAGCTCCCCCCTCGGCGCATCGACACCCCCCCCCCAGTGGCCACCATCCTCCGTCCAACCAGCTCCCCCTACCTTTAAAAAAATATTGGAATCCGAAGTGAGGCGCAGCGCCTCGTGCCTGCACGTAAAAGAAATGTGCAGCGCTGGACAGAAGAGGGTGGGCACTGGGTCGGGGGGGTGTCGATGCGCCGAGGGGGGTGTATGTCATTGTGCTGCACCTGGTGGGGGGGGTGCAATGGCGAACCGCCCCGCCCCAGGTGGCAGCCCCCCTTGCTACGCCACTGCCCTCAAGCATGGTATATTGGCTTAAATCAGTTTGCACTCTTGCATAGTTCAGTCCCTTTCTAGCTGTAATTTTAAACTCGGTCCTCTGAACACACAGAGGCAGTCTAGTTTTCAGGATATCCAAAATGAATATGCATGAGATTGATTTGCATACAGTGGAGGCAGTGAAACCACACGTCTCTCATGCATAATCAGGGGGGGGAAGTTATGAAGCTGCATTAGGGTAACTTAAAATGCTCTAACACAGCTTGTCTTGCTCTACTGCGATGGTATTTAGATTCCTGTGGGTTACATAGTAATGAGATGCAAAACATGTAAAGCAGCTCATTACTATGGGCAAACCAGAAAATGACTTGCAGTATGCACAATGCAATTTATGTTTTGGAATTAAAATGACAATAAAATAACTCTGGGCTGCAGATTGAAGGACCAGTACCATTTTCTGCACTCCCCAAAGACATCCCCCATATCAAGCCCCCCCCCCCAAAGGGCCTCCACCATCTTTAAGGGAAAAGGACTTGATATACTGCCTTTCTGTGGTTACAATCAAAGTGGTTTACATACTTATTTTGTACCAGGGGCAATGGAGGGTTAAGTGACTTGCCCAGAGTCACAAGGAGCTGCAGTGGGAATTGAACCCAGTCCCCCAGAATCAGAGTCCGCTGCAGTAACTACTAGGCTACTCCTCCACTAGCAACATTCTGTGAAGAAACCTGCCCTAGCAGATCAGCAACGCGGCCGCGCAGGACGTCAGACTCGCAGAAACAAGCCTGCGCAATTGCGTTACTTATCTGCAAGGGCAGGCTTCTACATGGAATGTTGCTAGTGGAATAGCAACATTCCATGTAGAATCTCCAATAGTAGCAACAGAATCTCAATAGTAGCAACATTCCATGTAGAATCTCAAATAGGGAAAGGGAACTGGGACTTGATATACCGCCTTTCTGAGGTTTTTGCAACTACATTTAAAGCGGTTTACATATATTCAGGTACTTATTTTGTACCAGGGGCAATGGAGGGTTAAGTCACAAGGAGCTGCAGTGGGAATCGAACTCAGTTCCCCAGGATCAAAGTCCACTGCACTAATCACTAGGCTACTCCTCCACTCATTCCACCAATAAGAGCCAACCTCATCAGTGATGTCACAATGGCTTGATTGCCTGATACTTGGCTCACTTCTGATATTGTGATGTCATAAGGGAAAGGGGACTTGATATATTGCCTTTCTGAGGTTTTTGCAACTACATTCAAAGCGGTTTACATATATTCAGGTACTTATTTTGTACCAGGGGCAATGGAGGGTTAAGTGACTTGTCCAGAGTCACAAGGAGCCGCAGTGCGAACCGAACCCAGTTCCCAAGAATCAGAGTCTGCCACACTAACCACTAGGCTACTCCTCCACTAGCAACATTCCATGTAGAAGCCTGACCTTGCAGATCACCAATGCGGCCATGTTGCTGATCTGCAAGGGCAGGCTTCTACATGGAATGTTGCTAGTGGAATAGCAACATTCCATGTAGGATCTACAAATAGTTTCAACATTCCATGTAGAATCTCAAATAGGGAAAGGGAAATGGGACTTGATATACTGCTTTTCTGAGGTTATAATCAAAGTGGTTAACATACTATGTACAGGTACTTATTTTGTACCAGGGGCAATGGAGGGTTAAGTGACTTGCCCAGAGTCACAAGGAGCTGCAGTGGGAATGGAACTCAGTTCCCCAGGATCAAAGTCCACTGCACTAACCACTAGGCTACTCCTCCACTCCTTCCATCAGTCTCCCTGATGGTCCAGTGGTCTTCAGGCAGGAGCGATCCCCAATTGCTCCTGCCCTGATGGCTGCTGTCTCCAAAATGACATCCCGAGCAGTAGTAGCGCAGGCTTACCACTAGAGGCACCATTTTGAAGGAGTGGGGAGATCTCACCATGGGAGTAGGGCAGCTTAATTAGGGGTGTGGTGGATGTGTTCAGGGATGGGGGCTTGATCAGAAGTTGGGGAGAATTATATCTGCCCATCAGTCACCAGTCTGGGAGCATCGGGCTGTAAGTGGCATTATTCCTTTTTTAGGGTAGTCAGCAACCTGTGGGACTGTTATACCACAGGTTGCTGATCCCGGCGCTAAACCAAGATGCGGTAAAAGTTCTCTTTTTACCACACCTTGATTACTTTCCCACTCATTGTGTGTCACCTGAAAACCGGACTGGCTGGATGTGTTTTGAGTAGGCTGTGTACAAAGCTCCTTCTTTCATCCCGGCAGGAACATTCTCTGACGAGCAAATAATAAATGAAAACAGTTTTTTTTTTTCTAAATGGATTATTAATCTCACAGCTTTGAAAGGAAAAGGATGGTTTAGTATAACGAGGTCTAATTTCTCCTACATTCTCAGCTTGGAGGAGTAAAGTGAGAACCAGTAACAGTGCCCAAGCAGAAGTAATAACAAGCTACTGATACAGAAAATTGAGCCAGAAACAATAGAAAATGATTCTTGCCATTGAAAAGAAATGAAAACACTTTCAGCTTAGTTTTTTTTTTTTAACAAAGCACAAAGTAAACTAAGGTGATTGGCTGGTTTCATTTATTCCTCATTGGCTGATGCAGTCCTGGTTTTGTCCTCTTGCTTGAAGTGTTAGCATCTCACTGATTGGCCAGGGATGCAACTGGACTGGAGCAGCCTGTTCTGAGGAAAATATTCCATAAGTACATAACTACATAAGTAATGCCATACTGGGAAAAGACCAAGGGTCCATCGAGCCCAGCATCCTGTCCACGACAGCGGCCAATCCAGGCCAAGGGCACCTGGCAAGCTTCCCAAACGTACTCCTTTGCTTCCCAGACTTACTCCTTTGCACTTCCAATTAGTTCACGGTTCATCTTTATTTGATGTACTGCTGATCAAATTCAACTATCTAAGCAATTAATAAAAACTCATAAAAGAAATGGGGGCTGAAAGAGGAGAGGAAAAAAAAATGGGTGGCCCAGTTTACTCAAAAGTATATAAGTGCATAAGCAATGTCATACTGGTACAGACCAAAGGTCCTTCAAGCCCATCCCAGGAATAAGCAATGGGATTTCCTAAGTCCATCTTAAAAATGGCTTATGGACTTTTCTTTTAGGAATTTGTCCAAACCTTTTTTTCAAACCCTGATATGCTAACCACTTTTACCATATTCTCTGACAACAAATCCCACTTAATTACACGAGTGAAGAAATAGTTTCTCCGATTTGTTTTAAATTTACTATTTTGTAGCTTCAGTTCTTGCCCCCTAGTCCTCGTATTTTTGGAAAAAGAAAGCAAGAGATTCACATCTACCTATTCCACTCCCCCAGTATTTGATAGACCTCTGTCATATCTCCCCTCGGGCGTCTCCCCTAGCCTTGTGAACATCCAGATACACAATATCAACTGGCTCACCTTTACCCGCATATTTATTCACTCCTTCAAAGAAATGTAGCAGAGTGCTGAGGCTGAATTGTCTTTGGCAAAATGCATGTTGGCTTTGTCCCATTAATCTATACCCATGTATTTGATCAGTAATTTTGTTCAGTATAATAAACTCTACAATTTTGCCCAGCAGCAATCTGAGGATCACTGGTCTATAATTTCCCAGATCGCTTCTGGAACTCTTTTAAAACTGTGGCGTTACATTGGCCATCCTCCAATCTTCTGATATCACACTTGATTTCACATGTGCTTTTTTTTTTTTCTTAAGTTTTATTTATTGTTATAACAAAGGTAAACAACTTAACATACTCATAACATCTTACATACAGTCAATAGAATATCGCGGTTAAAACACACAACGTGTAAAGTTCCCTTCCCCCCCACACCCCCTCCAACCCCTCCTCCCCCCTAGTACTTAGTCTCGGGAACCTACTTACTGCTAACTGAGTGGTTACAAGTAAATACATCAGAACCAAAATTACAATACTTCGGGGCACCCCACAAACTAAACAGCAACCAGCCCCTCACCTCCCCCCCACAAGCTGCACTAGATTTTAGATTTTAGTTGAGAAGCTGGAGGAGGGAGCTCTTTATGCCTGATCACTGGGAATTAATACAGCTTCCCCTACCATACCATCCTCAATAAGCATTAATAAGCAAACTTCTACCCCTTGGGCTGAGCACCTGAAGATAAGACATCCATATCTGTAGAAATTGTTTCCTACGTTTAGGCGATAATTTTGAATCTCTAGCCTCCCAAGAAGCTAATTGGTGCACCTGATTTTACTTGATCACACTTGATTTTAAAGATAGATCATACATTACTAATAATAGATCTGCTATCTCATTTTTTTTTTTTTTTTTTTTTTAGTTTTGTTTCATGTTTTAGTAGTCTGTTGCTACTCTTTGGGTTTCTGCCAGGTACTTGTGACCTGAATTGGCTACTGTTGGAAGCAGGAGACTGGGCTAGATGGACAATTAGTCTGACCCAGTGTGGCTATTCTTATGGGGGTTCAGAACTACAATGTTTAATAGAATAGTAAGGGGTCAACACATGGGGGAAGAGCTGTGCTGTCTAGGCCAACCCCTAGCAGTCTGTTAAAAATGAAGGAATCTGTATCAGATGTATGCGTCGTTGAATACAAATGTTTTAAGATCAGTTTTGAATTATTGTAGCAACGAGTGCGATCTAAGGTCTTATTAAAGACTATCCACCCTTCAGAAAATCGCTGAAAACCCATCTATTCAAGGAAGCTTATCCAAACGCCATGACCTAACCCTATGACTCCACCTATTCATCACAACGGCAATGACTCAGACCACACCTCCTCCAATTTTTCCCTATGTTTACCCTGACCCTATCCCCTGACTATCTCAATCTAGCCTAAAACTAGCACCTTCTCCTACCTCCTCTGCCCCCTCTCCCTTATAATATTACCTATCTACACATCCCCATTACTCTGCTAAACTTAGCCATTTTCTCTGCACTACACGTGGAGGGGCATAATTGAACGAAAACGTCTATCTCCATGGGCGTTTATCTCTGAGAACGGGTCCGTGAAGGGGCGGACCGAACCGTATTTTCAAAAAAAATAGACGTCCGTGTTTTATTCGACAATTTGTGAGCTGGGCATTTTTGTTTTTCAGCGATAATGGAAAATGAAAGCGCCCAGCTCAAAAACGAATAAATTTGTTCGTGGGAGGGGCCAGGATTCGTAGTGCACTGGTCCCCCTCACATGCCAGGACACCAACCGGGCACCCTAGGGGGCACTTTTACAAAAACAAAAAAAAAGGGTAAAAGAGCTCCCAGGTGCATAGCACCCTTCCCTTGTGTGTTGAGCCCCCCAAATCCCCCTCAAAACCCACTGCCCACAAGTCTACACCATTACTATAGCCCTAAGGGGTGAAGGGGGGCACCTACATGTGGGTACAGTGGGTTTGGGGGGGTTGGACGACTAAGCATTAAGCAGCACAATTGTAACAGGTAGGGGGGATGGGCCTGGGTCCACCTGACTGAAGTCCACTGCACCCCCTAACAACTGCTCCAGGGACCTGCATACTGCTGCCAGGGAGGTGGGTATGACATTTGAGGGTGAAAATAAAAAGTTGTGAAACATCATTTTTTTGTGGTGGGAGGGGGTTAGTGACCACTGGGGGAGTCAGGGGAGGTAATCCCCGATTCCCTCGGGTGGTAATCTGGTCATTTAGGGCACTTTTTGGGGCCTTATTCGTGAAAAAACAGGGTCCAGGACAAGTGCCCTAAATTCTAGCTACAAACGCATACTTTTTGTCCATTATCGGCGAAAGGCGCCCATCTCTCCTCGGCCGATAACCACGCCCCAGGTCCACCTTCGCCACGCCTCCGACACGCCCCCGTCAACTTTGTACGCTTCCGCGATGGAGTGCAGTTGAAAACGTCCAAAATCGCCTTTCCATTATACCGATTTATTCGTTTTTGTGAGATAAACGTCTATCTCCCGATTTGGGTCGAAATCTAGGCGTTTTTCTATTTCAATTATAAGGTGGATTGTAATATTACTACCATGTAAGCCGTATTGAACCTGCTATGTGTGGGAAAGTGCGGGGTACAAATGTAACAAATAAATAATTAAATAAGGCACTGAGGTAGCATGTTCCTGTTGTCAGGGCCCTGGACTGAGAAAATTGAGCATCGGCTATGACCGTGGACAATTTCCCTTAAAGAAGATACAAGCAGGTGTTTTTGCTGTGATGATCTAAGCATTCTAGATGGACAACAGGGGGCAAAGAAATGGGGAAACTGCTGCAGAAAATGACCAGTTAGTCCTGAACAGGCGATTTAATCGGTCAACAGCCATTTCTGGCCAGTTAAATTGCTTTGAAAGTCGACAAGATAATGCTCAGTATCCTTTTGGACTCCTCTTCGTGTTCTGAAAATTGGGTGTCGAGAAGACACCGAATTCGAAAATTATTGGGAGAGAGGGGCATACAGGTACACACAGACATGATGACCTCAAAAGTCTACTTTTCTTCCCCTTAGAAAAATAAGTCCAATGTGTCTTTCTACTGCTGAATTTATGTTTGAGGCGGACGGGATTGTTTTACTTCCATGCACAGCTTAGAGCACATTTCTACGGCTATTCAAAAGCACATCAGAAACCACTAATGTATTTCTCTACTTTGCTTCGACTGTGTATCTTTCAGAGGTCTGAATGGTTAACCCTATGCTTATTTATTAGAACACATGCAGTATATTTAAGTGCCACATAGATTATTTTTCTTTTGCAAAGAAACTAAATGCATGATTAGCCTTCCACCACCAACTTAAATGGATCAAATCCATGTTTAATGTTGAGTTTCATTAGTAAGTTCCCATGGATTAGCCTGTGCAATGTTTCAGTATAGCATCAATCTGCCATGGTTATATTGGTTTGAAAAAACAGGCAATAGGTTATTAGTATCAACTTCCATCCACTAAGCTGTGTTACGATACTTTTTTCATAGACCAAAACATCTTTTCCTGGCCCTAATAGAACCAAATGTTGTACTGAATGAACTCGAATCTAGGCCTCAGAAGAACTAAAGAAGACAGCCGCAAGGCCTTCAAAGCTCACACACTAGAGCAGGGGTGTCCAACCTCCTCGGCTCTCACCCAGTCAAGTTTTCAGGATTTTCACAATGAACATGCAGAAGATCTATTTTCGTACAATGGAGGCAGTGCATGCAAAAAGATCTCATGCAAACCCATTGGGGAAATCCTGAAAACTTGACTGGATTGCGGCCCTTGAGGACATCCCCGCACTAGAACATTTAAATTTTTGTTGACCCCTTTTTCTCCTAGAACTCATGTGGAGAGGAGGGGGTTAAGGGAAATGAGATACCACCTTTCTGTGGTTTTTGCAACTACATCCAAATCAGTTTCCATAGGATATACAGGTACTTATTTGTACCTGGGGCAATTGAGGGTTAAGTGACTTGCCAAGAGTCACAAAGAGCTGTAGTAGGAATCGAACCCAGTTCCCCGGGGTCAAAGTCCAGGAGGTAGCAGTTGGAACCAGTGGCGTAGCTACATGGGGCCACAGGGGCCTGGGCTCCTCCAAATTTCCTTTGGGCCCCTGGTTTTTGCTGGTGGGGGTCCCCAACCCTCGCCAGCTGAAGACTTGTCCAGTGCCGGTCTCCGGTATGCTCAATTTCACTAAAAGGAGCATGCAGGACATGAGGGGAAGACAGAGCAGGGCAGGCAATGCGGCGGCGCCAGAGACCACTGCTGGACAAGGCTTCAGCTAGCGGGGATTGGGACCCCCACCAGCCAAGGTATTTGCTGCGGCAGTGGGTGGGGAGTGGCAGGGTGGCGAGGTGGCAGGGAGGGGGAAGACCAAAATGTGCCCCCGACTTCGGGCTCTGACCCCCTCCCACCGCGAGGTCTGGCTCCGCCCCTGGTTGGAACATATCCCTAGATCAGCATCAGTCAAGTTCTTTTGCTTTACACCTTTACTAGGATTAAGTATGTAAGTACGTAAGTGTTGCCATAATGGGGCCAGGGCCGCCGAAAGGGGGGCAGGGGGGGCAAATTTCCCTGGGCCCGGACCTCCAAGGGGGGCCCGGCGCCGGGGTCAGGCCGCTGGCGCTGCAGTCCCCGGTCTCACCTACCTGCCTCCTCGGCTCCGGGCCCCCTTCATTCAAAGCGGCAGTCGCAGATCGCGTTTCTTCTGGTCTTCCCTCCCTGTGTCCTGCTCTCGTGGAAACCGGAAGTTACATCAGAAGAGTCGCGATCTGCGACTGTCGCTTTGAATGAAGGGGGCCCGGAGCCCTGGAGGCAGGCAGGTGATACTGCAGACTGCAGTGGCGGGGGGGGGGGAGGGGGTGGCGGAGGCGGGGCAGCGGGGGGGGGGGGCGGAGGCGGGGCGGCTTTGCCCCGGACCCAGCCTAGTCTCTCGGTGGCCCTGACTGGGGCAGGCCGGTATGGCTGCCATCTTGTTATGTATATAGGGTGATCATCTGGGTTAAATTTGTAAATAAAAAAGGAAGTACAACTGGGGGGGCCAAAGAAGAGGAGCCAGACCAGGGATAGGGACGCCAGGAGAAAAGGACCGGACGAGGCTCACTCCCACCCCTCCTCTTCCCTTCAGGCTGCCTGGAAGGAGGGGCTGAAGCAGAACACCTCTGCTACTCCGGAGTCTGGAGAGAAGCGGCAGGTCCGCATTCCAGGCCATTCCCCCAGAAATTAAGTCCTGGTGCCCCGGTTCTTTTCGGGCAGCTCAATACAAAGAAAGAATATCATCTTCTCACTCAGACAAAGACTGACCTTTTGTAGCCCTGTAATAATCATTTCACTCTGTAATTCCAGGGCCGCAGCCAATTGTCAGAAGCATGTTGGCTTTGGTGGGTTTCCTGATGGATTAGGTAGGCGCTGGAAGGCTGTCCAACCACATGCTTCTCGTTATCTTTAAGTTCACTGGCACTGGCTCCCATTTGTTTCTCCCCAGTGCCAATAGCAAAGCTTTTTATAGGATGTTTTGGTTTTACAGATTTTCAAGATTTCTTAAAAAATAAGACAACATTAGGGCAAAACAAGTCCTTTTGTGGATAAAAATCCAATTAAATGTAAACTCTTTCTAACGGCAAACTATTGTACGAGATTCAAACAGGTATCCAGCACCGTATGAATAATCCCACTCAACTCTTGGGAAGCAATGGAGAAGAAACAGATGAAAGTCAATGTTAATATATGTAAAGAACTAGTTTGGATTTTTTTCTCTTGGTCACTTGGGTATTAGTCTGCTGTATGAATTTGAATAAAACTGATTATGATGACATTTTTAATTTATATTAATGTCTGGAATAAAACCGGGTTAAAATAGCAACCTCAAATCTAGGGAAGTCAGAGCTACAATGCTGATGCTCCCTGTGGCTATAGGCAAGTTAGGTAACATGGGGAGGGGGGGGGGGTCTTTTACTAAAGCTTAGCTTGAGTTATCTGCATCAGGGCCCATAGGAATAAAATAGGCCCTGCTGCAGATAATTCGAGCTAAGCTTTAATAAAAGACCCCCATGTAAGCAAAGCTCAGTGGAAATAATTCATCCTTGAACATATACAAGGAATTTTCTCAATACTGGGGGTGCTGAAGCACCCACAGCACCCACAGAGCCAGCTCCTATGACCCAGGCTTCCATTGCCCCCCATAGCTATGCCACTGTATCAAAGTAACACAACCACAGTTAGGTCATGTCTATGACTTGTGTAACTGCGAGCACCCAAATGTTAGCATGGTGTGTTACACTGGCATTCTATAATGCGATCCGGGTGCCCAGATGCTGTTCTAGAAGAGCTGTTACCGTGTAGCATCAGGGTGCCAAAAGGGAGGGGTCTAGTTATCAAATTGCCTCATACGAAGGTAGTAGACAGTCCAGCTATTGTTAAATCCATACAGAAGACCAAGGTCTATCCATTCTTTTATTGGCGTTTGGCAAGGTTTGTTTCGTGGAATGTTCAAATTATACCCCTGATGCAGTTCTCCACCGAAACACTATACTGGTGTCTCATGGCCTCCATCTTTCCATCACCTGCTGCTCCTGGTCTTCTTGCACCAGGTCATCTTGTTGATCTACATCAGCAAATCCAGGTCTACAATACCAGTGAGACTTGAGACATCTCATGCCGGACGTCTCAATTCTGATTTGTACATACTTTCTAAAACACCATTCTAGTTGATGTTGCATTGTGAATATGAGTGTGTGTGTTGAAAAGAATGGAGGCTCTGAGCTGATATCATCTTATTATACAATGGTAAATACACTATCACATGAGATCAATCCATATACAACAATAACCAATGTATACCACATCCTTGTGCTTCAACACTATTCCATTAAAAGTTTTAAAAGAGATGAATGCAGTTGTCTTCCCTCTCACATTGTGTAGATGGTACATCCTTCATACCATCTCCCACATTCACCTTTAGAAACCTCTGGCTTACTATGCCCTGCAACTACTGTTTCTTGACAGGTAGGCGGAGAGATAGTGCTTGCATCCTACTGTATTTTCTTTTACATATAAGAGGTAAAAATGATCCTATATAATAAAACACACCTCCATCATTCTGAAGCTGACTGCATGACTGAGGCATTCCTGCTCTCTGTATCCATCTCCTGAATTGACATCACATACTTCCGGGTTCGTCACAAGCAGAAGTGACCAACCACACGAGGTTTCTCGGCTTCAGAATGTTGGAGGTGCATTCTATTAAATAGGATTGGTCAGTTCCTTGAAGCACAGCCAGAGCTCAGCGTCCTCCACAGTAACGCTCGGACACCAGAGAGAGAGAGGGGGGCTGACACCAGAGAGAGGGAGGGAGGGGGGCTTGACACTAGAGAGGGGGAGGGAGGTATCTCTGTCACACACACACACTTTCTCTCTCACACACTCTCTCTCTCTCACACAATGTCTTTCTCTCTCTCACTCTCACACACTGTCTCTCACACACTCTATGTCTCACACTCTATCACATTCACTCAGTCACATTCACACAGTCACTCACACACTCTCTTGGTCTGATACACTCAGTCTCACAGAGAGTCTGTGTCTCACACACACTCTCTCTCTCTCGCACACACTGTATCTGTGTGAAACACACTCTCTCTGACACTGTGTCTCACATACGCACTTGCACACACTCTCATTCTCACACACACACTCTCTCTCTCACAGACACACTCGCACCCAGACTCACTCTCTCTCTCACACACACACACTCGCACATTCACTCTCTCTCTCACACACAGCCACTCTCACATACACAGCCACTCTCAAACATACACACTCCGAGAAAAACCTTGCTAGCGCCCGTTTCATTTGTGTCAGAAATGGGCCTTTTTTACTAGTTAATAATAAAAGTCATTTCCGGGCCTCTTTGAAGTTTTATGATCAATGGGGTCTTCAAGGAATAATTGCCTAAAATAATAGTCTTGTCCTCAGCAGAAGGGTGTTATCTATTCTGAAGCAAGGTCCAAACCTTAAAGTTAAAATCAGAGAGAATTAGATTGTAGATGTCTTTAGGAACAGAAACAGTGGATCATCGAACAATGTGTACTTTATGCCCTGTAAAAGGGAACATCATCCTACTTAAACCAAACTTCTGTGGTATATCATTTGTGACAATTTTTCAAGTGCCGACCTATCTATTATTTTCTGCAGGTAGAGATCATGGTGTAGGAATTTAGTAAATTACAAAGAAGGAAAAATTATGGAGAAGACAAATCACTATAGCAAATAAGAAAGACTTCACCAACTAAAATTTTAGAAGCAGGCTGGGCCCGTGGCTCAGTGCCACGTAGCGGGCCTGAGTTCAATTCCTAGTTTTGGTCTTCCACTCCTGTGGAAGTAGCAAAAAAAGTCCAAGTCATCTCATAATGGCAGCATTAGAAAATCAATTTGCATAGCACGTCAAGACAGGAATTTGAATGTCCAAGTTGCAACTTTCACAATTGCCCTGGTTTTTCACAAAAGACTCTACAAAATATGGAACTTTTTGTAGATTATGATACGGACACCAGCAAATGCAAGTGTATTTGCTGGTACATACAACAGGAGCAGCCATTTCACAAACAACACATACACAAAAGGAAAGACATCATTCAGCATCTGCCATGTATAACTGCCAGCACTTATACATGAAAATGTTAAAGAAGTCCAAAGGAGAAAGAGGAAGCTACCAGACTGAACCTAGTCCCCTTTCATGGATAAAAAATGCGAGACATGGTTTAATGCCCATATTGTATGACTTGGTTTGTAGGAGTCTAGTGGAAGGGGTTGTCCCGTCTCTTTGGAAACAGGCATCGGTTCTTCCTGCACTTAAAAATGAAAAGAAGGATTGTATGGATGTAACTAACTATTGGCCTCTTTCGAATTTGGCTAAAGTTCTGGAGAGGGTAGTTTTGAGACAACTTACCGAGCATATTGAGGAGATCAATGTCTTAAGCCCTTATCAGGCTTCAGGGCAGGTCACTGCACTGAAATACTGTTGACTTTATCATGGATTGACATCAGACCTAATCAAGATAAGGGGTGGGTTGCTTTGGTGGTCTTGTTGGATTTAGCCTCTGCGTTTGTTGTATTAGATCATTAACTACTTATAGATAGATTGGAGGCATTTAGTTGTAAGGGCCAAGCAGTCTTGGCTTAGTTTGTTTCATTTCTAACCGATCATACCTTTTTATTCAGGAGGTCGGGGCATCATTTGTCTTCTGTAAAGATCATCATTATCCCTGTTGTTTAATATTTGTTTGGCGCCTTTGAAAGGGATGATTCTGTACTTTGATGTAGGCATCTATATGTATGCTAATGATATTTTACTTGTGGAATACTGTACTCCTCAGGCACGTGATCTTACTGCCTTAAATAATTGTCTGGTCACAGTAGCAAATTGGTTTGAACAACATAGATTGATATTGAATGTGGAGAAGATTAGGGCTTGTTGGCTACATGGCCATCTTCCTTGCCCTTCTTTGGTACCTCAGTTTTTTTAGAGGGTCAGGTACAGTTGTGTGACTCCTTTCACTACCTGGGAGTTATTCTGGACTCAGAACTGCATTTTGATCAACCGATATCCAAGGTGGTTCATTCTTGACTTTATGTATTGAGGTTGTTATTGTCGATTCGCCCACATTTTGATGAATTGTATGGCACGTGTTGTAACATTCTTTACTGATTTCTAAGATGGATTATGGTAATATTGCTTCTGTGGGTATTAGTTGTTCTCTTGTGAAACACTTACAAACCTTGAAGAATGCACAGATTTGTCTGTTGGGGGAAATAAAGTGGAGGGAACCCGTAATCCCCCTTTATATTTCCTACCATTGGTTTTCCGTAGAGTTCCAGCCGTATATAAGATGCTGACCTTGATCCACAAAGCATTGCATGAGGGGGTTCCTTCTTATTTGGCATCAATGATCTATTCTTATACCCCAGGTAGAGTAGTAAGGTTAGCTAATGCTTCTTTGTTGGCACTTCCAGCCTTTGCACAGGCTCGCTTAAACTCTATGTGAGAGAGCGTCTTTTTTTGGTCTGCCCTGGCACTGTGGAATCAATTCCCAAGTGACATTTAAGAGGAGAGGTCATTTAAACAATTTAAGTTTAAACTGAAAACCTTTTTTTCAGAAAGCATTTGGGACATTTTGCGAGGTGGATGGTGACATATGAGGATAACCTGTAATGAGTGCATGTTCCCGATTTGCACATGCAAATTTGCCCTCCCAAGACCTATCAGATCAATCAGTGGCTACCTACCCTTCCGGAAATCACTGAAATCTGTTCAAGCAAGCCTATCCTAATGACCCAAACTAATTCTATGAATCCTACTACCCATCACATATCCAGGAGACAACGACAATGACCTTGACTATCTTTCCAACCAAAATTCCATTTGCTTATCTTGTACCCATCCCCCTCCTGCCTCTTCTACCCTTGTTTGCACCTCGCCTACTCCTTCACCCCTGTCCTTCTCTACCTACCTTTCATTTTTGTTATTCTGTTATATTTAACTTTTATTTTCTTACCAAAATCCTGTAATCCGAATTACTATGTAAGCCGCATTGAACCTGCTTTGAGTGGGAAAGCGCGGGGTACAAATGTAATAATAAATAAATAAATAGAATAATGAGCCAATTAATGCCAATATTTATCTTTTTAACAAGCAATTATTGGCACTAATTAGATTTAATTGGAACTAATACATGTAAATTTAGGCATGGGATCTGCACCTAGAATTTATGCACAGTGCAAAAAAGGGGGCACAGAAATGGGAGGGTTGGGTGTTTCGGAGTGGAACAGGGGTGTGGTTTTGAGTTGTGCAAATAATTACAGAATAATTGTGCTCCTCACGTAAGTTTAGGTATGGGCATTTGCACCACCTTTTCATTGGTGCACATGACTGTGCCTAAATTTGCACGCAACTCTCCGCTTAAATGATATTCTATCAACTGTGCCAAACTTTCGGCATTGGCTTATAGAACACCATTTAAGTGGGTATTTTTCGGTGCTGATTTTTTTAGGCTCCTAAGTGCTGCTGAAAATGACCAGTAAGTCCTGAACAGGCGATTTAACTGGCCAGAAGCTGTTTCTGAATGGTTAAATGACTTTGAATATCGACCTAAATATTGTTAGCAGTACGCATTCTTCAGAAAGAGTGCACACCATTGGGAAAGAGTACACACTATTTACAAAAGGGGAAATTCTAGAAATGGCGCCTTAAAAATCGGTGCTGTAAAAACCAGGCAGTTAGCAGGATTCTATAAACTATGCCTAAAGTTAAGCGTAGTTTACAGAATACGCTCACATGCTGTTCTTGCAACTAAAATTTAGGCACACCCATTTAGGTCAGCTAAAACCAGGCCTAAATGCCTGCGCCTAACTTAGGCACAGATTTGGTGTATTCTATAACAGTGCGCATCGCTTTTTGAAATGCTCACAATCCGCCCATTCCACGTCCATGGCCATGCCCCCTTTTTGACTGCATGCATTAGAATTTACACGCACCACGTTATAGAATACACCTAGAAAGTGGTGCATTTAAACTCTAATTAAAGCCAATTAGTGCCGCTAATTGGTTGTTAAGTACCAATTATCGGCATTGATTGGCTTGTTAATTGATTAAGTTGTGCGCACAATTTGGCTGTGCAGCTAAATTAGTGCACACAGCTTAAGGGACCCTTTTACAGACTAGTGGTAAGCCTATTGCGGGCTTACTGCTCGCTCTTTCGGGACTGCCGCAAGTCCAATGCGACCACTGGTGATAGCCCTGCCCTGAGTGCATTTCTGGGGGAAAACGAAAACCTCTGGAAATAGCTTGCGCAGTGATAACCCGGCAGTAATTGGGCATCGCCTCGCGTTGCCCGGTTACTACTGGGTTAGGGCGAGAGACCTTATCACCACCTCAGGGTGGCAGTGAGGGCTCCCCATCTCTTGCTGCATGGCCATGTGTACCTGGGCTGTTTTTACCTGCTGCGGTAAAAAGGGCCCTGGCGTGCGAGAAAACGGCTCCCGCCACCCAGGGGCATAGCCAGACTTCGGCAGGAGGGGAGTCCAGAGCCCGAGGTGAGGGGACACATTTTAGCCATGCCCCCCCCCGGCACCGCTGACCCCCCGCCATTGCTGACTTTGCCTCCCCTGCCGCTGACCCCCCCCCCCCCCCCGCCATTGCCGACTTTGCCCCCCCGCCGCTGACCCTCTCGACCCCTCCCCCCGCCGCCAACCCGCTGTCGCCGTCGCCTACCTTTGCTGGCAGGGGACCCCAACCCCCGCCAGCTGAGGTCCTCTTCTTCTCGCAAAAGGCTTCCTTCTGTTTCTGACGTCAGAAACAGAAGGAAGCCTGTTGCGAGAAGACGAGGACCTCGGCCGCCAGCAAAGGCAGGCGACGGCGGGTTGGCGGCGGGTCGTCAGCAGGGGGGTCCAGGGACAAATCTATTGGGGCCCAGGCCCCACGTAGCTACGCCACTTCCACCACCAGCTCAGGACCCTTTTTCCCACAGCTTGGAAAAAGAGCCCCATAGAATTTGGGGGAAAGAGTGTACATTCATGAATAATGTGTACTCTTTCCCAACAGCGCGTAATCTTTTGGAAGAGTATACACAGACAACAGAAGTTTTTCCCTGCTATTTTATTTCTTTAAAAATTTTATGACCTGCACTTATCATAGTTGAAAGCAAAAACTGGCATAAAATGAATGCGCATGATTAGAAAACCCTCCATATAAAACAATTTACCCAAATTATTCTCCTAGGTGGGAGGCGGGGCTTGTGGTTGGGAGGCGGGGATAGTGCTGGCCAGACTTATACGGTCTGTGCCAGAGCCGGTGCTGGGAGGTGGGGATACTACTACTACTACTACTTAACATTTGTAGAGCGCTACTAGGGTTACGCAGCGCTGTACAATTTAACAAAGAGAGACAGTCCCTGCTCAAAGAGCTTACAATCTAATAGACAAGTGAACGGTCGGTCCGATAGGGGCAGTCAAATTGGGGCATTCTGGATTCACTGAATGGTAAGGGTTAGGTGCCGAACGCAGCATTGAAGAGGTGGGCTTTAAGCAAAGACTTGAAGACGGGCAGGGAGGGGGCTTGGCGTAAGGGTTCAGGAAGGTTGTTCCAAGCATAGGGTGAGGCGAGGCAGAATGAGCGGAGCCTGGAGTTGGCGGTGGTGGAGAAGGGTACTGAGAGGAGGGATTTATCCTGTGAACGGAGGTTACGGGCGGGAACGTAAGGGGAGATGAGGGTAGAGAGGTAGTGAGGGGCAGCAGACTGAGTGCATTTGTAGGTAAGAAGGAGAAGCTTGAATTGAATGCGGTATCTGATCGGAAGCCAGTGAAGTGACCTGAGGAGAGGGGTGATATGAGTATATCGGTTCTGGCGGAATATGAGACGTGCAGCAGAGTTCTGAACAGACTGAAGGGGGGATAGATGGCTAAGTGGGAGGCCGGTGAGGAGTAAGTTGCAGTAGTCCAGGCGAGAGGTAATGAGAGCGTGGACGAGAGTTCGGGTGGTGTGTTCAGAGAGGAAAGGGCGAATTTTGCTGATGTTAAAGAGGAAGAAGCGACAGGTCTTGGCTATCTGCTGGATATGCGCAGAGAAGGAGAGAGAGGAGTCAAAGATGACTCCGAGGTTGCGGCAGATGAGACGGGGAGGATGAGGGTGTTATCAACTGAGATAGAAAGTGGAGGAAGAGGAGAAGTGGGTTTTGGTGGAAAGACGATAAGCTCGGTCTTGGACATGTTCAGTTTCAGGTGGCGGTTGGACATCCAGGCAGCAATGTCGGATAAGCAGGCCGATACCTTTGCCTGGGTCTCCGTGGTGATGTCTGGTGTGGAGAGATACAGTTGGGTGTCATCAGCATAGAGATGATACTGGAAACCATGAGATGAGATCAGGGAGCCCAGGGAAGAGGTGTAGATTGAGAAGAGAAGGGGTCCAAGGACCGATCCCTGGGGAACACCAACAGATAAGGGGATAGGGGTGGAGGAAGATTCATGAGAGTGAACTTTGAAGGTGCGGTGGGAGAGATAGGAGGAGAACCAGGAGAGGACAGAGCCCTGGAACCCAAATGAGGACAGTGTGGCAAGAAGTAAGTCATGATTGACAGTGTCAAAAGCGGCGGATAGATCCAGGAGGATGAGGATGGAGTAGTGGCCTCTGGATTTGGCAAGGAACAGGTCATTACAGACTTTAGAAAGTGCTGTTTCTGTCGAGTGAAGAGGGCGAAAACCGGATTGAAGCGGATCAAGGATGGCATGAGAGGAGAGAAAATCAAGGCAGCGGCTGTGGACTGCGCGCTCAAGTGTCTTGGAGAGGAAGGGTAGGAGGGAGATGGGGCGGTAGTTGGAGGGACAGGTAGGGTCTAGTGATGGTTTTTTGAGGAGTGGCGTGACTACAGCATGCTTGAAGGTGTCGGGGACAGTTGCAGTGGAGAGAGCTGGGCAGACTTATACGGTCTGTGCCAGAGCCGGTGGTGGGAGGCGGGGTTGGTGGTTGGGAGGCGGGGATAGTGCTGGGCAGACTTATACAGTCTGTGCCAGAGCCGGTGGTGGGAGGCGGGGCTGGTGGTTGGGAGGCGGGGATAGTGCTGGCCAGACTTATACTGCCTGTGCCAGAGCCGGTGGTGGGAGGTGGGGATAGTGCTGGGCAGACTTATACGGTCTGTGCCAGAGCCGGTGGTTGGGAGGCAGGGCTGGTGGTTGGGAGGTGGGGATAGTGCTGGGCAGACTTATACAGTCTGTGCCAGAGCCGGTGGTGTGAGGCGGGGCTGGTGGTTGGGAGGCGGGGATAGTGCTGGCCAGACTTATACGGCCTATGCCAGAGCCGGTGGTGGGAGGTGGGGATAGTGCTGGGCAGACTTATACGGTCTGTGCCAGAGCCGGTGGTGGGAGGCGGGGTTGGTGGTTGGGAGGCGGGGATAGTGCTGGGCAGACTTATACGGTCTGTGCCAGAGCCGGTGGTGGGAGGCGGGGTTGGTGGTTGGGAGGCGGGGATAGTGCTGGGCAGACTTATACGGTCTGTGCCAGAGCCGGTGGTGGGAGGTGGGGCTGGTGGTGGGAGGTGGGGATAGTGCTGGGCAGACTTCTACGGTCTGTGCCCTGAAAATGGCAGATACAAATCAAGGTAAGGTATACACAAAAAGTAGCACATATTAGTTTGTCTTGTTGGGCAGACTGGATGTACCGTGCAGGTCTTTTTCTGCCGTCATCTACTATGTTACTATGAAATATGCTCGTCAAAAAGTGAGTTTAGTCTCATTCTATAATGTAAAGAAAAGAAAATCTGCCAAGCATACGTTTCAGCCTGAAAGTGGCCTATTCCAGCAGGAGATTGCATTTGTCTTCACTTTCACAGCTCTGTCTGCCTTTGCAGTCAAATCGGTTCTGGTCAAAATCTGCCCAGCTAAAATTAGGGACGTCCCCGCAGCCAAAATTAGCATAGCATGCCATGCATCAGTCCCTAGGGGAAAACTAAACTCTGAGACATAAAGAAAGGCTCCAATTTTTTTTTTTTTTTTTTTTAATGCTGGTTCTGGAAAATTCCTCCTACAGTTTTTTAAATGAATGGAACATTTCAAAATGGAAGGCAGCCAATGCATTTTATTTCTGCCGGTGTCTGCCTGTCAATCAAAGTGCCCCTTTCCTTAAACTTATATCTGAGCTACTCGGGGTAAAAGGCAGATTTAGACTGTCTTGGGCTGCTGGCAAATACAGCTAAAGCTAGAAGACTGAACCACACATTCCCTGAAAGATAGTAACCAGTAATCAGACCACATGGTCCTGGATGTTGAAGTATAAGGCAACAGAAAACTCTGTTCTGCATCTGCCTTCACTTTAAAAGACAGCTGTGTGGAAAGCAGGTAATGAAACAGCAGCCACTGCCCATCACCACACCAGAAAGACTTCCAAGCAGAACAGTGTTAGGCTTGGAAAATCAGTTAAACGGTGGATGTAATTGGAACCTCCCAGCTACAGACAGGACTTAAAAGAAAAAAAGCAACCGAAAAATAGCCCAGACGCTTTATTTCAGGTTTAGTGCCCTCCTTACGAGTCCCCTGGTTGTCATTTGTATTTTTTTTTTTTGGGTCTGTCTGCTGCAGGGAAGGATCCCCCAGCAGCTCCCATGCCAACCTGTGGTCCTGAGCAGTCCAGAATCAACATATTGGAGTTATTCAGCAGAACCATATCACCACCGCACCACACGAGCCACGGCTGGAAAATATGATCTACGACTTAGCATCTGATGAGTGATGGCGGTGAGCAAAAGGGACGTGAAATGGCAAAGGGAATAAGTTTCATTTAAAATAAAAAAATATATATATGCACATTTCCATGCATCCATCCTGTGCTGAAGAAATACATTTCTGAAAACTCCAGTTCCTCAGCCTGCCCTCAATTCCTTTCTTTGTCAAAAAATAAACGACTTCTTCACTTTCTCAAGGACCATCCAAAGGCGTCTGATGGGGGAGGGGAGGGCCATGATATAAGGGAATGATGGCAAAGGATAAAGGAAGGTTCGGGTTATGGTATATTTTACAAGCACTTGGCAACGTTGTAGGGCAATTTGTCATTAAGGGGCCCTTTGACAAAGGTTCGGTAGGTCTACCATGCAGCTAGCATGCGCCAAACTAGCCCTACTGCAGAAGCTGTGGGGCATTCATGGGGCCATATTTTATTTATTTATTTAGATTTTGCTCACACCTTTTTTCAGTAGTAGGTCAAGGTGAGTTACATTCAGGTACTCTGGATATTTCTCTGTCCCAGGAGGGCTCACAATCTAAGTTTGTACCTGAGGCAATGGAGGGTTAAGTGACTTGCCCAAGATCACACCTCTGGATTGAAAGACCGGTGCTCTAACCATTAGGCCACTCCTCCACTAGCAACAGTCCATCTAGAATCTCAAATAGTAGCAACATTCCAGAATCTCAAAAAGTGGCAACATTCCATGTGGAATCTTCAATAGTAGCAATATTCCATATATTTATGTAGATTTTGCTCATACCTTTTTCAGTAGTAGCTCAAGGTGAGTTACATTCAGGTACTCTGGATATTTCTCTGTCCCAGGAGGGCTCACAATCTAAGTTTGTACCTGAGGCAATGGAGGGTTAAGTGACTTGCCCAAGATCACAAGGAGCAGCAGTGGGATTTCAGCTGACCATCTCTGGATGTCAAGACCAGTGCCCAGTGCTCTAACCACTAGGCCACTCCTCCACCCCAAAGAATGTTGTTACTCTTTGGGGTTCTAGATGGAATGTTGCTACACTTTGAAATTCTGCATGGAATCTTCTTATTCTTTAGAATTCTAGAATCTTTATTTATTTAGATTTTGTTCATAACTTTTTCAGTAGTAGGTCAAGGTGAGTTACATGCAGGTACTCTGGATATTCCTCTGTCCCAGGAGGACTCATGATCTAAGTTTGTACCTGAGACAATGGAGGATTAAGTGACTTACCCAAGATCACAAGGAGCAGAAGGGATTTGAACCAGCCACCTCTGGATTATAAGACCAGTTCTCTAACCACTAGGCCAGTCCTCCACTATGCACGATGCTTGCTTACCACAAGGTTAGCTTGTGAAGCCTTACCGCCAAGTAAATAGGAGGCAGTAAGGGTTCACGTGGTAAATGGCCAAGTGTTAATTTTGCGCCGCGCCTGGTCATTATTGCTGAAAATACAAATTCAGCTTTTTGGCAGACGCGTTAAGAGGTGGCCTGAGCGTGTGGGAGAATCACCCACTAAAAGAAGTGCAGGCCACATTTTAGCGTGCTTTTGTCAAAGGGTCCCTAATATAGCAAGCTTTATTCTTCACCACAAGGCGAATAATACTTTGACAGTAAATAGACAGCATAACGGTTTCAAGTAAATAACAAATAGAAAAAAGGAATGCTTTATGCAAGCCAACTCCTGTGCAGTAAGAGGAGCATGTGAAGGGCACATATATTTAATACAGACATGGAAATGTAACGTTAGTGTGGAAGCAATTCTATGGCCTCGATGCTGCACGCTGAGTACTAAGGGGAAAATTCTAGAACTGGCAGCCGGAAAAAAATCGGCACTAAGCATTATTCTAGAAAGGGTGTGTTCCCTTTACAGATTCCTGCGCCTAACTGTAGACGCCAGACTTACGCCTGCTGAAACCTGGTCTAAATGCTGGCGGTCAACTTTTCAGAAAGCCCCTGACAAGCCCGTAGCCACGCCCCTTTTGAGTTACACACCAGTAGAGTTAGGCGCCATGCCGTATAGAACAGCGTGCAAGCCAAATCTGCTTGCGAATCCAAATTAGTGCCAATTTACTCCAATAACTGGTTGTTAACAGATTTCTGAAATCACCGTTTATACGTGTGCAATCTACACATGTAAATAGTGCTTTTTTTTTACATCCCACCTTGACTACCGTAACATTTTTATGCGGGAATTGCAAAGTGAGAGTTACAGAGACTACAAATTTTAAGAAACACCGCAGTCTGTATCCTAAGTCATGCCAAATAGTGAGATCATGCTACACCGTTGCTTCTTCAATGACATTGGTTACCAATTGAGTTAATAATCAAATTTAAAACATTGACACTTACTGAAAAAGCCCTACATACTGGAATTCCCAACTATCAATCTTCCTTCACTATACCTTACATTCCTATTTGCTTTCTTTAGTCTATAAATGATTAAATGATAAATGATGTGACTCTGGGCAAGTCACTTAACCCTCCAATGCCCGCCGCATTGAGCCTGCCATGAGTGGGAAAGCGCGGGGTACAAAATGTAACAAAATAAATAAATTAAAGGCTGGTGCATCCTGGGCCTTCCAGAGCCCGCTGGGAATCCACCAGGCATGGTGCCTTCTTTTTTTCTGGTGCTGTTGCTCTGGAACACCTTACCTCTCTCCACTACTACTACTACTATTTAGCATTTCTATAGCGCTACAAGGCATACGCAGCGCTGCACAAACATAGAAGAAAGACAGTCCCTGCTCAAAGAGCTTACAATCTAATAGACAAAAAATAAATAAAGTAAGCAAATCAAATCAATTAATGTGAACGGGAAGGAAGAGAGGAGGGTAGGTGGAGGCGAGTGGTTACAAGTGGTTACGAGTCAAAAGCAATGTTAAAGAGGTGGGCTTTCAGTCTAGAACCCTCTTAGGTATGGTTCAGATCAGCCTTTAAATTCACTTTTTTAGATTGATTGTTCTAATTAAGGGCTGGAGGGAAATAAGTAGTATTTATTTATTTATTACATTTGTATCCCACATTTTCCCAGCTGTTTGCAGGCTCAATGTGGTTTACATAATACAGTAGAGGCGATCGCCAATACTGGTATGAACAAATACAAAGTGAGGTTATGACAGAGTAATGATCAGTGTGACAGATACATTGCGGGTCATAAGGAGGAAGAGTTGGGTTAACTCCAGTTCGAACTTTTATATTGTTGTGTTGCGGGGTTAAGGCATTTAGGTTGGATCGTTAGGGTATGCCTTTTCGAACAGGTTAGTCTTTAGGAGTTTCCAGAAGATTAGGTGGTCGTATGTTGTTTTCACGACGGTCGGTAGTGCGTTCCATAGTTGTGTGCTTATATAAGAGAAGCTGGATGCATAGGTTGATTTGTATTTGAGTCCTTTGCAGCTTGGGTAGTGGAGATTTAGGTATGTTCGTGTTGATTTTGTTGTGTTTCTGGTTGGTAGGTCTATCATGTATCCCGGGGCATTGCCATAGATGTTCTTGTGAACCAGGGTGCAGATTTTGAACTCAATACGTTCTTTAATTGGGAGCCAGTGTAGTTTTTCTCGTAGAGGTTTGGCGCTTTCAAATCTTGTTTTTCCGAATATAAGCAATTCCTTTTATTAGACTAACTTATTACATTTCTGACCATCCATCAGAGCTACATTTACTTGTCAGGTCTGCTGATTCTGGATGAAGGAACACTAGCTTCTGAAAGCTAGCCACAAAAACTGTTAGTTCAATAAAAAGATGCCACCACAACTACTTTGTTGACATCCTACTTCTGTTTGTTTGTTTGTTTATTTATTTATTTATTTATTACATTTGTACCCCGCTCTTTCCCACATATAGCAGGTCCAGTGTGGCTCACATAGTAAAAGAAAGCATCTTACATGGTAAAGAATACAGTAAAAACAAGGAAATGTAGGAACAGTATTATAAATTGTGATGATCATAACTACTTACATTATGAAAGGCATTACAAAGGACGTGTGAAAAGAACGTAATGAAGTAGAATAGGGAAGGTAGACAAGGATATGAAAGGGAAGGAGAATGGGAGGGAAATGGTAAAGGATGGAGGGAAGAAGATGAGGGATTGAGTATAACATTGGGGTCAGAGTAAGCATCGTCGTCTTAGCAGATAAAATGCAATTGAAAGTGTAGCACATGCCCCTCAAATATACCCAAAAAAACAACAAGAACGGAAGATGTACAGAAAGACCAAACTAAAATCACAGGTGTAAAAAAGCCAAATTCCTTTATTAAGACCCTACACGGTCCGTGCATAACTAAGAAAGTCTTTAGCCATAGTTTCTGCATTGAAGAAAGAGCCCAAAACAAAATTTAAGCTACGCAAAGGCCTTTTCAGTTCCATAGTGAGGGCTTGACTCATAGTTAACAGTACTGGTCAGGTGTTTTACATAAATTATCTATGAGTAGATTGCTCTTAATTTTAGTGCATTTTCTGCAATGGGTGGAACAGTCCACTAACACTCTGAGATGATGCTAAGACCAGTGGTTCTCAACCCAATCTTCTAATATCTGTCTCTACGTTTAGTTGGATAATCTCACTATCAACCAGATGAGACCAGGTTTATTTGTTACATTTGTATCCCACATTTTCCCTCGTATTTGTAGGCTCAATATGGCTTACATGGTACCGGAGAGGCGTTTGCAAACTCCGGTGAGAACAAATACAAAGTGATGCTATGGTAAGATAAAGTTCATGTGTCACAGTCACAAAATGGGATCTTGCCGGGTATTTGTGACCTGGATTGGCCACTGTTGGAAACAGGATGCTGGGCTCGATAGACTTTTGGTCTTTCCCAGTATGGCAATACTTATGTGCTTATGTACTGCGGAAGGGTTGAGTTATGTCCATTACGTGCTTTGGTTTTGTTGTGTCGCAGGGATCAGACATTTAGGTTGGGTCAGTAGGCCTTTTTAAACAGGTTAGTTTTTAGTGATTTCCGGAAGTTTAGGTGGTTGTGTGATGTTTTCAAGGCTTTTGGTAATGCGTTCCATAATTGTGTGCTTATGTAGGAAAAGCTGGATGCGTAAGTTGATTTATATGTGAGGCCTTTGCAGCTGGGATAATGCAGATTTAGGTATGTTCGTGTTGATTTTGATGTGTTCCTAGATGGTAGGTCGATCAAGTTTGTCATGTAACCTGGGGCTTCACTGTAGATAATTTTGTGAACCAGGGTGCAGATTTTGAAGGCGATGCGCTCTTAGATTGGGAGCCAATGCAGTTTTACGCGGAGGGGTTTAGCGCTTTCGAATTGCGCTTTTCCAAATATGAGCCTGGCTGCTGTGTTTTGAGCGGTCTGAAGTTTCTTTAAGGTCTGTTCCTTGCATCCCGCATAAATTCCATTACAGTAGTCTGCGTGGCTTAGTACCATTGATTGTACCAGGTTGGAAAATGTTTCTCATGGGAAGAATTGCTTCAATCGTTTGAGTTTCTTCTCCCAGGATCTAGAATGATGTTTTGAATGTGTGTTCCTGTACGTTTGCCTTCTTTCCTATTAATTCGATGGAGTTCCTTTCATGCTTTTAATTTATTTTATGCATTGCAAACCATCTTGACAGGCTCCGCATATAAGACAATATTTAAAAAAATAGATGATGCCGATTTAGACCAGCTAACTCCCACGGTCTGCGCTTTGACCCGATATTCAATTCTGGGCTGTTTCCGGTGACTGGCATATAGCTGGCAAGTTCTTATAGCAAGAGGCCATATTTATAAAGGTTTAGATTCTTGTTATAGCCATCTAACATTTCTCTCTCTTTCAATATGGAGCGTCCTTAATCACAAGTTGAGTGGCGTAGAACGAGTAGAAGTAAATCAATTTTTTACTTGTTCTAAAAGTACAAAGACTAGGGGACACTCGAGGAAGTTAAATAGAAATTCTTTTAAAACAAATAGGAGGAAATATTTTTTCACTCAACAAATAATTATGCTCTGGAACTCTTTGCCGGAGGAGGTGGTCGCAGTTAGCGTATCTGGGTTTGAAAAAGGTTTGGAGGAAAATTCCATAGTCTGCTATTGAGACAGACCTGAGAAGCAACTGCTTGCCCTGAGATTTGTAGTATGGAATGTTGCTACTTTGAGATTCTGCATGGAATCTTGTCACTCTTTAGGATTCCAGAATCTTGCTATTCTTTGGGGTTCTACATGGAATGTTGATACTATTTGAGATTCTGCATGGAATCTTGTTATTCTCTAGGATTCCAGAATCTTGCTATTCTTTGGGGTTCTACATGGAATGTTGCCACGATTTGGGTTTCTGCCAGGTACTTGTGACCTGGCTTGGCCACTGTTTGGAAAACAAGATACTGGGCTAGATGGACCATTGGTCTGATCCAGTATGGCTACTCTTATGTTCTTATGTTCCAAGAACATAGAGTTACAGGTTGGGAGCTCCCCTTAAAAAAACAACAACAACAACAAAAAACCTAACAAACAGAGGGTAAAGGAAAATCACAGGTTTGGAGAAAGGGGGTAGGAAGTGGAAGGGTAGAGTTTAGGAAGTAAATATCCGGTTTATCTTTGGTTGCGTCAGAATTTAACCGGCCAAGCTGATATTCAGCCCTGGCCGGTTAAATTCAGACTGGCCAAAGATATTCTAGGGTTGCCAGCGGCCAAATATGGTCACCAAACTTGGCTGGTCACATTTTAAAAATCGGCGGATAGCCGGTTTTCCGGAATTTAACTGGCCAGGTGCCGATCCTGGCCGGTGAAATGCCACTGAATATCAGGGAATATATAAATGATAAACAATATTTACACATGAAGATGATTTTAGAATAGAGGCCTAACTGTAAAAAGAATAATTTTGTAGAAAAAAAAAACAACCCATTCTTTCTCAAAATTGGAGACTAGCATTGGTTCAGCTCTCTGCAAGGTGTCCATGAGACATCCTATAGAGAATCTCCAGGATGAAGGAATCCAGATGTTAATGTCACATCATTTTATTCTAGTTGGACAAGCGATGTTTACCTTTATAAACAAAATGTTATGAAGGAAGGAGGAAGGCCATCGGCCCATTTGGAACGAAAACATTGAACGGGAGCGACTCAGCTTTGCCTGGCTCTTTAACAGCTCTGAGCTGCAATGATTTTCTTGGCTTTGTTATTATTTTTTTCCTTTAAAAGAAACACAAGGCAGTGGGCTTCGTCCCAAGACATACTCAGGTGGGGCAGCCTGGAGCTCCTGCCAGTACCTTATTTCATTTAGGAGAAACTAATCGCCCCCTCCCCCAGCCCTGCTCCCTCCCCAGTCTGCAGAAAGCAAGTATAATTGCTTCTCTTTTTGTAATTCGCTGCTGGCTGCATTGGCCTTGCCATACAGTGGCTTATTCCTTGCAAATTGTTTAAATCTGTGCAAACACGAGGGTGGGAGTACTAATTACTTGCACACTACAAATAATGAGTCTGGAAAAAGAAAAGGGGGAAAAATTCACGAGAAATAGATAAAACCCTATTTGACTGCAAAAACAACTCATAGGGGTTGCAATGGTAAGATTTCAATTGAGGGGTAACATCAGGGCTTTTTTGCGGGGGGGGGGGGGGTACTTGGGGGTACTGTGCAGGCTCTCCAGACCAATTCTGTCTTGTCATAGGTTCTGTGACTGGTTGCAGGGGGCCTGGCTATTGCGGGGTGGGTCCCTCAGTGATCACCCCACCCCTGAAGGGTGGCCTGGCATTTGAGTACTGGCACCTCTATTGCTAGAAAAAATGCACTGGATAAAACCTTACCTTGCTTTGAAGCAGTTTTTACGCTTTTGATATTTGGTTTTATATCCTTTGTTTATTTCTTTATTAGCTGTGTTATATTGATACCCCCTGATGCAGCCGTAATTGGCGAAACGTGGTCACGTCGGGTCTGTAAGAATAAAGGAACTGTTTGGACCTCCAGTGTTTGCTTTCTGTTTTTCTTGTGTCGCTGCTAGACACTCAGCGCCTCTTCGCTATTCCACACAGAAGAGCAGCCAGGTTGAGGGCGCAGGGAGAGCATTTTGGACTGCTGACGGCACCAGCGCTTAATTTTAAACGTGAGGATCATGTCATAAATAGGTGCCGGTACCACTGGAAGTCTATTTGGGGGAGCGGCCGCTCTCCTGGTGACCCATCTAGCTATGCCCCTGTGTACACAGTACTCTAAGGGGTCCTTTTACTAAGCCGTGGTAAAACGTAGCTTGCAGTAGTGTAGGCGCGGGGTTTTGGCCCACGCAGAATTATTTTTCAGCGCGCCTGTGAAAAAGGGCCTCTTTTTTTCCCCCTGAAAATGGACATGCGGCAAAATCAAAATTGCCGGGTGTCCATTTTGGGTCTCAGACCTTACCGCCAGCCATAATTTGGACGGTAATGACCTACGCGCGGCAGATGCCACTTGGCAAGCGTCTGCTACCCGCGCCAGAAAATAAAAAATATTTTTCAGATGCACATAGCGGACGCGCGCCAAAAATGAAGTTAGTACAAAAGCCACATGGTAGTCGGGCAGTAAGTACATTTTGCAAGCATCCTTCTGGCTTTCGCCATTGCCTTTTCAGAAAAAAAATAACATAAAATATGCAATACAATATTATTTATTTATTTCGAAATAGAAAAAAGATGCAAATCGCCAATAGCAATGCTGAGAAAAATAACTTATTCACCACATTATTTAAATTATTTTTCTCAACATTGCCATTGGCGATTCGCATCTTTCTTCTATTCCAGGCTGGATCTTGAGAATCGCCTGCTTATTCATATTCTTGGACCTTATTTATTTATTTTCCAGTACTTGGTATACCGCAAAGTGTCCACATGGCGACTACGCGGTTTACAATCAAATATCCAGGGTACAGACACAAAAGGGAAACAGATCGTTATACAGACTTACCAAAATTTTCTTGAAATAAGTGTGTTTTGATTAAGACCTTAAATTTAGGAAAAGATGTTTCAGAGTGGAGTTGGGATGGCAGAGATTTCCAGAGAGTTGATCCAAAGAAACTGGAGCTGGTCTCACGAGATATTGTAAGAGAAAAGGAGGGTAAAGAGGGTACTGCAAGTAAATTACCAGAGAAGAGACGGCTGAGGGGAGACATGATAGAGGCATATAAAATAATGAGTGGAGTGGAACAGGTGGATGTGAAGCGTCTGTTCACGCTTTCCAAAAATACTAGGACTAGAGGGCATGCGATGAAACTACAGTGTACTAAATTTAAAACAAACTGGAGAAAAGGTTTCTTCACCCAACGCATAATTAAACTCTGGAATTCGTTGCCGGAGAACGTTAAACGGTTTCCTAAAGGACAAATCCATAAACTGCTACTAAATGGACTTGGGAAAAATCCACAATTCCAGGAATAACATGTATAGAATGTTTGTACATTTGGGAAGCTTGCCAGGTGCCCTTGGCCTGGATTGGCCGCTGTCGTGGATAGGATGCTGGGCTCGATGGACCCTTGGTCTTTTTCTAGTGTGGCATTACTTATGTACTTATGAGATTGATCGACAAGTTCGAATAGGAATATAGGGGCCATTTTACTAAGCCGCGTAAGCTTCTATGCGCACCCAACATGCACCAAAATGGAGTGATCGCCCAACTACTGCATGGCTCTTGCAGTCATTTCATTTTTGGTGCGCATCCGATACTTGCATCTGAAAAATATTTTTTCTTTTTGACTGCACGTAACGGATGTGCGCCATGTGGCATTTGACGCATATAGGTCATTACCACCCGGATTTTTTTTACCGCTAGGTCAATGGCTGACGGTAAGGTCTCAAACCCAAAATGGATGCGTGGCAATTTTGATTTTGCCGCACGTCCATTTTCGGCAAAAATAAAAAGGCCTTTTTTACAGGCATGCTAAAAAAATGGATCGGTGCATGCCCAAAACCTGTGTCTACACTACTGCAAGCCATTTCTCAGCACATCTTTGTAAAAGGTCCCCATAGGGTATTAAAAGAGAGGAGAGATAAGCAGGGGTTAAAGGAAGACAAGATTTAATAACGTAATAATAAACTCCTCGAATGCTGTTCAGATCTAGATTACATATCGCTGATATCAAATCATGAGTTCTTCCTTTTCATGTCCAGACTTAGAGCTAAGAACAGTCTGACAGAGGATTAATGAGTAGCAAGTAATAACTTTCACAGTCATCAAAATATTACGTTTTCCTTTCCAAGCATCAGGTATAACAGCCTCTGATTTGAGGTTAGAGAATTTGGGCTCTGGATACCTCAAGGCCCTCTCCGCTTGTATCCATCTGAAAAGCTAAATTTTCCAACAATTTCACTATTTCCTTCTCCCAGCCCGTGCCCCAAACCACCAATGTATACGCAGTTAATTGAAAAGATGTTTGTTTTATCTTGAATAACGCTGTAATTGATTGAGGCGGTGAACAGCGAGACTCCAGAACCATTTGCATTACTGAGCGGAGGGACAAATTTCTTTGCATTCTGACACTAACCCATTTTCAATTACAGAACAAATAAACCCCTCTGCTTCCATATCTCCCCACAGCCCCGACACGTTTCTCACAACAATCCACTTGCTGCTAGTGAGGCTCTAAAGTTACCCGGCTTTAGCAAAATTTCTGGCACCTTTCCCTAGTATAAAAGGCAGTTCAAGTAATAGGTTTGTTGCCCAATAC
This sequence comes from Microcaecilia unicolor, assembly GCF_901765095.1. Taxonomy (NCBI): domain Eukaryota; kingdom Metazoa; phylum Chordata; class Amphibia; order Gymnophiona; family Siphonopidae; genus Microcaecilia; species Microcaecilia unicolor. Next base: position 335,250,744 of record NC_044036.1, on the reverse strand, counting down.
AAGGGACCGATTGTTTGAAAAGACAGAGCTGAAAGGGAAACAAACGATGTTAATTGCACAGGTTAACTTGGTGCCTGGTTTGTCAAACTTTAATTTGTTTGGAAAAGAGCAGTAATGGAGCCGTGTTTTGTATATTTTGCACACTTACGGGGAAATTCTATATATGGCGCCCAAAATTGGCGGAGAAAAAAAAACGTGCTTAATGCTATTCTACAAACCTCGCCTAAAGTTAGGCGTGGTTTATAAAATACGCGTAGCGCCTGTTCCTATGACTAAAATTTAGGCGTGACCATTTACGGCAACTTTACAGAATATGCTTAGAAAGGTGCGTGCGTAAATTCTAATTAGTGTAAATTAGTGCCAATAATTACTTGTTAGTGGCCAATCATCAGCGCCGGTTGGCTTGCTAACCAATTAAGTTGTACATGCAATTTGGCCACACTGCACCATATATAGAATTTGGGGATTAGGGGAAAATTCTGTAAAGGGAACTAAAAATCAAGGGCCTGATATTCAAAAAACGTTGAGCTCCAAATTTGTGCCCTATTTTCAGCTGTAAATTCATCTTACATTAGGAGCATAAAAGTTACTACTACTACTATTTCTACTTATCATTTCTATAGCGCTACTAGATGTACGCAGCATTGTATACTTGAACATGAAGAGACAGTCCCTGCTCGACAGAGCTTACAATCTAATTTGGACAGACAAACAGGACAAACAAGGGATAAGGACAAAGAGTAGCAAGATTCTGGAATCCCAAAGAGTAGCAAGATTCCGGAATCCCAAAGAGTAGCAAGATTCTGGAATCCCAAAGAGTAGCAAGATTCCGGAATCCCAAAGACTACTACTTCTACTTATCATTTCTAAAGCGCTACTAGACGTACGCAGCGCTGTACACTTGAACATGAAGAGACAGTCCCTGCTCGACAGAGCTTACAATCTAATCAGGACAGACAAACAGGACAAATAAGGGATAAGGAACAAAGAGTAGCAAGATTCCGGAATCCCAAAGACTACTACTATTACTTATCATTTCTATAGCGCTACTAGACGTATAAAGCGCTGTACACTGAACATATAAGAGACAGTACCTGCTCAACAGAACTTACAATCTAATCAGGACAGACAAACAGAACAAATAAGGGATGAGGGGAATTACTAAGGTGGGAATGATAAAATATACATTGGTACTGTACAAATGAATAGAGGTTAGGAGTTAAAAACAGCCTCAAAATGGTGGGCTTCTATCCTAGATTTAACCATGGCCAGAGATGGAGATGAAGCTTGATGTACCAGCTCAGGAAGTCTATTCCAGGCATATGATGCAGCAAGATAAAAGGAACGGAGTATGAAGTTGGCAGTGGAGGAGAAGGGTGCAGATAAGAGAGATTTACCCAGTGAACAGAGTTCCCGGGGAGGAGTGTAGGGAGAGATGAGAGTGGAGAGGTACTGAGGTGCTACAGAGTGAATGCACTTATAGGTCAATAAGAGGATTTTGAACTGTATGCGTAAACGGATAGGAAGCCAGTGAAGTGACTTGAGGAGAGGGCTAATATGAGCATAACGACACTGGCGGAATATTAGTCGTGCAGCAGAATTGTGAACAGATTGAAGGGGAGAGAGATGGCTAAGTGGGAGACCTGTGAGAAGCAAGTTGCAATAGTCTACATGAGAGGTGATAAGACTGTGAATAAGGGTTCTGGTACTGTGCTCAGAAAGAAAAGGAGGGATTTTAGTGATATTATAGAGAAAGAAACGACAGGTTTTAGCAGTCTGTTGAATATATATGCAGAGAAGGAGAGAGAGGAGTCGAAGATGACCCCAAGTTCTGCTCATAAATTTAAACCTGCCTTTCCCTTGCCTGGATTTAGGAGCCTGGTGCTGAAAACCAGGGCTAAGCCCTAGCTTTTTTTCTCCACCCTAATTCTGCCCCTGTTACTACCCACTCTTTATGCTCCTAAATATAAGAGTTTAGTGAGATTTTGAGTAAAAATGTGTGCCCTCAGCTCTAGTAAATTTTCAAAGAGGCCAATTTAGGAGCATAACTCTCAAGAATAGAAGCATGAATGCTTTGAATATCAGGCTGTAAGTGCTAAAAATCTGTGCGCTAAGATAGTATTATATAGCAGCATTCGGGCTCCCAGATAGCGCATAAGATAGCATTTGCATACCAACATTTAGACGCTATCACTTATCACTAAATGTCAGCACTACAACTACTACTACTACTACTATTTAACATTTCTAAAGCGCTACCAGGGTTGCGCAGCGCTGTACAATTAACAAAGAAGAACACTCCCTGCTCAAAGGAGCTTACAATCTAAAGGACAAAAAGTGCAGTCAATCAAGATTGAGGCAGTCTAGATTTCCTGGATAGAGGTACAATGGTTAGGTGCCGAAAGCGACATTGAAGAGGTGGGCTTTGAGCAAGGATTTGAAGATGGGTAGGGAGGGGGCTTGGCGTATGGGCTCAGGGAGTTTATTCCAAGCATAGGGTGAGGTGAGGCAGAAAGGGTGGAGTCTGGAGTTGGTGGTGGTGGAGAAGGGTACTGAGAGGAGGGATTTGTCCTGTGAGCGGAGGTTACGGGTAGGAGCGTAAGGGGAGATGAGGGTAGAGAGGTAGTGAGGGGCTGCAGATTGAGTGCATTTGTAGGTTAGTAGGAGAAGCTTGAACTGCATGGGGTACCTGATCGGAAGCCAGTGAAGTGACTTGAGGAGAGGGGTGATATGAGTATATCGGTCTAGGCGGAAGATAAGATGCGCAGCAGAATTCTGAACGGATTGAAGGGGGGATAGATGGTTACGTGGGAGGCCAGTGAGGAGTAGGTTGCAGTAGTCAAGGCGAAAGGTAATGAGAGAGTGGATTAGAGTTCGGGTGGTGTGCTCAGAGAGGAAAGGGCGAATTTTGCACCTAGATGATCAACGTATTCACGAGGCATATATATATTATTAATGAAGGGAGTAAATCAATCAGTTATCTTATTATACTCCACTTCAGTTCTCACTTTAATAATATGCAAAGTATCATGGTCTAATTCAACAGAGACCCTTTTATGGGATCATCAGACCCGCGTAACTACCTCTATAATGGCTAGTATGAGCCAAGCATATTTCAGAAGTAGTACCATAATCCTCATTGATCCTTCCTATTTGCTTATATTTTTCAAGACTTTTTGAACTCTCTCTTCAAAGTTCTATTCAACTTTCCCTTACGGTACTTGTCCGCTATCGGTCTCGTGCCCGTATTTAGCCTTAGAGTTCAAGGTGAATCTGGGTCTCCACTATGCACATGAAGCCTAAAAGCTTGAAGGCGAAGCTAAGTACAGAAATTGAAATAGATATTAAGTTTAATGTTAACTGATGTAAGCAAAAAAAAAGTCTTGAAAAATATAAGCAAATAGGAAGGATCAGCATCGTTAGTCTTTCTAAAGACTCGATCCTGTGTTATCCCCATTTTGGTGCCATGTTGTCCTATTTTAGTATTGACTAAAGACTTTTACTTCATCATTACGTCTCCTGGGATTTGTGGAAGAGTCCTGTTGATCACGCCTACTCCTTTTCCTTTGACATTGGAAAATATAAGACATTTGTATGTATGTATATGCACCTGTATGTGTATTAATTAACAGACATCTTGACTCATTCATTAGATATGAGTATCTCAGATGCCCCTTGCAAATAAGTTGTGTCCGAACAGCCGATTTCAAAAAATAATACCTTAGTCATGATAAGAAGAACATCCTTATTGTAAAGTAAGTCCTCCTCAAAAAATAAACTTAAATTGCTGTATCTATTAGTTTAGTGGAGGAGTGGCCTAGTGGTTAGGGTGGTGGACTTTGGTCCTGAGGAACTGAGTTCGATTCCCACTTCAGGCACAGGCAGCTCCTTGTGACTCTGGGCACTTAACTCTCCATTGCCCCATGTAAGCCGCATTGAGCCTGCCATGAGTGGGAAAGCGCAGGGTACAAATGTAACAAAAATAAAATAGATACTATTGGAGATTCTACATGGAATGTTGCTACTCTTTGAGATTTTACATGGAATGTTGCTACTATTGGAGATTCTACATGGAATGTTGCTATTCCACATGTAGAGGGCTGCGCAGGCTTCTGTTTCTGTGAGTCTGACGTCCTGCACGTACGTGCAGGATGTCAGACTCACAGAAGCAGAAGCCTGCGCGGCCACACTGCAAGGGCCGACTTCTACATGGAGTGTTGCTAGTGGAATAGCAACATTCCATGTAGAATCTCAAATAGTAGCAACAGTGGAGGAGTGGCCTAGTGGTTAGGGTGGTGGACTTTGGTCCTGAGGAACTGAGTTTGATTCCCACTTCAGGCACAGGCAGCTCCTTGTGACTCTGGGCAAGTCACTTATCCCTCCATTGCCCCATGTAAGTCGCATTGAGCCTGCCATGAGTGGGAAAGTGCAGGGTACAAATGTAACAAAAATAAAATAGATACTATTGGAGATTCTACATGGAATGTTGCTACTCTTTGAGATTTTACATGGAATGTTGCTACTATTGGAGATTCTACATGGAATGTTGCTATTCCACATGTAGAGGGCTGCGCAGGCTTCTGTTTCTGTGAGTCTGACGTCCTGCACGTACGTGCAGGATGTCAGACTCACAGAAGCAGAAGCCTGCGCGGCCACACTGCAAGGGCCGACTTCTACATGGAGTGTTGCTAGTGGAATAGCAACATTCCATGTAGAATCTCAAATAGTAGCAACAGTGGAGGAGTGGCCTAGTGGTTAGGGTGGTGGACTTTGGTCCTGAGGAACTGAGTTCAATTCCCACTTCAGGCACAGGCAGCTCCTTGTGACTCTGGGCAAGTCACTTAACCCTCCATTGCCCCATGTAAGCCGCATTGAGCCTGCCATGAGTGGGAAAGCGCAGGGTACAAATGTAACAAAAATAGAAACAGTGCATTAACTGCAAATCAAGAAATGCATAAATAATGTTGGACCACAGTTCTTAAGGGGTCATTTACTAACAGCACATGCTAATGCCATTAAATGTGTTATTTACTGCACAGCCGGTTCCGTGTCTGATACATGCTCTGCAAGTATCTAGCAGAAGCGCTATCCAAGTTCTTGCATCAACTTACAAAAATGTCAATTTGTACAATAGATCGAAGAGATGCAATGGAAAAGGAAAAAGTCCTTCATACAAAATCCACACTGCAAAAGAGTAGAACAAGCCAAGAAGCAGTGTGAGAACCACAACCATTTATTAGTTAGGCAACCCAACACCGCCGTGTTTCAGCATAAAACACCAGGCACCATTAATTATTTGGAATCCACAGAGACCTTTGAGTCCACAGCTATTGAAGGGGGGCAGACTCAAGAAAAATGTCAGGAAGTATTTTTTCACGGAGAGAGTGGTGGATGCTTGGAATGCCCTCCCGCGGGAGGTGGTGGAGATGAAAACGGTAACGGAATTCAAACATGCGCGGGATAAACATAAAGGAATCCTGTTTAGAAGGAATGGATCCTCGGAAGCTTAGCTGAGATTGGGTGGCAGAGCCGGTGGGGGGAGGCGGGACTGGTGGTTGGGAGGCGGGGCTAGTGCTGGGCAAGACTTCTACGGTCTGTGCCCTGAAAATGGCAGATACAAATCAAGGTCAGGTAAACACATAAAGTAGCACTTATGAGTTTATCTTGTTGGGCAGACTGGATGGACTGTGCAGGTCTTTTCTGCTGTCATCTACTATGTTGCTATGATAAGGGAGTGGAAAATTGCACACAAATAGATTTTTGACCCCCGACGCAGTCGTTTTACGCTGAAACACGGCCATGTCGGATCACCTTATGAATAAACTGTTGTGATTCTCACACAATAGCTCTAAGCCCCGATCTGTGCGATGCAGCTTCCAGTCCAAAAATATCAAGAGTTCAAATTTAAGACACCAGACACTTTATATAGCAGGAAATTAACTTCCTGAGACTTGAAGCTACATTTACAGTGAACAAAACTCTTCAGCGTGAGCCTTTAGAAAAACACAGATTTAAGTGGCTCGTTTTAAAAAGATGTTTAAAGGAGCATCCCTAACCCTCTTTCTCCTTTTTTACGGGTATTAACTCATGCCAGGACTCCCAACACCTTCTTTTTTAAAACAAACTGGAAACAGTACCTGCACATATATAACGTGGAATGGGAAACAATTATGTATCACAGTTTTAAAGTCAGCAAAACATTTTAATGGCAGACCCTGTCTCCAAATTATGGCTCCAGTGCCTGTCAGCTGTGATACGTTCATGTGATTAAGTCCCAGGTATAAATATGTGGCTTTTTTCCAAGCACCATATTTTAATAGCTGTAGGCTAGAAATATAGGAGTTATTGGGTTTTGAGTTATCCAGCTTTTTTTTTTTTTTCTGGTAGGTTTCAGATTTAAAAACAGAAGGCAAGCTTTGTAGTACCTGTAGACATGCAGAGAAAGTTAGACATGGATGTTCCCTGGCTGTTGGATTTAGGGTTGCACTTGTGATAATCATAGAAGATGATAGGTGGGGTGCAATCATTAATGAGCATTTGCCTTGCTAGCATGTTAAAAATTGAGTGTACATAAAAATATAGTCAATAGAAATAGAATAAAATAAAACAGAGAAAAGAAAATAAGATGATACCTTTTTTATTGGACTAACTTAATACATTTTTTGATTCACTTTCAAAGGTAGCCCTTCTTCATCAGATCAGAAATAAGCAAATTTTGATAAGTAACAGCAAACTGTAAAGGTCTCAAATACAAACTAACGCATGCGTCAACCTTTTCCTACCTGAGCACGCAATTCTGGAATGTGTTGCTGCGCAATTTAAAAATGATCTATGAACTAGCTAACTTCCGAATTCTACTGAAGACTCATCTCTTCAACAAGGCATACAACAATGATCAACAAATATGAACTCCTGTACATATATCCAGAACTGCCTCCACTATCCTGCTTATAATCGAACGAGAAAAACACCCAAGTTCCGACCTAAATCGGGAGATGGACGTTTATCTCACAAAACCGAATAAAGCGGTATAATCGAAAGCCGATTTTTGGACGTTTTCAACTGCACTCCGTCGTGGATGCGGACAAAGTTGATGGGGGCGTGTCAGAGGTGTGGCGAAGGCGGAACTGGGGCGTGGTTATCTGCCGAACAAAGATGGGCGCATTTCACTGATAATGGGAAAAAAGTATGCGTTTTTAGCTAGAATTTAGGACACTTTTCCTGGACCCTGTTTTTTCACGAATAAGGCCCCAAAAAGTGCCCTAAATGACCAGATGACCACTGGAGGGAATCGGGGATGACCTCCCCTGACTCCCCCAGTGGTCACTAACCCCCTCCCACCACAAAAAAATGATGTTTCACAACTTTTTATTTTCACCCTCAAATGTCATACCCAGCTCCCTGGCAGCAGTATGCAGGTCACTGGAGGAGTTGTTAGGGGGTGCAGTGGACTTCAGGCAGGTGGACCCAGGCCCATCCCCCCTACCTGTTACAATTGTGCTGCTTAATGCTTATTAGTCGTCCAACCCCCCCAAACCCACTGTACCCACATGTAGGTGCCCCCCTTCACCCCTTAGGGCTATAGTAATGGTGTAGACTGGTGGGCAGTGGGTTTTGAGGGGGATTTGGGGGGCTCAACACACAAGGGAAGGGTGCTATGCACCTGGGAGCTCTTTTACCTGTTTTGTTGGTTTTGTAAAAGTGCCCCCTATGGTGCCCAGTTGATGTCCTGGCATGTGAGGGGGACCAGTACACTACGAATCCTGGCCCCTCCCATGAATAAATGTCTTGGATTTATTCGTTTTTGAGCTGGGCGCTTTCATTTTCCATTATCGCTGAAAAACAAAAACGCCCAGCTCACACATTGTTGAATAAAACATGGGCGTCTATTTTTTTCGAAAATATGGTTCGGTCCGCCCCTTCACGGACCCGTTCTCGGAGATAAACGCCCATGGAGATAGGCGTTTTCGTTCAATTATGCCCCTCTATATCTACCTGCCAAAATATTAACATGTTTTCTCATCATCACGCTACCCAAAATCCTCTTGCTATTACTAAATGTATATTTTCTTATATAATTCTTATATATCTCTTATTATGTTTGCTGAAAAATACTATCATGTCCTATCATTACCATGTTACCCAAAATCCTTCTGCTATTACTAAATGTATACTTTCTCATGCATTTCCACTACTCATGACGTATTGTAAGCAGTGGCATTCCTAGGGGGGGGGGCGGTGGGTGCGGTCCGCCCCGGGTGCATGCCGCTGGGGGGGTGCCACGTGCACCTGTCCTCCGTTGTTCCATGCTTCTTCTCTGCCCCGGAACAGGTTACTTCCTGTTCCGGGGCAGAGAAGAAGCATGGAACAACGGAGGACAGGCACGCGCGGCACCCCCCCCAGCGGCGTGCACCCGGCGGGGGGGGGTTCCTTCGCGGGGGTGTCCCTTCGTCGGGGGGGGTCCAAGCTGCATCGGGGGGGGGGGGCGCTGCACCCGGGGGGCGGGGCGCATCGGCGATCTGCCCCAGGTGCCAGCCCCCCCAGGAACGCCACTGATTGTAAGCCACATTGAGCCTGCAAAGAGGTGGGAAAATGTGGGATACAAATGCAACAAATAAATAAATATATAAGTGAAACATCAAAGTATTTCAGTGACAGTCTGAAAGGATGAGGGAGGGGTGGGCTAGGTGAGAGAGAGGGCTGAGAGGATGGGGGACAGGGAGATATGCATGGTGATCAGAGGGTGACAAAGCAGTGAAATTTCATGGTTTGTAATGGGCTAGAAAACCCAGATTTTTTGTTAAGTCCTGTCTGGTGGGTGTCAAAATATGTGTTGAGTTATGCTTA